>NW_009953318.1:2171366-2196811 GCF_000747805.2 Chaetura pelagica
TTAAAAAATAAAACTCTCAAGGAGTAGGGATGCAATGAGCGTGTAAGGCTGTGAGGTGATGCTTGGCCACATTTGATAAAATATTAATGAATCAATTGGAAAGCAATGTTTTAGTCCTCATGCGAGTGCTAGAATTAAGCTAACATCAAACACTTCTGAAATAATTGAATGCAGAAAGCTTTACATGGTTGCAAGGAAGAGCAACATAGAAATCAATTGTCCCACACATCTGCTGCAGAGGTTGCTACACTCTCCGACAACACCATCCACTTTCTAATTCTCATCCTGCTGTATGATCACTTTCTGGCTGTTCTTTTCCTCCTGCTGCTTGTACAAGTGCAGTATAACAGTTTGCTCTGCCTCACACCCCTACTAGCTTTCTACCTTTCCAGAAAAGATGCAAAAAGATGTGTTAAGATGCCATATCTCAGCATTATCCTGTGGAGCACAGAGTGTGTCCCCGACTGCCTGGTGCTGAGGCTGGCCCTGACCCAGCGGCACTCAGCCCCCAGTGAGGATCTGGACTTTCTTATCCTGGCTGGCAGGCAAGAATGGAGGTGTGCTATAACCTTGAAATGCTCCTGGAAATAAAGAGAACTATGGTTAAAAAGGAAATTTGCTGTAAGTCATGTCCCTTTTCAAGTTCTCTCTGCTAAAGAGAAGGCAATGTGGCATATTTGGGTTGTTTGGTTTTTTTCTAAACTGGACACAACATTCTCTGTTCAATGGTGTGCTCTGGAACCTGGGTTTACAAACTTTTGCTGGGAGCTTAGAAAAATATAACAGCATATTTATGTTTCCTTGGTTCAGGTGCTAAATTTGTGCTTGGGCAGGTGAGTTTTGGAAATTTCAGACAAAAATACTGAGGACTGCTGGAATCTATTTTTACAGCTAATATGTTGAACTTCTAAGTAAGTGAGATTGCATCAGTAAATCTTTTCAGAAGAGTGATCTATATTTTATTACATTGAAGAGTTTTTTTTTTTTTTTAAATCAGAATGAAGAACTGAGGAGGCTTAATAAATGCTCTTTTCCCCAGAGTCCTTTCCCTTTGAAAGTTTTACTTGTGCTAACATCTAAAGGTCCAATTCACAGGCCACAGACTTGATGAAAATGTTCTTGTTGAACGCAAAGAGAGGTCTCACCCACATCCAGGGGAGAAGACCCGAAGTCATCATCACGTGCAATGCTCATCAGCCTTAGATACCACACAGCAGGCCATTTTAACAGGTTTCATGCAAGGGGGTTTTTGTTTTTGGAGTTTCTGTAGTGTGTGACTGAATTGAACTTTATAAATATCAAATAGACCTGTGGTCAGACTGCTGTGGCTGCAGCAGATACAAAGCAAAAAGAGAAAGGGGCTCTTTGAAACCTATAATTTTTCTCATTTTGTTTTCTGAGCATTGAAATTTTAACGTTCTAATATCCATGTCTATATTTAGAGGCAGCTGTCAGTGTCTCTGGCTGAAGCACTTCACAGAGCACAGCCACAATGTGCTGGCTCTGGTGCACTGGTTTTGTCCTCTGCTTGTTTTCCTCAGGTAACGTTTGCATATAAATATATTTTGCTCCTTCTGATGTAAAACTCAAGAACCACAGACTAGCCAAAATGAGGGAAATAGCCTGCCAATAATAAGTGGATTTTTCAGAAACATGTTTTAAGAAGTCTTGACTGGAAATCAATTAAAGTCCATCACAGAGTATTTGAACTTCAAGACATTTTAGTATGAAGCTGTGGCAGGAGAACACACCATCAGGGTTCTTTACAATTGAAAGATCCAGTGTTTTTGCACAGCGATAAAGGCAGACTTTCCAAGGACAAAACAGCACTCCCTCAGAATTTTGCACAGGATTCAGACTAAACAATCTGAAGTTAACTGAGATTTTTCTTTGTCTTTCCTTTCTCCTTGTCACTAAAACCAGCAGTCATGTCATTTAAGATGCAAAGTTTGTGTAAACAGCAAAATCAAGATATTTTCTTATGTTTCTAGTAATAGTTTTAACCTGTATTCTGCCTATGTCCCAAGATTTGGGGCATCAACAGTATTGTACTTTTCTTGTCCCCACCATGTTATTTTTCCATACACAACAATGCTTGTAATGTTTAATAAAAATTCAGTCTGCTAATTGCCTGAAAAAGCCTTATATCACAGAAACAGTCATGTCAATCACATCTTTGGGTTCCTGGCCCATCCTTATCCCACCACTCACAGTATAAGTCTACTCTGGCAGCATGGCCTGCTGCATATTTTAGTACAGACATCAAGTGCAGGACATAATCATCATTAAGAGACAAATAAGAATTGTATTGCAAGTCACCACGTGGCTGTGCAATCATTATTTAGAATTGTTTGTTGTGTAATTGCTTGAAACCCTCTTGAAGATTTTTTAAGCATTCCAGAGGTGTTCTATAAGATTAGTGGTTAGAAATTAATGAAAGTGATGATTTAGGGGCCTTTTTACCCATTTTATTAACAAAAACCTGGAACAATTAATTTAACATTTCATCTCTGCTATTTTTATTTTTTGTTTTTAAGGAAAGGCCATTAATATGTTTTAGGTAGGTGCTGACACACAGTGTCTATATCAGACTCTCTCTTATTACCCACTCATGGACAGATACAGTGAAGAATAACTTTTCCATCCTATTATTCTCCCCTCCACCTAATGTGAACTCATTCTCAAGGTTCAAATCTTTCAAGTGGTTTGGGTATCACTTAGTGTTGTATATAGAATATAGATGACAATGTTGCAATACAAAGCCAGAAGCAAAACATGGCACAATTTTACAGTGAAACTTGAAATGATCAATGTTTATAGGACAGATTAAGGGAAAAAAAAAAAAAAAAAAGGCCAGCTGGAGAAACAAATGTTTGGTGGATGAAAACTGTGAGAATGGGAAAGGCAGTTCTTTAGGAGCTGTAAGATTGCACCTGGAGAACAGAGAAGTGAAATGTAACTGTCAAGGAGAAGTTTGCAACAATACTGCTTACTATGTGGTTAAACAACATAAAAACACTGAAATCAGCCAGAGATTCAGATATTTTAACACCTCGTGTCCCAGGAGCTGACTCAACAATAGCACAGTAATATTTCAACATACGTTTTACAACATATTTCCCTTGCCAATGTGCTTAGGACAATCTATAATTAGATATAATAATTATGAGCATGGGCATATATATAATTTGAATTCAGTAAGTGTCTTGCAGTAAAGAGACATTTCTTGCTTGTTAAATTTTCCTCAAGCAAACTGGATATTTCTTAGAGATTGCCAAATCACCTACTTTGAGTACTGCTGTTTCAGTTTTCTGGAATTGGAATGATGACTCTCTGTCTGGACTATTCCACACCCCCCCCCCCCCCCCCTTTCAAATCTCAGTAACCTACACTTCTGCAGAAGCTAACATCAGATAATCTAGACATACTGTTGAAGTGAAGAGTTTGGAATTTCACTTTGTGTAGGCTATCACCTTATGGTTATTACACATATTTTCTGAGGTTACAGCTCTAAGAAACAAGGCGTGTCTTTGTGCTGGGGGTATCATGCAGGAGCCAGCAGAAATGCTTCTCTTTACATACTTAGTAGAGGCTACAACACTTCCAAGTTTGTTATCTTCTACTGGCCACATCATGGTCACTAACAGGGGAACCGCACATGGATACATACAGTCCTGCTCTGCAGTTCAGGTCCTGCTGCCTCCTTTTCATACGCAATTGATGTCCTTTGGAGGGATCAAGGCTGCTTGTGTTTATCAAAAGGTGGCCAGTATGATCAGCTGTTTTAACCTGGCTACTGTGGTTGGGACTTCCAGGTTTTCCAAGCTGCCAGAGAAACACGTATGAAGATTTAGCCGGGGAACAAAACCCACAGCAATCTCCAAAAAGCAGTAGTGTTCAGGGGACAAAGTTTAATCCTCATTAGGTGGTGTAACGTTGAACATGATTTGTGGCACTGCAGCTTTGTTAGTCAGCTAACAGCTTGATTTTACAATTGTGCTTACACATAGTTCACCTTTTTATTTAAGAAATCCTGATAAAGGTAATATGCCTTGTGCTGTACCTGTGGCTTGAAAAATAACTGAGTTAAAGCTTACTTTCTTTATATGACACTTTAAGAGTATTCTGTGTGGGGCTTCCCCCCCCCCCCCCTTTTTTTTTTTTTTCTTTTTCCTTTCCTTTCCTTTGAACAAATGTAAGCTAGAGTGCTGAAAAAGGCACGTCTGCAAGACACTATGTTAATTCATGAAGCATTGCCTCCTTAGGACCCCATTGATCTTTTGAACATTTCATTTGATACCAAAACCAGAAGCAAGCTGAATTATCCATTCCAAATCCTTAAGGCAGGACTGGACGGTTTGAAGTGTAAACTGAAATTGGAATACTGAAGGGTCACCTTTCATCTACAATGGGCTAAAAACCTCCTTCCATTTCTTCCCCATTTTTCTGCACTTTGGAGCAATCTGGTCCTGTAAACCTGCGTGAAGGCCATGAAAAAGAACACCTGAACTGCAATGCCAAACCTTGGCTACCAATTTCTGCCTCTTCTACACAAAATAATTTTCTCCTATATATGGCAAACCCTCTGCTTGTAATGTGAAAAAATTAGAATGATGCAGTAGAATTCAATAGCATAAACACCGTGTATTACTTTAGCGCCTGCACCAAGTGTGGTTCTGGTGGCAGTGCCACTGTCCCATCAGGGGAACAAAAAACTGTGTTTGCCTATGCTGTCCAGCCAGGATAGGCTTCTGATTTCTCACCCTGGCTAAGCTACTCAATATGATTAGATCAGATCTCTTACATTGTTCACTGACTTCTGGTAAATTACACCTTTGATTTCTGGTCCAATGAAAAGGTGCTAATTACCTCTTTAAGTGCTCGTTTAATGTTCTGCAGTGACATAAAGCATGAGTGCAGCCGCCTGCACACCCAAACCTTCCAGAGATTTCTCCCTGGCTGCTCACTCTCATCAGCCTTTTTCATTTTTCCTCTGCTCCTTCTCTCTGTCCCTCCAAGGCACCTGCTGTGCCAGCTCTTCTATAGTTGAATAAATCTACAGTGTTGTTTGCTCCAACTGGCTCCATTTTAGCTCATTAGAAAAAATAAAAAGATCAGTGTCCTGTCTGGGTCTCACTGCCCAGCTCACATTATGATTTTTCTTTCAAATGGAACTTAGCAGATCTCAGTTCGTAAATGGCTTCCCCTGCCCTTCCCTTGAGACAAGAGGTTTATCTGAGGAAATATTTTATCCATGCCTTACGCAGCCTGCACATCCCTGTTTTATAAATGATCAATAAATGCTGTTTGCTGACATCTGTGCTTATGCAGCTAGTGGCACTTGGATGTCCAGGTGCCCAAACCCACCCACCAGGCCCTGCACATACACCTCACTGGGAGGTGGCTGAAGCCAGGGGCTTTTCTCCCCATGTGAGCAGCACACAGCCTCGGCTCCACACCTCCAGAGCAGTGGGACCCTGGGGCAGCCTGTGGCTAGGACACAGCCCTGCCCTCAGATTTCTTCTCCCTTTGGCCCAGGTGCCCTAAACCTCAGCACTTTCTTGACTCAGACATCAGCATCTCAGCTGAGTCATGTTGAATCTGTGGTTACTGCCTGACTTCATGTGGGCTTGGGCAGGGACACTAGAGTGGTCCCACGGGGGGGGTTCTGTCAGCTGCTCTGCTCAAGTTCCCACTGCTCCTCCCAGGGAGCAGTTCCTCCCTGCAGGCTGGCCAAGGCACCGCTCCACAATCCAGCTGACCTGTGGTCCTGGCTTCCCTCTCTGGTGAGGTCACTTGGGATAGCAGTGAAAGCATTTTCCTGCTTACTGTGATTTATTCTTCCAACCTAGACCTCCATAAGCCGTTTCCTGCACTCAGCCCCCTCACACTGAAATAATGTTTCCATACATACTCTAACGAGGCCAGGAGGATGTAAGGACATCCAGGGACCAGAGTCAAAATATTTTTTTCTGAAGCAGCACTACCCTCTCCAACCTCATTTAACAGATCTGCATTGAACAGTACGACAATGATGACCTAACCATAGTAATCTTCAGAACTTAGTCTTTATCAAAACTTTATCGAGTCCATTATAACTTGCTTATCTCTTCACAGCTCTGATATATGCAGGATCAAGAGTAAATAAGACTATGTCAAGAGTGAAAAGATGTGCCTAGATAATAAGAAAGATTATACATAGATCTACAGAAAATAATTCAGACTGATATATTATTTAGATGTGAACTGGGGAGTTGGTAGGTAGCCCTGATGTTCATGAGCTATGTATGGTCAACTTCTAATGTGTTTTGTTGTGCGGATTTGCTGTTTTTTTTAAAGAAAGAAAACCTCAATGCATTAAAATATGGAGGTGTCATTGAAATAATCTTAGGTATAACTTTTCTCATTAAAAATGTATTCCTGCATTTCAACTAATATAATTTGTTTTAAAGGAATACTGAGAAGGTAACTCTTTAAAGTAGCAATTTTGTCCTGAGAAGCTGTGAGGGTTAAATGTTTAACATACAAGCTTTTTGAAATGTGCATGTGATATATTAATGACCTACTCCATTCCTCATAGAATCCATTTGGTTTTTTAGCTTTTTAACTACTTTTTTTTTTTTTTTTTAATTTGTATCAAGGAAACAATCAAACTCTCATCTGGGATTTTTCTTTTATTGACATCAGTATGAGTGCTTTGGGCTTTTATAAAGGAAAATTAATTAAAGGCTCTGATTTATGATTGAATTGGATTCAGCTTTGGTGGCTGAAGAGGTTACCATTGAGGTGATAACCTCAGCTTTTCTGAACCTGACAGGAGTCAAGAACCGGAGGCCCCTCCTGCTGCAGCTCACAACCCTGCATGTTAACATAACTTGAAACCAACGGCTCCTGGAGCAATAGACTGTGCTGTGAACTGAGATGGCCCAAGAGCAGAAAAACTACCTCCTCTGCCACCTCTGCTCCAGTAGCTTCAACCCAAAGGGAGTGACATCCATCAGGAAGCAATAGCTTTTTTAGTGATCCAGAGCCTGCAAATCCCCTCTGTGTGCTACCAACTAGCTATAGTATGAAAAGCTGGGCATTAAATATCAAGCCAAGTTGGATTTTTGTTAGGCTTTGGCATCCACAAGGCTTGGCTAGTGCAAGTAGTCTGATTGATTTCAGGAAGAGTTTTTTGGAGGTTTATGACTTTGCAGAACAATAAGCTAAATTCTGTATAATTTTATTTGAAATAAGCCAGACAAGAGATACTCTTCCCAGCTTGCATCACCATTCCCTGCACAAGAGGTATTTTACACATTATTTTAACTCAGAGGTGGGAAAAGAGCCAGTAAGTTCCCAAGGTGTACAAAACATTACTAAATTGGAGCATAACGCTAGGAAAAGAGCATACATGCAGATGTGAATTCAACTGATCTTCAAGGAGACATTTGCTTTTGCAATACTATCCTCATTTTCACATCTTCTGATGATTAAAGCCTAGACCATTGTAGCTACTGCCAGTAAAAGAAAACCCTAAATTTCAGTAGTGTCTCCAACACAGGCAAATTTGAAAATAAGGTGCTAGTGTCTGTTTGTTAATACCTTAGACAAATATGAGAAATACAGCTGAAGAATTTTTTCAAGTGAAGAAATCACTTTCAATCACAGAGGAACATTTAAAAAACTGCTGTTCAATGCCAATCAAAGTTAATTGTGAATTTGTGCAAACTTCAGTGAAGTAAGTAGGTTCTGCAGATTTGCTTAAAGGAAAACAACATGCGATTACATTTTTCAAATGTTTCTATTTTTGTTTAAAACTCAAGTAAAATATCTTCAAAATGAAAAAGGAAAAGGACGTCCAAAATAAGCTGGTTCTTTTAGGTACTTTGGAAGGAGAGCAGGCAGAGATAGGGACTTTTTTCAACTGCTTTTGTTTAGACCCTGACTTGTACACACATAAAATACCAGTCACTGCAAGTTGTGCCCCTTTGCCATTTGTCTCAATTTCTGACAGTTTTATATGATACATGCACAGTTATTTGTTACCCTGGGTGAATTTGGCCCGGAAACTTCTACAGGAGATTTCACCTGATATCTGCAGACTGCACTTGTTCTCATATCTGCCATGTAGTCATATCAATAATAACATTTTATAGCAAAAACATACAACATTCTTATAATTAGGCATCATAAGATCTGGTTTCATTTGTAACCATTACCAAGTTGTAACTCAGAAATCACATCGCAAAGAAGCAAAACACTCACCCAGAAGGAGCATCCTCCATCTTTCTTCCTAGCTCAGGCTGATTTCCATCAGGGATTCAGATCAGGTCTGGGACTGATTTGTCATTATCTTATTACTGAGTGCAGCCCTCCCTCTGCTCACTTTTACTGGGAAGATTGAAGTGGATGAGACACAATCTAGTTCTAACTCATGAAAAACCAAAGCACCACAATTATGTTTGTTTTCAACAGCCTTTTCAAGACTGCAGTTAAAGATCATTCCCTGGGTAGTCTTGTATGATTCGCCAAACTTAGTACCACCCAGGCCATGGGATTAATTTTAATTTAAGAAATCTTTAAGGTTTTGCTGTTTACAAAGGACTGCACCCATAATGATCGTGTTTACATCTGCAATAAGCAATGACGCAATTCTTATTGCTTTCCTAGCAAATGGGGAGAGGTACAAGGAGTGGCACTTCATTTATTATTTTGGTTATGAGTCATCAGCTCTTACCTTAGATACTAAGGCAAGGTCTTTTCATGGAAGAAAAAAATTCTCTAATTGGGAAACAAAAGTAGTCAAGCCTGGACAGAAGGCTTACATTAGTAATTATGAGGATTTTAAGTAATCCCATGCTAATGAAGCCCAAACCCCTAGAACAGATTATATTTTCTTTCTCTACAGCAGCATGAAATTTGTAGAAAAAAACACAGACACTACTGGCTTAGCAAGGCCATCAGGATCATGCACACACCTGTGACTGACATCTCACAGCACCAGAAACTCCTTGTTCTAAGCTGTATATTTTCTAAAGAAATTAAGACTCCATTTCTCTCCTCCATCACCTAAATTACAATCATAGCAATTACTTCTAGAGCTACTAACTTCTTGGGCTTTTGGAAATGAACTACCACTATCCTGAAGCAAAGAGTATTGGCTTTCAAGACAAAAACCCTGTAGGATCTGGTGCTCATGCAGAGCTGCAGACTAGAGCCCCTGAACCAACTCACCCACTACACAAACTGACCCTAGACTGCAAAAAACACAGGAAGAAACGTTGATTTATACCATCTGAAGAGCTGACCCAGAAGTTAGAGTAAATGGGCTTGATCTACCAATTGCCAACATCCTCACACTTCAGCAGTATTAACAATCAATTAGGAGGCACTTTGCTTCCATACTGCAGTAGCAATAGCTCTAGCCCTCCCGTGAAAGGGCACAAAAGGGCAGAGGGCAATAGCAGAGCAGAGAGATGACAAAATAAAGTGGGGAGAAACCAGGGACTTTTAGGAACCTAACTGCAGATCTTGTAACAAAATGCAATTGGACAGAAAGGACTTGGTTTCAGTTGTAAAGTAAGCTAAATAGGTGAATGAGTTCTCTTTAACCTGTCATTATTAATTTAAGCCAAGCTTAATTAAAAAAATAAACTGAAACAGCTGGGTGTAGGAAGTGGCTGGCTGACCTCAGTGCTGGGCCATTTGCCTTTTCTCCTTTCAAACCATTGTTCATCAGCTTCCACTTAAAGCAAACCAGAACCAGCAGACTAACCACAATCAAAACCATAGGGCTTACTTGCATTTAATACTTTTCTCTGTGCTATGACATCCACTAAAAGAAAGAAAGGAGCATCAACAGAAAATTCCTCTTACACATTAATGTGGTGACATATGATGCTACCTGAAGTAGAGGAGCAATGAAATATTTAAAGCCTCTGAAGTATCTTATATTTCAAAACATCCTTGAGTGTGCTTATGTGTTAATGACATCTCAAAAACCCAATTTCATTCTACATAAGCTAAATAAAAGTAAAAAATATTGCTTCACCCCTGGCTCTTACCTTAGCTGTCCTTTGTCAGATTGAGAAAAACTGCTCTTTGGGGCAGGTACCATCATATGTTGTGAGTTTTCAGAGCCTCTTCCTGTACATTTCCAATTGATATATCCATGCAAAAATGCAGTATAAATACATGCTAACAGCTGAATGGCTGCCTGCTTCAGCTCCAAATGGAAACCAGTATACAGTTCCTCTGGAGTGTAAGTAAAGAGCATCATACAAAGCATCTCATTTACCTGACATAAGCCAGATAATGAGAATTTGACAAGGCTGCCTTGAAAACTTCCTGGTCTTCATGTTGCTTCTGCTAGTCCAGCCCAATGGTGAGTTTATTCCTGCACAGCTATCACAGTGGAGCCCTCTCAGAGAGAAGGTCTACTTATGGCTCACCTACTATTGATTTTCTGTTGTAAGATGTCCAACAGAACATCTGTTTCCATTTGAAAATACTACAGTGTTATTGAAACTCATCAATTCTGCACTAGGAGGAGATTACTAACATAAAGCCCACTCCTATACACTTCAAATACAGATCAAGTGATAGTTTCTGAGAGAAGTTATTCCACAAGCAATCAATTACCCTTGTGAAGGAAACGAGTTCATCAGTTTTTTCTTAGCTGATAGTCATCTGTGCCCTAAGCACATCCTTTTTACCACAGTGGGACTTAGTAATATGTCTGAAGTTAATAAAATGCTTAAGATATTTCAAGAGTCTGAAAAGCTTATATAATGTATGTTCACAGGGCTTGTCATAGCTTAGTTGGCTCAGACATCAGAAAGTCAGACAGGAGCAGTTATGTATTACCAAACAGAGAACAGAACCTAAATGACACCACCACACACAAAAACCAGGATGGACTAATGTGATAGAGAGACACCTTAGACTCATCCGTCATGATAACAAAATGGTGGTTACATCACAGCTCTCCTTGCAGTAGGGAACACTGGTGCATACACAGGTGCCACATACAGACAAAGCAACTTTTTGCAGTATCTCCGTGACATATTGCCATACTTTGGAATTCCTAAAAATAATTCAAAACAAATGTCCAAATCTGCAAACCTTTGATTTTATTTCAAAGTCTTTTTTTTTTTTTTTTTTAAATCACAAATCATGTCTGAATTTCCAGTACCATGGCAGCAAAGCAGGGGGAGTTTCTGGCAGTTCTGTACGAGTTGTCTATCCCTTTTAAATTAGTCTAGTTAATGCATTTTTATCTCAGTGACACTTGTCCTCCTGGCCCACTACCATGAGCTGTGAGACTTGTCTAATGTCTTTGAAAAACCTACTGTCATATCTGGATCATTTCACACATTCGAAAGGACCATCTATCAATTAACTGTTAAAAAACCCCCAAACCAACACATCAAAATCATGATAGTTCTGTCTGTGGAAAGCAAATGGTGATCTACCCATCCACAGGATTAAAGTTACCCTGATAGTTTCTCCTGGTTAACTCCTAAAAATTGGCTATAGTTGCTGTGTATGCACTCAGAGACGTCAAAGCTGTGGCAGTGGGTCATGGTGATGGAAACAAGAGCTTGTGCTGTAAAAGGCAAAGTGGTCCTCACCTCAGTGTCTGAGGACACCCCACTGTGAGCTGAGGGAGCATTTTCCTGGTGGAGATGCTGGGCTGGATCATGGCTAGACAAGTTCCAAAGCTTCTGATCCCTCAATGGTGGGGGCAGAAACTGAGATTTAAGCCACTGATTAACTTTGGTCTAGCCTAGCCCTTGTTGCAGGGGAGCCTAGGAACCATGAGATTAACAGCATGAACTACCTTCCCAGGCTCTGCAGCACCTAACACAGTTGGAGTAGTGGGATTTTTCTCTAAGAATCTTTGGAAATGATGTTCCAGTGAATCATCAGATTCTGAAGAATAAACAGCTTGTTCTAGGAAGAATCAATCAATGCTTTACTCTCTGACCTGATAAAATGCAAAAATTGCTGTGGAATTTACTCTCTGGTGTGGGGAATGGTCCATCTTCTGTCCCCCCAGTATCGGCCCATGACATCTGGTGACACGTTTTAGCAATGGAGCAGTCTCCATTAGTGCTAGTGGTTTTTCTAATTACAGCTATAAATATGTTAACCTTAATTCTGATTCTGAATGAATTCCATGGACTGTCAGGTGCATAGGTGATGCAATACAGAGAGATGAATGCAGCAGCATTTGCATTATCATATTGACTTGCAACTTGGGGTTAATTGTTACATTTCTCTGCCTTGTATTGGGGCAGCCATTTCCAAAATGCTAAAAAGAAACTCAGCAGCTTCTCATCAGATTAGAGTAGACAAGCTGCTAGAATCAACTATGACATTTTATTAGGGATGCTCAAATATGAAAACAAGAGCTTTTCATTCTGATATTGTATACTTCATACTTTATTGATTCGCTTTTATTGATTTTTAATAAAAAAGTGTAAGTGCTTTTCCAAATGGTGTAAATTAATTGCACCACAGAAAACAGAAGACTGCAACACAGTAATTAACATTTCCTGGCAAGGAATTTCAGTAAGCTTGCTGCTGAAATGGGGTTTAAAGCATATTTTGACAGTACCACAAATGCTAGCATATGTCTGTGAAGCAGTGATGTGACAGGCGTGGCAATTACTTCCCTGACTCAGATAGTAGTAGCAGATACCCTCATGGGTACACAAGGCCTGGTGTCCATCAGCTCAGCTACCAGCCCTCCTCAGAGTTTCCACAGATGCCTGAGGGCAGTTGTGTGGATGAAAGACAGTGTACTAGCTACTTTGGAGACTACTTTAATCGAATTGTGGAGGCAGAGCCAAGATACCTTTTTGTTGCCTTTAGTTCTTGGCATCCACACTCACTGTCTTTTGTCATATCCTAGTTGCCCTCTCAAGGTAACAGGAACTTTCTGACTTCTCTGGGCACATAAAGGTCCTCATACCTGGCTGGAGATGCTAGGAACCGTAATGGACTAAGGTGCTTGGACCTACCAAACAAAGGGAAACAAAAAATTCCATACAGCAAGTATCTCCAATGTCAGTGGGAACCTGGAAACTTAAAAGAATCACCTCTTCTCCAAGAGACTCTTTTACAGGACTTGAGCAAACTGGTAGAATGAAATCAGTCCAGCCAACTTCTAAAAGATTAAATTTTAAGTAAGAAGGGAAAAAAATGCACCTTCTTTCTATGTAATTAGTAAGAAAAGGGAGGCACAGTAACTGAAAAGATTAATTAGCAGCTGCAAGAATCTTACCATCATGTTAGCTGCTGCAATTTAAATACAACACTATCCCTTCTTTTGAGACCATCTAAGTTCCATACTGATTACGAGCCATGTGTTACAAGAAAGGAAGCTCTCCTTAAATAATTTAAAATGCATCCAGTGACAGTGATAAATCTATTAAGAAAAAGGAAAGCTCTGCATACTTTTTTTCACACAACCAAGTTTTCTTCTTTTGTGTTAAGTAAGTCAACAGGAAATTTAAAAGGGTAAATAACACTTTTACTTAGCAAGATGTCTCCTACTTCACATATCAGTTAAGAAAAAAGTAGCTGGCCCGCATATACCAGAATGTAAAAGCCAGTGGTGAAGACTAATCCTACAGCTAGAAATAGCAAGATAGAGCATCATTGCAGGAAAGGAGACCCCAAAACAAACCTGATTGCTGTAATTATCCAGGTCTTCAGGCTTACAGATAAAGCCCACTCCCAGCCCAGTAATCAGCATCCTTTTGCATCTGAGGCACCTGGTTTATATCTCTTGTCCTAATCTCCTGTGCCAGGAAAGCTGAAACTATTATTACCTCCCTGTTTGCTAGTTAACAGGTGAAGACTCTACATGTAGGCAGAAGGAACAAGATATTTTGTAACCAGGCAGAAGATTGCCATAACTGTGCTTTCTTTTCATTGCAAGAGATGTAAAAATGCAAACTGGTAGTGCTTTACGTTTGGTTCAGAGTGGCAGGGATAACACGAATAGGTAAACCTGATCTCTCACCTGCTTTCCTCAAAAGTGTAGAAGCAGCTCAAGTTATTTCTTTATACTCCAGCCCACTGCTATCTATCCCTCTTACACAGTTCTTCACATGAAGATCTTGCTGTGGCATGCAAATGAGAGTCAAAAAGATTGTCTGTATGTTATTTATGCATTGGGATATTTAATCCAACAAGTACCAACCCTTAGTAAGAGCGCCAATGTGGTTCAATTATCCAGAGCAGAATTCATTTCTGGGGTGTAAAAGGGGCTCCTTTTTGAAGTTTCTATTAAATGTGTTTAACTGATTTTGAAAAATTGAACAAGGTATTTGTATAAAAATGAAATTCCCTTACAAGGTAACATCTTGCTATATAGTCTTCCTATTGTCAAATGTTAATTTTTCATATAAAGGGTGACGACTGGTGTACACATATTCATAATGGTTCAGACATCCTGCTTGTTGATTGTTTAGAGAGGATCCTAAATTGATGACTCAGATTCCCACACCTTGGAATTTCAGAAACACTTAGAAATAAAGGAAAAGAGAACTTTATTCCATCAAGCTAGTCTTTATATAAATTAGATTAGTTATAACAAAAAAATATTCTTTGTGAGTATAATTTTCTGCTCTTAGTCAGTTTTCCAAAAGCCCTGCTGCTGGGTGAATAACTCATAAAACTCTAAACCCGAGAATCATGGGATATATAACCAGCTGGCACAAATTAAAGGAGTTGTACTATATTATGTCAGCTGAGAATCTGACATCCAGGTTTTAATCTCATTCTTATATAGCTATATTTGATATCAGGAGCCTAAATCTAAGAAATTAGCATCTAAACTCTTACTGATACTAGCAGAAGACCAAGATGGGCAGGGCTGCTTTCAAACAATCTTGATAGAAGCTATCTGTCACAAAAGTGACAAAATTATTAACATTAAAGTGAGCAAAATGGGTCGTATATGGTAAGGGCAAAGCCATGGGTGGTTCTCACATCACTTGGTAGAGCACTGCATGATCACAAACTTGCTTAAAGTGCAGGAAATGGTCTCCCAATGGGTTGGTATGAAATATATCTACACAGCTAAGTGGATTAAGACTTTATGGTGTTAGTTATGCAGATAAAGTTTTGTTACCCTAATGGTGAGCTGTGGGAGAAATAAGGTCTGCTTGCAGAGGAGATAAGACACTAAAACTTCTCTGCTCTTGTTCTGCTGTGATTCAGTGGTCAGGAGCTATTTCCACTACTGAAAAGTTGAGGTCCAACAAAAATCCTCTGGCAGTTGTAGCCAGTGGCTGTATGATGGCTTCAGACAAAGCCTTTTGCTTGAGATAGGAAATTAATTTGAACAATATGGTCAAGAAAAACATTGAGTCTGAATTAAATAGAAGTTCACAATTAAGTCTCCCCCCCAACCAGACATATTTTAATGAAAGCATAGTTACAGAGTAACTATATTATCTCACTTTTTTGTGTCATTAACTGAGAAGAGAGTTTAAAAAAAGTGTCCCCACAGAAATCTTATTCCTATGTTTTATTATATGCTCCAGCATGGGCACCACTTTAGTTTAATGGTGTGTTGGATGATGGTACAAATTTATAGCCAAAGGTTTACATCACAGACAGCTGGAATGAATAACAATAAATTAATTTAAAGTGCTACAAAAGTGTTCCCCATAGTATGCAGTGCTTATGCACTCAAGGCTAATAATTTATAAACGCACGTCTTTTATAATCCTGATCTAAAGTCCTGAAAGCAGCTAGTTAAAAAGCAGTCACATGACATAAATTATTTTTATTAATATTTCAAATGCATGATTAGGGTGGGCACCATGGTCATTAGCATTACGTAGCTTTCATTTATGACCCAGTGCAATGAAGCAATAGCCAGAATCAGAGAAAATAGCAAAGCGATGGCACAACAACCGCTGGGGTGGGTCCTGCTGTTGCTCCTCTGCCTGATTTTTGTTTGTGAGCTGTTGTCGCACCTTGGGCTGCTCCCCTGCCTTCTGCTGGCCTCTTGCGTTTATCACATTAGGTGTTCCTAAGCCCCAAAGAATGAAAATATGTGCTAGTGAGTGCAGTCAGAAGCAGCCACGCTCCTCTCTGGGGTTTTCTCTCGATCCACTGAACACCAGGAATGTGTAGTACACTGATGGGACTAGTCAAAGGATGCGGTCATTACTTCCCTCATTACAGCAGGAGCGCTAATTTGAACACCGAGTGTCACGGGTTAACTCAACTTTCGTACAAACTCTTGCTTGCATAGGGTAGATTACTTTAAAGCGTTCGAGTTGCTTTCAGAGGACATTACCACTTTTGGCTCTGTGTCAGGGGTTAAACTGAAGTTATGCCTCCAGGAAAACAAGTATTTGCAGAAAAACATTATGGAAAATAAGGCCAGGCCATAAGCTTTTTTTCTGGGGTGAGGGCCTGGGTTTTATTTGCTAGTGTAACCCAACATCTAGCTACAGTCTTCTCTAGTGAAAGAGTATATTCACTGTTATTGGTGAGGGTGAAAGAGAAACCAGCTCAAGTCACTTGTGTAACATTGCACCTTTTTCCCTACTCCATTTCTCAGATGTACCTAACTGCAGGGATGCCACTTGTCTTGATACCAACCTTATTTTCTCAGGCAAATTTGGCTTTTCTTGGTGAAAATAATATACTTCTTAAATGCAGAGTCATTAAGCTGAGGTTATAGAAGGACTCTTTCACACTGAAAGAAGGAGCATGAATAATTTCTGTGTTTCTCATTCTGGGCCATTGCCATGTATTAGACTACATATATGACTCTTGGCAGATCAAAATAAAACAACATGCACCACAAACAACCCCATTCACTTCAGTGATTCTTCTAGCAAAATAAGTGGAGTGAGACACAAAATGGGCAGCACTATCATAATCTGCTCCCCCTAAAGAAAAAAAGAAAACTTTCTGCATTGCACAGAATGCAACCTGCCAAGTAACCCACCCTTTGCACGTTGTTTTTTTGTTGGTTTGCTGGGGTTTTTTTTGTTGTTGTTTTTTTTTTTTTTTTAAATCACAAACCTCTGCAAACTCATTTTTTTGTTTTCTGGGGTTTTTTTTTTTTTTTTTTTTTTTTTTTTTTTAAATCACAAACCTCTGCAAACTCATACTCTCTCTCCTCTTCCTTTCTTGCTTTCTTTGAAAGTACTTTGTAATGTAACACATTTTTCCAGAGGTCAATGGGAGCATATTTGCATTTTGATCCAATTTAAATTTTTGCCTCCAGCATGCCACTCAAATGCACTGTGCTAATCAGAAGCAAGTAATGATCTCCTAGATACTTGGAGCGGGTGACTAGGCATATAAAGGCACCTCAAAATGCAAAATTAGTGAGAGAGCAATACACGCTAACATGAAATAAATAAAAAAGGGCAATGATACTGGCAAAACCAGTTTGGATTTGTAAGCTGAGGGTTCTACCTGGAAAAAAGCAACTAATGTATTTCTGTGCACCACTGAAGTGATAAGTGGATTCAGGGCACTCCTACATCAGCTGGCTGCACTGATGGACTGCAGGTTTCTCTGAGCATCTCACTTGGACATCAATACACTCACATGATGCATAAGCATTTCTGAGGGCTTTTTATACTGTCAGTGATACTGTGTGTTCTGAACAACCCAAATCCAAGATTAGGCAGGATCTAGAAAACCAGGGCAGTCCCCAAAGCATAGGTTTATATATGTGGAGGTCTTCTATTTTTAGCACTAGTGGTAGGTTTACACGCAAACATTCCTGCCCCAAGCATGTGGGGATGTATGGGAGAGAAGAAAAAATACAGAACTCAAGAGATTATTTAATTTTTAATTTATTTTTTATTTTATATTTTTTTAAAGCATGAATATCTTTGACAGGCAGAGTTTCAAGTAAACACAAGTGCTTTCTCAGCAACCACCACATCAGAGGAAAATCTCCAGATAAACAGACGTTGCCCAGGCAGTGACCAGCAAGGCAGCATGTGTGTGTGCACGGGGAGAGGATGGGGATGCAGCTGGGCAGCACAGCCAGGCAGCACAGCCAGGCAGCATATGCTCCAAGGCACCGTGGGGAGCCTGTGTGTGGCTGCAAGAGACAGCAAGCGTGTGTGGCAAAGCAACACATGAGCAAAACCGAGCTGCTCCAGTGAGCATTTTGCATGTATTTTTAAGAGAAGGCAACAAGAAGCAGCCAGGGGAGAGACAGCCTGAAAAGACAAGGCAGGAATGGCCAGGCTAACAGGAGTGCAAGGGAAGAAATGCAGGCACCAGGGAAATAATTTAAAGCCATATCGATTCACTTTGGACGTGAGAAAAAACATATGCACTTGGCTATAATGGAATGGCTCTATCAGCAGCTACTGTGGCTTGGTGTTTCATTTGTTTATTTATTTGGATTGTCAAGAGTTTCACTCATGGAAAGCCCATGCTATAAACCCAAGGCTGCCTGCACTCCTCGCTGCACCCACCCCACCCCCAGAAGCTGCCACCACAGCCTTCCAGTGGCTGGGAAGGGGCTGAGCAAGCCCTCAGGAAGCACAGGGAGAAGAGAGGGAGGGAGTGGAGTGGTAGTCAGGATTCAGCAGCTCAGGCCGTTTCCGGGCAGGACAGGAGCAGGGCCCCCCAGCCAGGTCTAACCTAAATCCAGCCCCGCACCTCAGCAGTGCAACACAGAGCTAGAGATGAATCCTGTGCTGTGGGGTGTGACAGGGCCTTGCGGCTAGGAAATAGGAAGGGAATTAGGCATGACACAGGAAAATAGAGGATTTTACTAGTCTGTAGGAAAATCATGGGGGAAAGAAAGCAGGGGCTGGGGATGGTGGTGCCTACATGATAATGCTGTCAGGTAAAGTGAAGAAAGTATGCATCAGGTTAGGGCCTCTAGATTGTTACAGATATCTTAATTCAGACGGTCCTTCATATATTTTTATATATGTTCCTGGGCAGATATTATAGCAGCCTTCCAGTACCAGAAGGGGCCCACAGGAAAGATGGGGAGGGACTTTTTACAAAGACACAAAGCAATAGAACAAGGGGTAATGGCTTTAAACTGGAAGAAGGGAGATTTAGGTTAGACATTGAGAAGAAATTCTTCTCTATGAGGTTGGTAAGACACTGGAATAGCAGGCACACAGAAGTTGTGGATGCCCCCTCCCTGGAAATGTTCAAGGCCAGTTTGGATGGGGCTCTGAGCAACCTGGTCTAGTGAGAGGTGTTGCTGCCCATGCAGGGGGGTTGAAACTAGATGATGTTTAAAGGTCCCTTCCAACCCAAAGCATTTTATGGTTCTATGATTTATCCAATGACAATTATAGAATTAATACAAAGGCACTATGACAGAGATCCTCAAAATACTGCTTTTCTGGGAGGCAGGTACCTGTGAAAGTCTGGCCTAAGCAACTTATCCTCAGTCACAATCCTCAGCTGAGGTTTGCGTCTTCCTCAGATTCAGATTTTTCATGTACAATCAGCTTACTCACTTTGAAAGGCAGTTTCAGATCTAAAAAAGTAAGTTCAAACTTAATGAATAGTTACAGCTAAGCAGTTCAACATTTTCTAACAGTAAGTTTCTTTATTTTCCATTTATAAAGGAGCTAGAATTCACAACAGCCAGGAGAAGGGATGCTTAGGAGGGTTTCCTTAAGAGTAAAAATAATACTATTTTATTTAATCTGAAATGAAATTTGGTATGGTCTTATTTTCCTGGAAACAAAATCTAGGTGCAAAACTGAACTAAACCCCAATCACTCTCATAGCTGTCATACCACCTTAGCTACTCTCCCATTCTTCCTGTTTTCTACACCAAGAGCCTCAAATGTAACCACATGGGGATGCGTGTGTCCTTGCTCTTTCCGGAACATCTGCTGAGCAGCATCTTATTTGTATGAATTATTAGTTCAGTTTAAAGCAGGTCAGAACATTTTCATCAGAACAGTTTTCTGTAATAAAATAGGTTTCAGGTGGAGGGAATTCTTGGTAAAAATACAATTCCATTTTTCCACAGAAAATAGGAAGTCTGTTCAACGTTTAATGAACAGTTCCTTGAAGATGCATAAAAAAAGTATAAATTTGTATTGCAAATGAAAAAACTTGCATCATGTTTTCAGTGAAAAAAAATATAAAATCAAACAATGTCCTAACTGGCACTAATTCATGTTTTACATTTGCTACACTGATGAGTGTAAATCCAGAGTAACTTCCTTGGCCTCAGTGAAGTTACTTTGATTTATACTGCTGTAAATAAGACTGAAATCTCAGTCTGTGTGGTTGGTTCTGGTGATGAATATCTTTGCCTTCTAGGTACATACATATAGGAAAAAACCATGAAGCTTAATGGATTCTGGGGCAGGACTGTTGTAAAGAGTTCTAACTCTCTGTGGATTCAGTTTCAGTATTGCTGGTCAGAACATGTCAAAATGTGGGAATTAAAAAGTTAAAAGCAAGAACATACAGTGAATTATTTAAAAATAATGTACAACTGTATTTTTAGCAGCTATAATTTGAAAATGATCAGTGTTATACAGAACACTGCCTCACTTCTAAAGGGTAGGTTCATTTCTTCCAGTAAATTAAACATATCCTGAAATACATTTAAGTCTGTTGACAGATTAGTTTAACAACATCTTAGTCTTTATAAGTCTTCAGGTTTATTGTAGGCAAATATATTTTCCCTCTCACATGTTATAATACTCCTTTTGTTTTAGGTAAAGAAGCAAAATCTGCCACAAGATAGGGAGCATGTCTTGCCCTCAGAAAGCCACAAGCCATTCACACAGAAGCCAAATGCAGGATACAATCTTTGTATTACCAGGAGTGCTTCAGGATCTGGATTATGAGAGAATGCTATTTCCACTCCATGTATTCAAATGGAAAAATTAGACATTAATATGCAAATGCTACTTTATATTTTTTATTTGGCTAGAAAGCCAGATCATTTAATCTAGAAGTATCCACTGAAGTGATCATGACTGTTGCACTTGCTTGGATGGACAAGTATCAATTTGAGCAGCAACTCTTGCAATCAGGTTTTAAAGCTTTTTCAAAGTGGTGCCAAATTTTTAGACCTGATAAATAAGAAATTGTGGGTAATTCTGGTTTCCAAGGCAAATAAATTCAGTCAAGAAAACAGGATGAGGGCAAATTCATCGTTGGTGTAAACTCGCTGACCAGTGGTATTACACTAGAAATAGCTGCAGAGTAGGATTTCTTATGCAAACACTAAGATGAGTTGTGTTAAATAAGAAAGTACCTGAAATGATGCCTTAAGCAAAACAGCTCTCTTAATCTGAAAATATTACTGTAAGAAAATCCTTTCCTTTTTAGTGTTCTAGGGAATCTATAAGGCATGTTACATGGTCAAGTTTTTAAAAATAATTGATAAAATTTATTTTCTTGTTTCCAATCAACACACAGTTTTTGTGAAGCATTTTACTGGTTAATTTTTATATCTCCTCCCACCCCTATCCCAAGCCCTACAACCACAAACCAAAGAGAATTACAAGGTTACTTATGCAAAACATTGTGGTTTTGTCAGTTAGCTCTTGCATATGCTACAGAAAATATCAAATGCTTCCCTGTCTGTAAGCACCTAAAATAACCTGGACCCCTTTTTAAGTGTGCTTCAATGAAATCAGGGTCATTTTCCTAGAGCTACCTGAGCACTCAGTAACAGAGGTGTCCATTACATACTTCAGTATGTGATAAAACCAAAAGAAAATGACATGAAAATGCCCAGTGTAATGAAACATTGGCATTTTTTGCTTTGATTCAGTCAGAAGCTAGATGCTGATTTTTACTTTCACCTTTGTGCTCTACACTTTCTAAAACCATCTGAGAAAATAAACGCTGAGATGACAATATTGAAATAAACCCCAAAATATTTAGGAAAAATCTCTACTGTGATTTTTTTTTTCCTCCTGTCATTGGCATAAACAGTGGTAAATTTTTTTGACAAAATGTTTACAGGCATGAAGGCTTCTGTCAAATAGTTTTCAGCCAGCTTCAAAAAGCAAAACTGCTGTGAAAAAAAACACCACCACAAAAACCCACCCAAACCCCCAAGGTTTTTATTTTATCTTGCTATATATAAGAGCTCAACATAGCAACATAGAGCTACTGTGGCTAAACCTAAACCTAGTTTTTTGTTTGCCCCAGTACCAAGTGACTGCTTTCTTTGCTAACAATTGCTCTTGTTTCTGAAGGTGGCAGCTTTCATGTGAGCCCAGCAGCCTGCTCACTGTTCCCCTCCCAGCACTTCCATGTGCAAAACAGAAATCACAGAAGTCAACTCAGCTTTGCTGGTGAGGTACCACACACTAGACCCACTCTCAATGCTATCTGAATTATTGCCGAGTAGGGGCAGCAGGAGTTGGATCTTAATGATTTGCCCCCTCCCAACCATTGAGGTTCATTGATTTCTCTAAATAAATATGCATTCTGCTTCACCTTTATTCTCAATGATCCCATTTAATCTCAATGACAGGGCCAGAAATATGAGGGCCTTTGCTTACAAACTGCTTTTGGCAGTTTGTTTCCACCTACCTATTCAGTCGTCTCTTCCTTCTCCCTGTCAACTGAGCTTTACAGCTTAGCTTTGGAGGTCTGGAGCTGCAGTTCTGATTGACAGTTGTGTATGTAAAGCTGATTTATTTGGCTGGTGTGGCATCATGCCAGGGAAGGGGCCATCTGAACGGTGAAGTAGTTAAAAAACTAATTGCCTGATGAACTGCAGTTACAGGGAGAATCTTTACTGTTTGCTTCATCTAATCACATTTGCCACAAAGGATTTGTCTTGTTTGCCTCTTTTCCATTGTTTGAATTGGAAGAATCCCAGGTTTACACCAGCTAAAGGCTCCCAAGCCTTTATTGTTAGCTTGCAGGTCCCTTCGTTTATTAAAAGGCTCAAATGCTGTCACTGCTATGAGTGTTTTCTTGCTTTCTCATCTCAGACTGGGAGACTCTGAACTTGCCAAGATCCAAGTTCAGTGCTCTGTGTTTGTTCTGCTTGTGTTGATGAAGTCACTAATCCTTAAATGAAGGGCAGGCAGCTGTTGGGGTTAGGAATTTGATCATCTTTAGTGGAGAAAAGAGAATCCTTCACAACACAGGTGAATTAACATGAAAATTATTTCCCTCTGCCTTCCTTTTAAATGTCTGAGCAGTGGGTCTGAACTTAAACCTTGGGTTGCAAAATACCAGCCTGTGGGAAGAGCAAAATCAGGGAATAACTCTGAACCACCAAGTCACCTTTACTTATGTCATGCTTGGTTCCTTTGCAAGAGAACCTTGTTAGCTGGTCATCTAGCAGAAAACAGACATACTGCTGTTGTCTTTGCTGTTTATACACAGGGAAGAAATGTTCGTAAAGGAAGGGTGAATCTAACGATAAACTAAATTATTCTCATCCTCAAATGACATTTGGCCCTTCCATGGGGCCAGTGTCAACCACTTTTCCCAAGTCATGGGTGCCCTGCAGAAGCACCAGAAGGCAGCCTTGATGCTGTTTGCATGTGGTTGGTGATTGAAATTTTTCATTTGAGAGGATTACGCTGATTTTACTTACAGATGTCAGGTTCAAGTCAACATTAATTCATTCTAAGCTAAACAGGCTCGAGGTAAAAACTCCAAGTTTCTCCTGATTCCAGTGTGAAACTTTCTCCCTAGTCACTGCCTCCTCCTGGGAAATGGTTACTGAAGCTGTGCCCAGGCCTCACACGGGTATGGGCAAATGGCTGCAAATAGCATTGTGGATATTTTGCAGAGCCTTTGTGAGAAATAATTTTGAAAGCCAATCTTATTTAAGTCACTTTCACCTGAAAGGTTACCTACCTTTACTTGTTACAAGGATGTTTCAAATTTGACATGTACCATTCAGAATCCAATTATTAGCTGGTGTTACTCTATCTTTTCCTTTGTAGAGAACAGAATTCTACTACTTGCACTGGTGCTTAGGCCCTGTTCCCTTCATGTTGAGGCCAATGGAATGTCTCCTATCGACTTTGCTGAGCAGTGAACCAGATCTGCTAAATTAAATTGTTAGGGCAATTTCCTCCCATCTTCATGGTCTCATTCAGCAAAAACATATTGAAAGCAGTGTACCTGCAGCAGCCTATGTGAATATGAGCAGTTGCACCCCCTCAAAAGCCAAAAGCTTCAAATGGGACCCTGCACCCAGTGGAAAGAGGCAGCAGGCAAAGGAAAATGACAGCTAGAGCTCAACACTGAGAGCCAGTCTGAAAGCTTTAATACATCTTGCCAAAGAGCTCAGAACAAAACTTTTCTTAGCTGAAATATTACTTACAATCTGCCACCGCCCCTCCGCCCCCCCCATGCAAGGATACAATATTTTTTAAAACAAGACAGACTGTATCTTTTGTCCATCTCCTAAGGTGGCCACTAGTAAGAGCTCTGCAAACCAAGCAGTCTCAGATTGTTGCAAATTGCACTGTAATTTCTTGGTTCATAAGTATCAGCCCAAGCTTGAGGAAGTTCAGCAAAGACATCCTCCTAGATTTTTCCACACACACTTCCTTATGTAGGAAGCTGGCAAACCTTCCCAAACCCCAGGCAATTCCCCTTCCTCTGCAAGGCTGCACTCTTATCAGCAATAAAGTGCAGGATGACTCAGCCAACAGAAATATTGATAAAATAAGATGCTGTTCTGGGCAATTTTCAGAACCTGGACCTCTGAGTAGGAAAGATTTGGGGTCCAAGGATTTCTGGGGAAAGTGGAAAAAAGGAAAGAACAACAGGAACATGAATTGAAGCTCCCTCTGACTTATCTAATAAAGAATTATAGTGGAGGGGCAGAGTTTGTTTGTACTTGTGACATTGCACATTATCGAGCCAGGACTGCTCTGATATTCTGCACAAGCTAGACCTTGTGGGGCTCTTCTTGCCCTAAATGTGAAATGTTCAACTCAAAGGGAGATGGTAGATTTGATAAACAGGAACATGACAAGAAAAAGTCAGATCAGAAGGAAACCTACATACTGCCTGGTGAGATCATGGTAATAGTAAATGTAGGCTTTGTGGAGACAGAGGACAGTCAGTGCATTGCAAAAACATCACAGCAATGAGCCAGTGGCTGTGCCACTGCCCTGGTGGCAGGTGTGAAGAAATCTGCTCAATACTGTTCTTCTACACAGTCAGTACCAACAGTACAAAATGAATGGACATAGAGAAACCCGTTTTCTGTCACTGGTTGTTCATATATCCCCCTCCAAGCCCTTGCATAGTTTGATCTGCACATCCTTCTCACATACCACACTCCCAGCAGCACTTGGCTTTGTGTGTGTACATGCACAATGGGCTTGGGCAGGGAGTTACTGTCCAGCCCTCAGCCATTCTTCTGGGTCCTCCTTAAATGCAATTAGCAGCTACCCCCTTCAACACCAGAGAGCAATCATGGAATAACTCACTTGCAATCGGTACAATTAGCAGGA
>NW_009953318.1:2196974-2198229 GCF_000747805.2 Chaetura pelagica
GGAATGTGTCTGACCCCAGATTCACCCTCCCTGAAATTCAGTTCCTGGTACCAAGTGTTGCTCTATGTTTGAGACTGACATGTTAGGAGTATCTGGATGTCAGGATCATTGTGTGAAAACAAACAAACTCCCAAATAACTTGCAAGTTTTGAATCAGGAACTGACATAATAACAGTAGAAAAAATTCCTATTTTCATGTTGTTTTCCTTTCTTGTGGTACAAAAACAATGCAGTGCAGCACAGCCCTAACCCTAAACACCACTAAAATCTTACTAGATGGGGGTCAAAGTGGAGTTCAGTGTCCACTGCAACGTGGAAATATCAATCTCTACTTGCACAGAGAGAATGTCCAAAACACTTCCTCCTGGTGCCATAAGGAAAGTGAAAAGCTTTTGTTTCATACATATTTTTCTTATGGAGCAGGATTTTTAATTTATTATTTTTTTTTTAGGAAAAAACAACAACAAAAAAGTCCCACACGGGCTTGCACTGCTTCTCTATTCATATGTAGATATGAACCATCTATCTTAGAAGTGGGAAACTGGGATTCCTAACTAAAACTCTGGATGCTCAGCAGACCTGCAGTGCTTGCATATTGCACCCAATCTCAACTTTGGTTCACTGTGTCTCTGGGAACAATATTCTCATTTCTTGAGAAGGATACAGTGATTTTGAGGCACTTTTCATTGGAGGGATAAGGAAAAAAAACCACAACAAAACAATTTAAGAAGGAGCCAACTCCTCATCTGTAGGAGAGTTGAGGTCAAGATGACAGAGTATCTCTCTGAGATATTGTTATTCCATTATAGCTCAAAGTATTTGTGAAAATGGAGTCTTCCTTTAAACCAATGAGTGGCACAGTGCTCTGTTTTATCTGAAAAATGTAGGTGCTTGGTTGCAGAATAAACTGTACTTCTTTACTTAGGAATACAGCCATTTCTTCCTTTCTTTGCTTATTTTTGCCCATAAGAAATCTTGTCTTCCCACCACACTTGCACAATTGCAAACACTCTTCCCTTTACTTTCTGACTTTCAAAGAAACCTTCCCACCCTGTGTCACACTATCCTGCTCCTTCTGTGACATATGTACATTGACATCTCTTTTCCATGTCATATGCAGTCTAATCCTTTTCCCTAAGCATTATTTGTACAGTAATCCTTTTCCTTCTGTGACACAAGCAAAAAACTCCCTTTCCTTCACTGTCACTTGCAGAAGAATCTCTTACTTCTGGCAGCAAACAGAAATCCTTTCTTG
>NW_009953318.1:2198280-2219886 GCF_000747805.2 Chaetura pelagica
CAGACTTTATGTTAATTCTATGAAGAACACAGCATCATCCTTTTACTCCCAAGTTCTCAAAATAAAAATATTAACCTTAATCTGATAAGCGAGTGGTATAAAACATCATAGTGAAACAAGCAAGGTTTACAACCCTTTTTTTTTTTTTACTTCATTATGAAAAATTTCAAGAAATAATCCCAGCTTTAAAAAAAAATAGTATATGGTTATTTTAAATTTTTTCCCATTTTTTTCTTTCTTTTTTTTTTTTTTTTTTCTCCCCACTTTTTAAATGAGACAGTCCAGTTAGCACAACAAATCAGAGCGAGAAGGCAAAGGAATTATGACAAGGACTGCTAGTTATCATCAACTGAACGAGTAATTTAGCCTGCTTTGCTTTAAGCTTTATCCCAACTCAAACACATACCTCTTTAACCAGGGCTTTACAGCCTTCTCCAACCAGGAGAGCCATGTCTGTAGTCCATCCCCTGGACAGCTGCAGCCAGACTAAAAGCTGATAAGGTTTGGGAATGATTACCCTAATTTTATATCCTCTTTACACAGCAGTGTTGCGTTTGGTGATGATTTGGGCTTCAAATGATCCTGTTTATTTCTTTGGCCTGCCTATTTCCACCCTACTGTGACAGCATGCTTTCAAAACAGGGCTCAATTAATTAAATGCTAAGCCTGACCCTTTGCAGAAACCCTACATTTAGACTCATTGATTCTAAATTGGTTTTGTCTGCTATCTGAGTAGCATGAGTTTGCCAGGAGTGATTTGACACTGCATCTTTGGTTAGCTACACACAAATTCCTTGTAACAGGAACACTGGCTAATACCTCGAGGTGCTCCTGTGTTTGTAATATGCTTTGACATCCTGTGTGGCTGATGCCTTTGAAGCGTGAGATTTACTGCATTTGCTCCTAGAGTAGCTGCAGTACCTGCCATCAGCTCCTGCCTGCTATTAGCCATAATGCCTGCTTAAACAAAATTCAGAGTGGAAAACCACCACCACAGTTTTTGAACAAAGGTAGTTAATTATGGTAATCATATCACTTCAGCATTGTTCTTGCCTGTGTTTATGAACAAGTGATGTGAGCAAGAACAAGAACAGCAGCTTCTTGCCTTCAAATTAATTCCTGCTTTGGAATAGCAGGATAGATATGATAAGACTTTCAGTTTGGTATGTTTTCTCCTGCATCTTTTCAGTGGTGCATTACATATTCACCACAATTCTTCACCTCTAATGTCACTTTTATGGCAGTGTTTTCCTTTTCCTCCTCTTCAGTCATGGCCATGCTAATCTTTTGTGTCAGAAGCAGCACAACCCCTCCTTTATACGGGCCCCCTCCTCCCTGTGCACAGTCCTGGATTATGCAGTTAAAAAAATTAATTTCACCTTTGGAATGTAAAACAATGTAGTTGTTGCTGTTGCTATTTTTATTTCCATTAACCACTAAAACCAGTCTGTACTGAATAATTACACAGCTATTTCTGTCATGGGTTTCAATGCGGAATGTAACCCATTAACCCCACAGGAGCCAAGGTCCTTGAATTCTGAATAGTTCTGGGAGTAAACTGTGATGAATCAGAGCTGAGATAAAAGCCAAGCGTCTTTAAAAAATCTGGAGCATGTTCTTGGCACTCAAAGTTTGTTCTGTGTTGCAAGCAGTTTTTTGCCTTTCCTTTTCTAATCTCCCTCACTTAACTGAATCTCATAGGAAATGCAGAAAGGTTCTACTTAGAAAAAGTGTTTGTTACAGTTAATTAGATTACTTTCTGTTTTTGTTTTTTTTAAATTTTTTTTTTCCTTCCCCACTGACAATATTTGTATACCAAGAGCACCTTACAATTCTTTGGGGCTCATCCATTCATCCTGTTTATTCCGTACTTGAAATTGTAATAAATTCTACTCTGCTTTCATTTTTTCCTTCAAACAGGGCCTTGTTAGCTGTAACTAGTCTTGGACATGCTCCTCTGACATGGATGCAGCTGATATAACATGGTTCAGTGAGCACAAACAGTAGCAATATTCCTGGCACCAGTATGTGTCTTGTCCTGTCCTTACCTAGCAAGCTGTGTGGCCAAACTGATCTCCAAACTAAGGGTGGGCAGATATTTCCTACTACATCCACTGCTGCTGCAAACAAAGGACTGAATGTTTTTCACATGAAACAATGTGTTTTAAGATCTCTTCCTGAATGGTACTTGGAAGGCAGAATGACAGCTTTATCCATGGATGTACAGCTCTGCAAAATAAATTTTTAAAAAGTTAGTACCCAGTTACAGTCTACCATATATGCCTATGGGCATACATACCATCCTCATCAGGTAAAAAAAAAAGTGAGGTTAAGAGACCAGCCTTTCATCTGTCTGCTGCATAAAAGCAACCATACAATTTTTTTCCCCATAATTTCTGTATCAACTGAAACCAATTCTAGCTGAATTGGATTGTCAGTTTCTGAGGGATGACCAGCTCTGATTTAAGGACTCTGACTGATGGAGAACTTTCCCACATCCCTTTATGATCAATTACAAAGTTTAGTGAATTGACTGCTCACTGTTCTCATGGCTACAAAACACATATCATCCACCTAATGCATTGACATAAACCACATGTGTAGTCAGCAACGTGAACAGGGCTTCTTACGTGAGTAACGGTGATGAGTGAAAGCCTCGTGCTGGGCCTGTTGATTCAGGAAATGCTGACTTCCACGTTCAGAGGAGAAACTCGTCCTGGGATTGCTGCTGGTCAGAAGGGCTGACACCACCGCTCCACATCCAGTGTTCTTCAGTGCTGGAAACCTTTGCCTTTACTTGACCACAAACTTTTTCTCAAATTTAAAACAGCT
The DNA here is from genome assembly GCF_000747805.2 of Chaetura pelagica. Taxonomy (NCBI): domain Eukaryota; kingdom Metazoa; phylum Chordata; class Aves; order Apodiformes; family Apodidae; genus Chaetura; species Chaetura pelagica. The sequence continues at coordinate 2,201,113 of NW_009953318.1, forward strand.
TACGTACTCTGGCTGGAGAGCAGATGAATATAAATAAATAAAAATGAAAACTGCATTAGGTATAACCCCTTTTTTCAATACCAGCTGTGTTGCAAGACATACTCTCAAACAAGAGGCCAAATTCTTAACTGTGGGGAGGCAGAACTTGAAGTATGTAAATATTCTTTCTGTACTTTCAGAAAACATGTACAAACTGAGAATAGTAGGCATAGCATTAAAAAACAATGTTATGAGAAAAATCATGAGCATATTCAGATGTTTGAAGATATATCCTCAGTCTGAAAAACAGACTGAACAAACATAGTGGTATAATAGCTATAATCAGTTAACATTTGTAATGCTATGTAAGCTGGGAGTAGGTGCCAACATTCAGTGATCGGTCGTAAGGCATATTCCAGAACGCAGTACATTAGGATCGAGCATTGGCTTTATCACAGGAACATAATAACTGCTAGGCACAAAATATTGAAAGAGATAAAAGAAGAAAATGAAATCACTATTTTTCAGGTCACAAGGTGTCTTATGTTTTCTTAGAGTGTTTTTAACTGAAGTCAGTTTTGAGCAACTAATAACTTGCCACGGTTTGACTCAGGATCAGCAAATAAATCAATGACAACAATGGTCTCAATCCCCTCCCCTTCCACTCAGGTAGGGCAAGGAGCGAGAGAATAAGGAGAGACACTCTCTGGATTGAAAACTAGACTGCTTTAATTAAATACTACAAATAAAAGAAAATATATACAAATATCTACAAGCATGTTCAGGAATGTGCAAAACCTTATTGCCTCCCCCCAGCTGCTGCAACTCCCACAGCATCCTCTGAGCTGTAAGCAGTCCCAAAATGTCCAGGAGCTGCCAGAGGGAGTGGCAGAGCAGACAGGAGCTGAGGGGAGAGTGATGAGGGTTAGGAAGGCACAGAACTAGGGATCAAAGGTGATGGAGAGATGGAGTCCTCTCCAGGCACCGGCTATGGATGGAAGAGAAGGGAGAAGGAGCAGGAAAGGCCTTGACTTCCGTGATCCCTGACTTTATGCCAAGACCTATGTAGATATGGATGGAATACTTCAGTTGCTGATTTTGGCATCTGTCTAGTCTTCTCTCCCTACAGGAAGGTTGTAGATATGACTCTTCTGCACCTTTAGTGCAGCAAATCTGACAACTAGAGCAGTGCCCTCAGTCTCTCAGCAGTATCTAGAAACACTCCAGCATTATCAGTCTACTAGCTGGAAAATTTGCTGTTACATTCAGCAAGTGTGCTTCTTAAAAGAGAGTTCACTGCAGGAAAAAAAAAAAATCAGTAAAAAGAAAATTCGCCTCATCTGGGCTCGAACCAGGACATTACCTAACACTTTGCAGGACAGCATACAACTGCAGCCTGTTAATAACTGCAGGAATGAGGGCTGACTAGGGAAATGTCAGAGCATTTACAGGAGAGAGATCTTTGTTTCTTTAAAAAAAATTTGCATTAAAGTAATGCAAAGATGCATTGCTTATGATGGAAACACAGAATAACTGAATCTAAATGCTACAAACCCAAGCTGCTGATGTACCCAACCCAAGCTGCTAATGGCCAGTGACCCAACTGCATGAACCTCTGGGAGCTGGGCCCCCGTGCTCTGCCACTGCTGGGCCGGCAGTGCTGGGAGCTGGCAGTGCCAGGGCAGCGCTGGCAGCTCGGGTTGTTTCCAGTGGGGTGTGTGCCCAGGGCAATCCCTGGCCACTGTAAGAGCCAGCTTATCCTCTGAAGTGGCACAGACAGGTATGTGCTGCTGGTCGAGACAGACCCTGGCTCACCCCTGGGCCATCAGGGCATCTGTCATGCTTCCACCTCTGGCATTGCCACGTGTTATGCCCAAGGCTCTGGTGCCAGTGAGCGTTTCACTAAGCAGGGATGCTGTGGATGTTTCTTGGGATCTAGGGTCAATAAACTGCTTTCACATGTGGAAATGCAAGAGACTACTAATGAGAGCCCTTGTGCTGCCCATTACCTGCTGCAGTGACAGGTTCATAGCTAGCCAGACAGAGATGTATGTTTCTCAAGAAGTAAGTCACAGTCTGGGGAAGCACTCTGTGGGCTCAGTGTTTACAGAAATAGCAAACAGAAGAAGGCTGTGGTGTTGGAGAGGAATCAGTCTGGTATCAAAGTATTAGAGAATAAACCGTACTACCCCCAGCCTTAAGGACTGCAGATAATGTGCAGCAATGAAGCTTTATGTGTCCTGAAGTACATATTTTTATGCAGCTAAAGCTGCGTTGCAGATGTTCTTCACTGGAATAGATTTTGCCTTTGCTAATCCTGTATTAATCTGCTGGTAGAGCTATATCTGCATTATTGCCACTGGTCTCCTTGTGGAGAGGAGTCACTGGGGACACGGTTCCTCTGCAGCTCCCTTTGCAGAGCTGCAGCTCGGGGAGTTCAAGCTTGTCTGTGCGGGGGGAGTACCCCGAACAGCCCCCGGTTCTGTTACCACTACGGTGCTCTGCCAGGAGAGGGAGCTAGGACTCTGAGATTCAGTGGCCTTTGATGTTTTCTCTTTTACAAGGCATGAAGGTGTTACAGCTGTCCAACACTAAACTAGGCTGGGTTGGTTGGAAACTCCCGGGGCTCATGATTTCCCATGGAGGCTACAAGCTGCAGAAGGGGTTTGGCCCCTGCTGGATCCCAAAGGACTCTGATGCTCCAAACTGTGTTTTGGGGCTCTCTGTCACTTTTTCTGACTGCTTCCCCAGGTGAACTCCAATGGCAGTTTGGACTCAGTGAAAATGAAGTGAAGCCTATGGATTCTGGCATGATGCTAGAGGTGCAAAACCACTGAAAAGCAGCCACTGTTGGAGTGGAAGTCAAAACCAATGGATGCATAGCAAGGCAAGCAACAGCTGGGAGGAGGGATAAGTTTGGTTACGGCTACCAGGTGGCACACAGATGTTTGACAACACTTCTTTTAACTTAGAAATACATCAGCCCTCTTTCCTCTGCAGTATATGTGTTTCATTTTGAACAACTAACTGGCAGCTGGAGAAAGTTATTAGAAAATGCTAAGTCTATGTTCTAGCACTTGCAACGGCAGCAGAATTACCTACTTCCTATTCTTCTCAAGCTTTCTGTCTACTTTTGTGTGTATTGCTGACCTCAAGTCAAGTTTTGCTTAAGTTATGTATCAGAAGGGGAAGAAGTGGAGCTCCAAGCTTGTTCAAAGAGTAGAAAAGGGATTTTAAACAAATCTGGCTGAGATACCAACACAACTATTATCTATGTTCTGTATGTGGTTGGGCCTGCTGGGAAGAAAACAGGAAATAAGTGAGAAAACAACTCTTAAAAATGTGAAAACCAGCCAATTCCACAGGGATCCACTCTGTGCTCAAATGTCTGTAAGTGCTGATAAAAGAATGTACATGAGGAGAAAGTGCTGTGTCATTATCAAAGAACCTTTCAGTCTTATTTTCATTGAAGTTTTCTTTAAGTGCCAGAGTCTGGCAAAGGAAGGAGAATAACCTCATTTATTCTTTGACTAATGAAATGTGGTCACTGACCTATCTGCTCTCTTTTCATTTAAGGTGATGAATAGAGCTGTGTTTCCCTCCAATTTTCTACCTGATTTGAAATTAAGAGAAGAGAAATCTGGTGATGGCCTTGAAGGCCAGAAGAAGATCTTCTTAAATAGTGCAGGGCTCGGTTAGCCAGGAGATGTCTAGGAGCCAAGTTACAGAAAGAACTTGAATGATAACTTGGTGTGAGCAACAGCTGCGATTCGTGAATAGCGAGGGAAGCTCCTTCATATGAAGTGCATTTTACTGGTTCTGTGATGAGTCAGAAAATCCCAGTGATCCTCTGATAATGCTCTCAGCCTACATTACCCCATGGTCCAAGGGGTCAGTTTTGCCTGCTGCTTGCTGGGAGGCACCAGCAGGCACTGCAGAGGACTGGGGCAGAAGCTGCTCCCAGAAGTATGGAAAGTTGCCCTCAGGGAGCAGGAAGTACTTGGTAGCCAGGCCCCCAAGTTTAACATTTCTTAGCACTTCTCTCCTTGCAAAGGGCTCTAACTGATAAGGATGAATGGAGTGGAGCTTTGCATGCAGGAGCTGTGGTTGTGACTTCCCATCTCTGCACCAGCCAACAAGTTATTATAAAAATAAATACCTCAGCAGCAGCAGCAGCAGCCCCAAGGGCCTATTTACTTCCACTGGCACGAACTAATTCCTGCAGAGGAGCTCAAGCCAAATCCTGCAGAGAACAGTGGGAATCTCTCCAGGGTCTTGCAAAGGCAGTTTGCACACTGGAGGAAATGTTGGTGCTTGGTCATATTTATTGCCGTGTCAGTTAAAACATGTTGTCAGTTAACACCTTTTCTAACACAACACATATTTTCTAAAGCTGAGGGAAAGGGAGATTTTTTACCTCCTTTTAATTTTCAACTAGTTATCCTGATTTACATCTGAAATTGCACAACACACAAAATGGTGGTTCATGAAGTGGACAGGGATCAATTATTACTTTTTCGTCTGCAAACTGATCCTGAGTGATCTATCGACCTCTTATAGTTCTATCTCCAGATGATGGGCTTGATTTCAGAAAATTGAAAACACATAAAGGAAGCTAAGGCAGGGCCACATTCGCTTTCCTTGGCTTGCTCTTTAGAAGATGATTGATGGGTGAGTTTATTATCCTTAGAAAGAATGAACACACCAATACACCCTTTTCAAGGTTTGCAAGTGCCTTAATGTAACTTGCTCATTTAATTTGGATCTATATACCTCATAAGGAGGGCAGAAGATTTTCATTTTCAAGGCCTTATTTAGCCATAAAATTTGTATCACGTTAGCTAAGAGCAGGACTATGAATTTCATTTTGTTTGGTGACAGGAGAAATAGGGATACATATATCACCCTTTCAGTAACTGCTATTAAAAGGTGTATTTTTCATGAAGAAACAGTGTATTCCACATCATAACATCTTTGGTGAAATAAAATTCAATACATTTGTAGGATACGTATACGAAAAGTACCAGTTCACTCATATGTATGAGTAAAACACAAATCCATTTTGTGACTGGAGCTGGTCACACCTGGAAAATTAGGATGGATTTTGCTGGCTCCAACAAAGTCAGTAGGAGATTTTGTATAGCTTCAATGGAGCCAAAATTTCTCCTAGATTTAATAGTATTATAGGTATCGTACAATTTAGCCACCAAGGTCATTAAAATGCTATAGTCCTGAGTGTCATACATGTAAGAGCACTTACAAAGGTATTGCTTTCTAAACTGGTGTAATTATGGTAGTAATTCCCAAAGAAGGAGTATTGCAAATGCATTTCCAGTTTCAGTTTCTCAATTACTTTGTCATTGTTCATTACAGTAGCGATATGCTTGTGTCTAAATCTTGTTGATGTCCTTCCAGAGGGCACTAAAAAACCTACAGTAAGTAAAGAAAAATTTAGTTGGTGATTCTGACTGGTTGCTGAATTGCTGTCTTTTGAGCCCTGTCCTTCAGCTCAATATTCACTCTTACACTACACAAACTTTGTATTAATCAACCTATGTTTTTCTAATTGAAAGGGAATTACAGAAAAAAAGCAAGCCCTCCCCTCACCAAACTTGGACGATTTGGGGCTAACAAGCCTAAGACAGCTGTCAATACTTAGCTGTATTTTCAGTCCTTGGGAAGTCTGTAGCCAGGGCACAGCCACCCCATGTGGCAGTGCGGTGAGGGGCCGTGGGGGATGGTGGGGCTGGGGGCTGCCTTCAGTGGGGCTCTAGTGACAGGGGCTTGGGCACCAAGTCTCAGGGCAGAGGGTCCACCCCTCCTGGCAGTGCACAGGACAGGGCTCTGAAAGCCTCTGAAGGCGCCAAAGAAACATATCGAGATGTGAACCTTCTTTTCCAGTTTTTAACAAGGGCACAGAAATACCAGTCTCTGAATAATGGCAACAAGAGATTCAAGCTGAAATAAACACCAAAATCTCACACAGGGTGAGAAGACTATTTGTCTGTTTCCTATGATGATCCTTTCAACAATGATAAAAACCAGCAAGAGGCAAGTAAATTACTGGATCTCTTTATGACAAATGAAATGACCTGATCTTACAACCTACTTATTTTTAACCTCATGGTTGCTCTGTATTCCTGAACAACAGGGGGGGAGGCAGAGGTGCTAGAGGCTCTGGGATTTTTTTTCCCCAGGGCTTGAAATTGGCCTTGGGTGCTCTGTTTATGGGTGATAAATGTGTTTCTGTCTTATTTGAAGACATCTAGCATCTGCATTTCTCTGTGCTCTGTAAAACTACCTCTTTCCCCTTCTTAACTAAGCTCTCAGATGTTATTTGAACAAAGAAGTGCTGTTCTTTAAAAGAGAAAGCCAGAAAAAACCCTCCAGTCTATTTATTCTCTTCCTTTGAGTGTGTCAGCCCTTTGACTAACGATTACAAGATTTCTGTTCCTGTTGAGCTGTTGGCTTCTTCACATGTGCTACCAAATACATAGAACAGTCTGGAAGATGATTACTGGCAAATTGCAGTGACACATTCAACTCATTTCTCATATACTTTTATCTAATAGCTACCAGATTAAAGACCAAATGACCAACACCCACTTCCATAAGATACCAGATTCAAGATCATATGAACAATACTTACATGGGTTAGATTTGAAATGGTCACTGGGCCCATTGAGATTTTACATCTTCTTATTAGCCACAGGAAATATCCAGTCACCAACATGAAATGTTGTAAAAAAGAGTTTTGTGCCTTCTGAACCAGAAGGAAACCTACAAATAACATTTAATTTAGATACCTCCCCTGAAGCCCTGGTGGTGCCTCAGATTACCAGTTTAGACTCAGAAACGATGCAAATCAGTGTTTCTAACTGATGTTCCCAAAGAATTAAAAGCATACAACATTTACACCTCACAATTTGATAGATCCTTTTGCAGTAAATTAACCCAGAAATTCCCATTTTTATAATAGTGAATTTTGTTGATGTTTAGTACATGAAGCGTACACAAGCAGTGATCCATGTTTACAGGTTTTTGAAAGTCCACAGTTAAGAGACGTGGAGGCAAGTGGATGTAATACTGAGCTGGGATTCAAAGTGACATCAACATGCTCTAGACTAGGTAATAATCATCTGTCTGTGACAGACACATTTCTTCCATGTTTTTTGGATTAAATTTTGTTTTCTTTTTGACTTGTGGACTTTTGGCTAGTACTGCCACGAAGCCACTGCATTCTAGGCCAGGATTTACAATATTTACACAGTGCATGTTGCATCCCCTTGGTGAATGTGGCAGGCAGTAGAATAACCATCTGGCAGAGGTGACAAGATTAAGCGTTAGTGGTTTTGTGGTATAATAACAACAACAATAATAACAACAACAACAATAATAACAACAACAATAAGTATTAATATAATTTATCAAAACAATTCTCCAGCCTTATGCTCCTTTTACACCAAAAGAAGTTGTGATGAAGTCATGTGTGGCCTAAGGCTGAATACAATGGCGGTTTCTTTGGCCTGAAAAACCAGTGTGTGATCATCATCATTAATATCCCACTGCATTTGATTAACCCAGATGCTTGGTTAAAGATCAATTACCCAAACCTTTACTTAATCAAAATGAGAAAGCAGACATACTCAGTGTCTTCTCACTTCAAAATAGATGTTCATATCATAAGGATTTTGCAATGAAGCCTCCATATTACAAAGACTCACAGAAGAGCTGAAGTTGTGGTCTCACCAAAGCAGAGGAGACAACTCGGGGCCTGAGTACACCAATGGGCTTAGCAGCTAGTGCTGCCTCTGTAGGTGAACAGTGCATATGTCAAGCACTTGAGTAAGACTTCATGGAAAAGAAGGCTGCAGTATGGCTTACTGGTATGAAAGGGCCCAAGTTGCACAGCTGGTGGCTTTCCTTACTCTAATAATAATTATACTAAAATTATTGCCTGATGCATTAAATAGATTCTTCATAATAAATAATCTGATCAGTTCTAGGGGAAGGACAGAAAACTTGATAGGACATATAATCTACTGGGACAGCAGGAACTCCCTGTCATTACTCACATATCTACAAGGGAAACAAGAAAGCAAAAATCATAGTGCATCAAGTATTTCCTAAAAGGATCACTGTGTAGAAAAATTCTCTCAACACCAAAATCAAAAGGTTTATAACAGGGAGAGGCAATGCCTGTTCTGCAGTGTCTTCATGTTTATTCTAGAAGAAATAAGAAGGAGATACTGAAGTAAAATCAAGATAATTTTATTCCCAGATCAAATGAAGTAACACAGAGTGTGTTCTCATCAAAGTGATTACTTTAGGGGCAACTAATACAATGAATGTTATTGAATGAAACAACCTCTTTATAAGTAATCTCGCATTAAGGATTTTAGTATAAGTAATATTTCTGTCAGGCAAAATAATGCAAGATAAAACATCTTGTAGAAGATACAAAAAAAGAGCTTTGAGAAGGCACTAGGTAACAAGACATGAATATGAACTGTTGTGAGAACTCATATAAGATGGCATTTTCTCCGACAGTCAGCACATTCATGCATCCTTATACAGGTACTCGTTAATAAACACATTCCTGTAAAAATGTATTCTATTTACTAGACTTCCTCTGGAGCAAATTATCCCTTTGCTTACCAGATCCAAGAAGCAAGGATGTCAGAAGCAAAAATGACTACTGTCCTTTCACTAGCTGTTTGAAATATTTTATTTGGAATTAGGTTTTAGGTGCTGGTAGAACTAAAGTAAATGGCTGCTCAGCAGAGTCAAATGGAACAAATTGTCAGCTCTCTGTGAGCTGTCTTCTGTGAAAACCTGAAAGACTTGCAAGTCTCTCCTTCCATCATGCTGGAAGCTTTATGAGTAAACCCTGCAGTGCTAGGCACAAGAAGCAGCCAAGAAAGTATGTATAGATACCATATCTTCTCTCTCAGTATGTTTACACACATTTGTGCTAGCAATAAGAGTGAAGAAATGTGGACTTACTATAACTTTTTGTATTCTGAAGTGGGCATCCATATATCAGCACACTTGAGAGGCCTCAAGAGGTAATTATTTATAAAATGACTAAAACATCTTGCCTCGGGTGCAGAGTTCTGGAAAGCCATGTCTTCTCACAGGGTCATGAGAGTTAGAGATGAAGAAGATTGACTGCATCATCTAGTATTGTTCCCTCCAGTGCCCTTGCTAGTATTTTATCCAATCTGTATTTATCTTAATATTTATGTATGGCTCCCATTGCACCACTTTGCAATATTCAATTCCTTTATTCTCACCAGGGCCCTATCTGATAAATTCTGCATCATGTTTGATGCAGACCAGAAGAAAAGGTTCATAGCAACAGAAAATTACAAGAACCTTGTCTCTCTCCCTTATTTGCTACCTCACTCACTAAATTGTGGTTTAATTCTCATCTTCCATCTCTCACAGGGGAGAGATTAAAACAGTAGGAGAGTAGGTGAAAACAGTTTCTTCTGAGACACGGAGGGCTCAGAGTTGTCCTCTGCTTTCTGCTACTTTCTTCCACAATATTCAGGACTTTGCAGGAACTACAGAGTTTACAGACTATATCACTGAAATTATTTGGTCAAGTTTTATGCCTTATATTATTCAAGAGATTTGATGGCAAAATGAACAGGTGTTTTTGTTCTCGGGTATTGTTTTGATTTCTTCAGACACCTGCTGAAGTAAGACCTGCATTCCTTAACCCTGATTTTTGGTTTCCTTTTATTCCTTTAATTTCTCAATAAAGCCTGTTAGGACTTTTTCAAATATTTAGAAAGTTACCTACAAATATAGAAAGGGAAGTGCAAGCACAGACATTTTCATGTGTAACCCTCAAGCAACTATTCTTTCCCTGTCAATTTGATAGTAATACTAATTTTGAAAAATATATTGCAAAGGCTGATAGTAAGGACTCATTACAGATATTTTGCAATGGTCCTAATTCAGAATGGAGGCTGGAGGCTTTGGCTACAGGCTAATGGTTGACTCTTGTTTATCCTCTGGGCACTTTTCACAGTTCTGGCAATAGAAAACAGCCTTGAAATGTTTGTAAAATATGGTATATATATGCATTGTAGCAAATGAGAAATGAGTCTCAAGGTCTTTATTGCTGATCGGTATGAATGTAAATTTAATAGACCAGCAGCTTTTTTGTAACAGCCCCCATACTTTCTCTTTGTGAGTCACAAGAGTCACAATATCTCAGACTTGTTCTAAACTACGGATGTTGATTCCGACACTGGTCCCTTCGCTGTATCGTTCTGTCATTCCTGAATGTGGGATGAGAATTTCTGGGGATACTGAACCTCCTCTGACCACTTATTTTGAGGTAAGGAGGACAAATGCTTATCTGACTTAAATGGTCACCTTTGCAGGGTTTACAATGCACATACATGGTTTTATTGTAAAAAAAAAGTTCCAAAAATTTATTCAAAAAATCTCTAATATCACAAATCCATTTCACATGTTGTGTCTTAATTGAGCTTAAATTTAATTACAGGAAATGAAATGGCACAAAACACTTCTTACTAGATTTTTATTTTTACACTGATTATTTAATTTACTTTACTGGAACTTTCTCATGGACAAACCTGACAGAATAGGCTAAAAACCAGAGACTACCAAGTAGTCAGTGAAAGTTTAATAGAATCATAGAATCATAGAATCTTAGGGGCTGAAAGGGACCTCAAAAGATCATCTAGTCCAACCCCCCTGCCAGAGCAGGGTGACCTAGAGTACATCACACAGGAATGCATCCAGGTGGGTTTTGAATGTCTCCAGTGAAGGAGACTCCACAACCTCCCTGGGCAGTCTGTTCCAGTGCTCTGTCACTCTCACAGTAAAAAAATTTTTTTCGGATATTCACCTTGAACCTCCTATGCTCCAATTTGCACCCATTACCCCTTGTCCTATCACTGGTCATCACTGAGAAAAGCCTAACTCCATCCCCCTGACACTCACCCCTTACATATTTGTAAACATTGATGAGGTCACCCCTCAGTCTCCTTTTCTCCAAGCTAAAGAGACCCAGCTCCCTCAGCCTTTCCTCATAAGGGAGATGTTCCACTCCCTTGATCATCTTTGTAGCTCTGGACTCTTTCCAGCAGTTCCCTGTCCTTCTTGAACTGAGGGGCCCAGAACTGGACACGATACTCCAGATGCAGCCTCACCAAGGCAGAATAGAGGGGAAGGAGAACCTCTCTTGACCGACTAACCACACCCTTTCTAATGCACCCCAGGATGCCATTGGCCTTCTTCTTCATACATTGTAAAGAAGTGACCTAAAGACTTTATTATTATCTTAAGAGCAGCTCTTTTTCAGCCTCCTTTTTGAAGTTTGTTCCTCAGTGTTGGCAAAGTAATAATGAAAATATACTAAAAATGGTATATAAAGTTTGTTAATTTCTGCATTTGAAGTATGCAAGTAGTTTAGCTTTCTCAGTACTTTAAGATATTAGAAAATTGAGTTATAAAGGAAACTAAACACCTAATATGCAAAGAAAATAAGTAACATAATTAATTTGATTTAGTAGGCCCCAGTAAATCATAATATTAGTGCTAGTGCACCTCACCTTAGCACCAGACAAAGGAACCTCAAGTTGAAAAGGTATCCTCCAAACCCTCCAGATTTGAGAATAGAGCTGTGCAAGCCTTTTACTATGAAATCTCTAACCATATTAAGCACATCTGACTTTTGGTTTCAGTACAGACATGAAACTTGGATGAAATATTCTTTAAAATTTTAAAGAATATTACATTTTAGTATTTAAAATTTAATATGGGAATTTTCAGGACTAATGAACCTTCCTAGATTAGCATGTGTGAATAGCAGTTTTAAAAGAACTGTAGAGAATGTTTGGTTTTTTGGATGAAGAAACATAACCAATTTCACAAATTCCTTTTACCAAAACACAAATATTACACAGAGAAATAATTAAAAAACTTATGAATGGTGAATCTTGGATTATTAACAGTTTAAAAAAAAAATTGCAGAGTCAGTAACATTATTAGATACATCTATTTTGCCTGGAATTTCTTCCTGGAACTCCTATTCCTTCACTGAAATCACCTGTCCTCAAAAAAACCCAAACTTATAAACCAGGCTCTCATTTATTTAAAACCTAGTGGAGATTCTTCAGGGAGGTCTTTCTTTCTTTGGCTTTATTTTATTATACATATATTTTTAGTATGTCTGCAAGTTAACTATCAAAAATTGTGGTTGCAGTAGAAGCTTTTGTCATATGGAATTAAAAGGATTTTGACACTAACTTCAGCCCAGATCATCTCTGTTACTTAGCATTTGGTCAGAGTATTATCCCTGAAGTTCATTGACATGAAAATGAAACCATCTCTTCAGGAGCTTACAAGTGTGAGCAAGGAAGGAGTTTCATATAATTTTCCAATTACATATTGAAGGACATGGAAATTGTAGCATTTACTTATTTCTGGCATTGAACCTCACTTTGAAATTACAGAAGATAGTTTTTCAATCAAATGTTGCACAAATCATTTAAACGTAACTCTGAAGATGACAATTAATTTGCCAAGCTGGGAATCTAGCAAAGAAAGAGAGATTTAAAAAAACCACACAAATGTAGCAAGCTATAAAAGGGTCACAGAAGTGCAGGCACAATTGCATAATGTGCATGGTAAGGAGAAAGATAATCCAGAAATTCTTAGTTGTACTAAATATAGTGACTCAAATAAGAGAATGAAGTAGAGAGCAAAAACTAAGCCCTTGAAGAAGAGTCTTAAAACACAGCTCTGCACGTACACACACTGTTTATGAGTAAATAAATATTCAATAGATAACCATGTTCTTGGATGAAGCAGGCATTTTCTGGGGTTTGTAATTCCTCAGGTGGATGCTGAATACCTGGCTTCCTCTACAGCAGGACAGATCTTCAGAAAGAGCCCCTTTGCTAAGTTTTGAAAGGATTGAATGGGGGAAATACAGCATTGCTATTTAGTAAACTTTGGCTAAATAAGGTTGCTAAATAACCATAGAAGAAACTTAAATAAGTCACAGTTTCTTATTGCTAGTAGAAGTAGAGGAGTTTCTTAACACTACTTCAGAAAAGAGGAGTCTTCTCTGGCAGAGAGGAGGAAATGGGCAGCAAGGACAGATTCACAACAGCTGTCTGTCTGTGCAATTTATAGCATGATCTTTTAGGGAGAAGTACCTCATCTGTGCACACTGAAGAAACTGCCAGCGGCAGAAACAGGCAAGGTTTTTTTTTATATTTGGAGAAGGTGGTGACATTTCCCGCTTGAAGCTAGGGATGAAAATCTGGGATGAAAAGGGAGTGGTAGATTTATTCTCTGACGTGTTTAAGTATGGTTTTAACAACAGTAGGGCTGGGGTCACCTCAGCCATTTACATTTTTACTGCAAGTTGGCATTTGGTTTTTGCACGGCCATGAATTTCCACACTTGCTTCACCCTATGCAACTGGCAGCCTCTTTTTCTATGTCAATACATACGATTGGTGAATTTGCACTCTGACTCATTTAAGAGACATACTAGAAAGCAGATGAGTTTTGTCTTTGGCAGTTCAGTGGAGTTTCAGATAGTGTGCTCAGTCATGGTCACCATGCTGGAAGTGAGGTGAGTGTTTGCTATTTAATTTCTTTTTCATGTACCACCAGCCAGAAAGTCAAAGCAAGCAAATCCAGGAGGCTGGCTAAGCTTTGGGCAAGTCAGAATGGTTATCATACCAATAGATCATATTGTAGTATTGACCTTCATTTAGGAAGATGGCGGTTTTTGTTTGAGTCTTTCAAACACCAAAATACATGCTTGACTTGAAACCTGGGACTAAATCCCACTAAAATACTGTTTTGGACTCAGAATAGTTTCCATGAGCAGCCCTGTTTAAAGCCTGAGTAAACTTAGAGCAGTAATATACATGTTTTTTAATAGATGCAGATAATGGCACCTAGCAGAACAGCAGGAATTGTGCCTGGCTGGATGTGTTTGTGCAGCCGGGTTATAAGAAAGATCTAAATTTAGCCAAGTGCAAACATAAACACAGACAATATGTAGTAAATTTTTCTATCCCATGCTAGCTCATTTATATATGCCATGCTTTTATATCACTCAGCATCTTGCTCCCATCCCAAAATGTCAATTTGGATGCTGCTGTTTTTTGGTTCTCCATTGGAAGCACTTAATTTTCAGGAGGTGCTGGTAGTGATTTATTAAAATTTAGTTTCTGCCAGGCATCCTTACAATGGGGGACTTCAACTGTGGAAATGGTGACCCTGTTCTTATAATTTCATTTCACAGACCACTTCAAACACAACTATAAATGAGTTCTGCAATCAGGAGGCATATGTGCATGCCAGCATAATGAGTTCAGAAATCCAGACTTAGTCTTTCAGAATGATAAACCTGGCTTATAATGTTCTTTAAGAAACAGATGTTTGTGTTGACTATCACAACCCATATAGAAACTGAGCTCTTAGTAAGAGGGTGAAGGCTACACATATCGAAAGACAGAAAAAAAGCAAGGCCCAATCAAAACTATCTTGACATTTGAAAAATGAAAGTAAGAACTGGGAAAAACTGTAAATGTTCTGGATTCTTTCTTGGAAGTGGAAAAAAAAAAAGAAGCAGCGGCATAATATAGGCTTTTCAGTAGGTAAATATATAAGAATTTAAAGGTTTTTATTTGATCGGTTACTGGCAGGATGCCATAAATGACAAGATTCTGCACTAAATTAGGTTATCCAACAACAAAATCCTGATATATAGCATAACTTAGATCCAAAGTCTTGCTGAAACCAAAGGAATTAAGGATCCAGTCCTTAATTCCATTTAGATTTACAAGGTAGGACTCTCTATAGAGCTGAGAATTAATCCTGAAGACAGGTAGTCTGGGACTGTTCCAGCTCCTGTAAAGCTGTGGTGTCTTTTCTGAGAGGCCCAGAAAGTCATGCAGTTTCTGCAAGTTCATCCTTTTGAAGGTAACTACTGCAGTCACAAATGCATCTTCTTCTGACCCAAGAATAGCACTTGTTAAAAATAATAAAGCCTCTGTTTTAAATTGGGATTTAGCTATAAAAAACACAAATGGCCTCAACATTCACATCTTTTACTATCTCCTTCTACATGCCTGGTACCCCATGATATACCTCCTCTTACACATACAAAAAATAGTGCACCGTTTCCACAAAACTCCCTTTCTATGCAATTGCCTTAATTATGAAATTTTGTTGCAGTTGGGCTTGACATAATGATAACCGTAACTGACCTGTCAGTGTAGATTGGAAGAAATAATAGTCAGCGTGGTTTAATTGTGATCAAACCTGGGTCCTCTTTTATAATATGAAGGGAGTCTCAAGACCTGATTTGGAAGGGCCCTAATAATCACACCTCTATTTTCAAAGGCACAAAAATGTTGTTGATGTAAGACAATAACAGAGAGACAAGAATTTAAAAAAGGAATTAGTGTGACATAAAAGCTGCAGACTGTAGTTTAATCTGTAAGAAACACAGCTATCTGCAGCATTTTTACAGAGGCATATGAGAGATTTTTAAGGTAACCAACAGGAAAGGAAGGTATAACATTACTTCAATAACATCATCCTATATATACAAAAAACCAGTGTTTTCAAGCAACTCTCTGTCAAAATTTCGAATTTGTCCTATTACCTGCAACAGCGTGTGCTGTTCTTCCAGAAATTAAAGCAGGTATCTTTTGCATGTAAATGGAACAGAACCTAAATACAGCCCAAGAAATATTGTCTGTATTTTAAATCAGAGCATTTTATTCTTTTGGAATCTATTTGTTTATGCTTGGGTTTTGTGCAACATAGTATTCTCAGGTAGGGCCAGAGATAGCATTGTAACATGTAGGAGTAAATGGATCTATGTCTACATGGGCTCACTAGATATTGATCACATCTTCTGGGAATATGCAAGAAAAAAAAAGCCAAAAAAAAAAAAAGCCTTTTTCCCTTTTAAATCTGCATTAGGGATTACATAGTCCTCCAGTGAAGCCTATAGCTGGCTGTATGTGCTTCTTTGTTTCCTGTAGGGCGAGAGATATAAAAAGTGCAGATAACTAGCAGGGTAGGCCTCTTAAAAGTATTCATTGTCAGGGGAAAGAGGGAGGAAGGAGCTCACCTGACCTTGACCACCCAAGCTTTTAACACTCAAAAAGACTTTAAAAGCTTTTTGAGGGAGATTTACAGCTGCGAAAGGACGGTGGAATTACACTGCGGCAGAAGGAATATGACACACCTTTTTGTCCCCCACTCCTCCAAAAGCATCCAAGTCACTTCTGCATTTTTAGAAATATCAGCACATTGTTTTGGGAACTGATTGACAGAATCAAATGTATTCCTGGCTTCACACCCTCATGCAATCTCTCCCTTCAAATTTCTAGCACTTCTCTTACACCGGCTTTCCCTGCAGTCAGATCCAGTCTCCACATCCCGTCTCTCTGTGCCCTCTGTAGCAAATGTACCCATCTCCCAGGGTCTGTGGCTGGTGCAATTAACACATTACAGCTGTGCTAAGTTCCTAAAAGCCCTTTTCTTGCTGACAAAGGAAGCTGTTGGGGTGAGGCCAGGACTCTCAGCCTTTTGGATTCATTATCAGTATCAGTCCAGTCCAGATACCTCCTTACTACACTATGGCAATTTATCCCTGGCTCTAACCCCAGAAGGTCCAGATAGGATTAGAGGTCCACTGTGCTCCACACTCAAAATTCACATAATCTAAATTTTGTGCATTATTATTAATCCAACATGCCTAAATAGCAATAAAAAAAGAGCAATGATACCTGCTTCCAGAAGCAGTGAGACAATTATTCCAATCACAGTAACATTTTCCTTGAAGACTCTGAAGCAAGTTCGACCCTCTGTTCAGATCTCCAAGGTAAGCTGTTTTTGTCAGACTTCTTGAATAATAGGGAATATACAAAGAAAGCTCCTTAAATTCTCAGCATCTAAGGATCCCATTTCAGTTTTAATATACAGAAACACAGACTGTTCTGGTGGCAAAAGTAGGTGCTTTCTATTTGTAGTGTAATTGAATGATTTCAAGGTCTTGGGGCTTTTAGTGGCTCAGAATACAAAACACTGATTCACTGCATTGGAGACCATATCTCTAATAGTTTCTTCCAGTCAGAAAAGACACAAAACCAGAAAAAAGTTTTCTTTTTTACACTTATTTTCATGCATCAAGGAAATTATTGGGGCAGCTTCTGGCAGGTGTAAATCCCAAAGGGATCCTGTGCTACTTATGTCTATGACAGGTGATGTGTCAGGTGCTAACGTCTTCACAGTGACCCAGCCTGTCATACCATGCTCCTGCCCAAAGAGATGTTTTGGAGTGCTGAGATCTCTGAATCTGAAGTTCTTTGCTGAAGGTATGAAAAACCATGACAAGGTTATGATGATATGATGGTGCTATGCTCCCTCTGCTATGATGCTTTTTCCAGGCTAGATCAGTAGACAATCCCTGAATAAAAGTCAGTGTGAAATGCAGGAAGCAGGGATCTGAACTGATTCCTCCATTTTAAAAAAAAAATAAATAATTAAATATAGGTAGAATTTATCTGCAGATTTTACAGCTAGGATCTTCTTGAATTATTATATTGTTTCTTCTTTATAATCAGTATTTATTTTGTAAGTAAGAAAGTATTAATGTACTCAAGTGAAGATGACATGTTCATAACTCATGCAGCTGCTTGTTCACACCTGAGACAAAATGTAATGCTGTGTATCAGTGCTCATCCACAGCTGTACCACATAAATAGAAAAGCAGGGTGTGAGGAAATAAGAAACAATAACTTAAAAGAAAATTCACCTTTCTAAGTGCAGTTTGCCGCAGTCTTAGGAAAGCTGAGTCTGGTAAGCATAACTGTGAGAAGTTATTTCAAGACTAACTCTATCTCGGGCAATGCTGCACTGCTGACTATAACAATGCATGTGATTCAAAACGAAAGGTGTAAGATGGCATGTGTGAAAGAACGTACCACGAGGAGAAACAACTGTTCCCTTGGCTGAAAGTGCTCCCAGGAGCTGGCCTCATCCTCCAACCTCTGTGCTTTTGAGATTGGGAGGAAGGGGTTGTAGATTTTCTTGCATGTCTGGCACTTTACTGAGGCTCATTTGTTTTCAAAACCTAATTGCAGTTCTCCAGAGGAATTCAAAGACCTGAGACCTGTGTCCCTCACAGCTTCCCTTCCCAGAGCAGAGCAAACTTGCCCTTTCACCATCAGCCACTACTGCTGAATGCTAAACCAACTCCTTTCTTGTCTTTTCTCCCCTCCCTCCAGCACGTCTGGCTCTTTAGGTGCTGCCTAGAGACAGGAGCCTCTGCACACCTGCCAGCACCCAACCTTTCCCCTGTCCCAGTGGAGCTGGGCACAGTGAGTGGCCCTGGGGTTGCAGCAGCTCTGCTGAGGGCAGGTGGGCAGAGAGCAGATGAGGTCCCCAGGCCTCACTCCCCACACGGCTGACTTCCAGTAAGGCTCAGTCTCCTCTTAATATTGTCACTTGCCTATTCTACTTAAGCTTTCTGTTTAGGGAGAGAGGCAAGGAGGGAAAGTTAGTTCTGTCTTTTAAAACATCTGCCAATTGTGAGGCTTTGGAAGTGGAAGAATTAGCCACTGTTTCTATCAAACATAGCCAGGAACAAAGCTGTATTTTCTTGTAGCAATTACATTAATAAATACCCTGATCCCAGAACAGCATTGGCCTTTGTTGATCACATTCACAAAAAACTAAAGTAGCCAACAGAAAGCATGGTAATGAT
>NW_009953318.1:2219944-2239068 GCF_000747805.2 Chaetura pelagica
AGACAGCTGAAATAGACCTCTTTCCAAAGTTTTTTAGGGGTGTAACAAAATAACAGAGGCAAAAATAACTACTAGTAAAATTCATCTACTGCAGAAAAGAGAAAAGCTTTATGAAACTCCTTCCTGTTTCTTGTTCTCTGCTGTCTGTTACAATCTATTGCAGGACTGTGACAGCATTTAGGAGTTTAATGCCCATGGAATAGAAAGTTGTCACAGGTTGATGGGCTCCTGCTGCTAGATAGTGTCCACATCATTAATCATGGACACTTATCTCCTCCGCCTCACAGGAGAGCCGGTAGTGACACTTGCTCACTGTACAGTGGAGGACACCAAAAGCTATAATCTACCAGTGGTAAATTTACCATGAGATTGTGACAAGGATCATAGACAAATACAGGCTGCCTTGCAGCTCAGGAGCACATTTATCACCCAGTGATGATGACTTTGGCTGACCTCTGGCCTTCCCTGCATGTCCCCACTCACACCTGCAGACTCAACACAGTCGCTTGGCCCCTGCACTGGGAACCACACCAGCTGCTCCAAGTGTGGTCACTGTCACTGCACAAGCATCTTGCTTTGCAGTTTGATATGATAGACCAGTAAAAACAATCACCATGTTTATTTTTTGAATAGAAAGTATAATTTTTTTTTGCATTAAAAAAAATTCCTTTGCTTTCATTTGACACAAAATAAATTTGTGTGAAAAAAATAATTTGATTTATTTCCTTAGACAATCCTGATGTAATTAAAGCAAATGAAAATGAAAGGCCAATTTTATGCTGCAGTCACAGGAAAGAGGTGGAATGAGGGGTTCTACTTCTTAGATTGTGTAGTCCAAGTATGTGGAGAAATAGAATGAATTGAAGATGCTGGAAACCAAGATTAGCTGCAGTTTTAAATAGGACATTAGTTTACAAATCCATTTTCAAAATACTGTTGTAGCCAATGTATTATAAAATATTCTAACTGCTGATAGCATTTTCTCTTCAAGCTGTCCAATACTACAGGGAGATTTCTGAAATATTAATTTAATGAGAAAAGAATTGAAAGAAAGCTACTGTCCTTATAATCTGGTAGGTAAGTCCCCCAAAGAGATTTGAGAGAACTGCATAGAAACCCAGCATCTATGTAAACCTGAGCAAACATCTGAGACACATTCTATCAAGCTAACAAGAAAAGATGCAAACACACACTATAAAATAGTCTGGGGACTTCCTTAGCACTATCGAGAACAGGAACCCATTTTGTAACTTATTTATCATAAGGGAGAGAATAACACCACTGCCATCCCTTCCATCTCTAGTTTTTGGTGCTCATCCACAGAAATTTTTAAAAGCCAAATTATTCTGTCAAATGCAAGATAAATTCTCTGGATAATATGATTTATCCTGAAATAATAGTTTCAGAAAATACGATATAGTTATGGAGAAGAAAAAAGTATAATTACCCACTTCTATGTGTTATTGGAGGGAAGGTAGATAGCAGCATATTTTGTTTCTTGAGTTATCTAAATCAAAATACTTTTAAACAAAACATACCCAGAAATGTAAAATAAGTAGATCTGAGTATCTGAGGAGAATTTTCCCAAAGGGGGCTAGGTAACTCTCACCCCTCAAATATTTTTGAATCAGTTGAACAAGACCCTGTTTCCACATTCAAAAGTTTTTAATGTTCTGTTGTACTACTCACTGCTAAGTGAAAAAAATCCTACACATTGAAACAATGTAAGCCTAATACATTAAGTGGTGGGGTGCTATTTTTTTTCTAGAAACTAGACTTTTTTGCAGGCTGTACTTTTCTGTAGATAGATAATAATTTACCTTGGACAGTTCTCATTACATGAATCAGGATTTCCTTAAGATCTGGAGAAGTACTAATGGAATATGACATGTTTATAGGCAAACAGCTTTCTTGATACTAGCAGCTCATGTCAAGGGGCTACTCAATGTTTCCTTTAGTTTCTTGGAGCAGCTTTTGCATTCAACAGGCAGCAACTGGACTTCATGAACACCAAAAAATGTCACAATGGATTATTTAATCTCAAAGGGAGTGATATTTTTCTTCTTAATTATTTTCTTTATTGGTTTTACCTGTATTCCATAAATAGAAGAAATCATTAGATACCATCTGGAAAAGAGATACTAGAATGACTGAAGTATGTAAGTATGCATTACAGGTATATGGGTAGTATTTAGAAATGGAGATCTGGCTAATCTTGACTAACAAAAGTAGACCTATTAAACTTACAAGTAACAACTGGATAGATTTACCTTGGAATGTGGCAGTTGTTTCAGTATTCAAAGCCCATAAATCAATATTTGGTGTCTTGCTAAGAGATCTCTAACAGGTTAAATGGAATTTAATGCACTAATGAGTGAGATTTAATAAATGGGACTCAAAACACAGCACCATCATGTCCCTGTGGATATGAATTTATTTAATCCTTCAAACTGTCTGAAAACTGTGTCAATTTAATGTCTATTCCAATATTAATAGGAGAAGCCACAGACTCTTTGAGTATCATCAGGCAGGTGCTCTGCAGAACTGGTCTTCAGGCATGACTGTGATACAAAACAGGTGACAGATTCTGATGACCACTCCTGGGATTTGTTTCCACCAGAAAATCAAGCAATCATAGAGGATTGCCACTAACTAATATTACGTGAAGCACAACATCTAGTGCAGAGAGGTAAAAATATCCTTTAATAGGGTATAATCAGCTGCTTTTATTTTAAAAATCAGCTGCAGCATCCAAGCAACAGCATTTCTCATACTTTCCACCAGACTCTCAGGCAATCAGAATCTCAGCAAATTTACTGCATCTCACAATACTCTCCTGATTTCAAAGTTTAAAAATTCACCATTTAAGAAATCACGACCCTATAGGTGGGTTGTGGTATCATGAGCAACACACAAATGTTCCAGGTCCATCACACCACTTTAATTACTTAAATTACCTTCTCACAATGGATGAAAAGAGTATAACTTTTTTAACAGCTACAACTATTTTTGGGTAAATATGTGAATAAAGCCGTATTTTTAGTCGGGGACTTTTGAAGACACCCAGGACCATTTAGCATCTCTGTGCAATGGTATTTCTGCAGACTTGCTCCTTTGAAAACCCCAGTTTGTGTATGTTGAAAAACTCAATCTATATATTTCTAAATAGTCACCATGTTTTCATTTTATACATTTCTTTTATGATCCCACTAGTGATAGGTGTGATGAAGTCTGTCTTAAAGAGAAGCCATATAATGCTGGATGCACTCAGCCCTCCATAACAACAGTGTTACATGTTTGCCTGGGAGACCAAGCTCACTCAAAACACTCAGATAAATATTTAGTTTATCTCAAGGAAGATTATGCTTTAAGGAAAAAAATTAATATGAAGCACCAATAATCCGAAGGTTATTTGAAACCCAGTCACATTTGCATTTTTTCCTCTGTCAGTTGATACAGGATTGTTGTGTAGCATTGCAAGTTTGCAGATAATTGAAAGGAAAAAAGCACAAGAATGAAATCACTGCTGGATCACATTCTGATAGGTGACAAATCAATTCATTTATGATATTTCTTTTGTCATACTGAGCCATTTTATTGTGCAGAGGAAACCTCAAATTAATAAAGCTGTTATATCCATAAAGTCCCATGTACCAAATAGCACATCATAGAAAACAGAATCAATCATTAAAAGAATAAAACTGATAAATGCTAGCAGGGGATTATCTGGGAAAAGAATCTTGCTTTTAAGAGGATTATGCTATAACAGTAATACACCATAATATGTATATATGCTTATGACATCAGTGTATATGCATCTCTAGACACATACTGATTTTGTGAGCATCTCTTATCTGTTTTGTAGTTGTCCTGCAAGCAGGTACCAATTGCCTGGTATAGAGGAAGAGCATGGTGAATTCTGAACAGTTGCATCACAATGTTATTTATTAATGTTTTTGTGGTGCTTTTGCTTTTCAAATGAAATTTGATTTAATGTCAAGAAATAAAGCTGCTATTAGACTCTTTCTAATACGATTTGGCGCAAATGGGATTTTGTAAAATTGCCAAAATTGCATAAAAAGGAAAGATATTAGACTTGAAAATTATGTAATAATGTAGTAATTAATTTCCTCCATCCCCAGCCTGTGTACATTTGCAAGACTTACATTGCATTATATACTTGACAAGGTTGTAATGAAGCTGTGACATGAAGTATCTGGTTAAAGATACTGCACAGACAACTCTGGCAAATGTAGAATACAAAAACACTCTAAAGCAATGGCTTTAGTGTTCACAGTCTCCCTTCAGTGATCCCACCACTAGCATTCAGTGATTTGCTAACAATGAAATAAATATTTTTTTTTTTTCTTTTAAGACAGTGTGAAATAACATAGCACAAACAGACTAGGGTGAAAAGCTGAGACAAAGAACATATCCTGAGGAAACAGAATTACTAATTACTGAAGACTGAAACTGCCTAGCCAATGGGTCAAAATTAACTCTTAATTAACTCTTTAACCCATAGTTAATGTTTTTGCACTTTGAAGGCTAAGTGTATGAGACAATAGTGCTAGCTAATATATTTCAAAAAACAGCTTTAGTGCTTTAAACACAACAACTAAAAAAAAACCCACAAAAAAAAATAAATAAAAAGGCTTTTAGTTCTTTAATTTCAGTACTTTTTCCAGATTTTCAATTTGTCCAATTTTGTATGGTGGGTTTTCAGTTTACCACTTTTTGTTTAACAGAGGAATGGATGGGTGGGCAGAGAGAAAAAGGGGAATAAGGAATCCCAAAGCTCACTCTCAATCCTGACTGCACTTTGCAACTGAATAAATGATGAAACGTATTGAAACTTACTCTTAAAAATGGAGATATGAATTTCTTTGGAAATCTTCATAGTAACTTTTTCTCTATTGTTAAGGCATCTCTACTTAGATTATTTTCTTAATAAGCCATCAGAAGACCAGGTTCACCAGCAATACAAATCGTGCTGGCCCAGCCCACACGTTGACTCAAAGGAAGCAGCAGGTTGTGAGGAAAGGTTGCCCAGCCCCAGGCGGCTCTCCTGCCCGCCTTCGCTTTGAAACCTCAGTAAAGGGAGCCTGGAGTGTTCAGAAAAGGAGGAAAGCCTCTGCTAGCAGTACCCCAGTCAACTCTGAAGTTGAAGGAGTTCCTCACTAAATCACTAGCACTGCTTTCTGTTGGACCCACACCTATGAAGCTGTCAGCAGAAGTGGGATTTATCCTCTTTGTTACCTTCCAGCTTGTATGCAAACCCTTATTATGCAGAAACAGAAATGTGGATGGCAGGGATTCATACACTTGTTAGAGGCTTTTTGTGATCCCTTCTGGATCAGGCATTCCTACACCACTTGTCATATCACAGGTTTACCTTTTAAATACTCTTTGAAATCATCATGTCCTATTTGACACTGACCTATCCCCAAGTTGATGTGTATAAGATGAGCAGATAGCAAGAACAGTATTTTTTACCATATGCATAAAAATTCCCAGCACTGGCAAAAAGAGCAAAGACAACACATGTGTTAACACATTGAATAGGCTGTGAATTTTTTTCCCCCACAAATTGGAAACACTTGCAAGAGAATCAGTAGTTTCACAGCAATCAAATGATTACCCAGGAGCCCTAAAACAGAAGTTTTGTAGTGCATCCTGGGCCACCAAGACCAAATCTTAATAAAACAGAATATATATTCAGTAAATAAAGGAACAGCTGAAAGAATATAATCCTAATTTAAAAATAGTTGAGGAAAAGGTAAACTGTACTTTGGCACATCTCTTCGGGCTGTTGGTACGGGAGGTTTGACTCACTGGACTTTGCCAGGTACCAATGCCAGCCTCAATTTACAGACATAACTTTGTTGAGTTTCAAAACAGCAGAAGTATGCAAAATTCACGTTTTATCTGTTTCCAAATGGCCACCATAACAAAGGAAATGTCTTTATTAAGTCTTTTCTTAAAATTATTTTTATTTTAAATGGGAGCACAACACTTCTTTCCCCATGTGTTTACTTCTAATGAGACAGTCGTGATAATTGACATTATTTACAGGAATATATAGGCACATCTTTTATGAAGTCTTCTTGCAAAACCAGGGAGTTAAAAGAATTAAGAGCAGGAGGGGCTTTACCTGCGTCACTTGTGGCAGTGATCTGAAGGGAGGTGACAAATAGGCATATAATGAGACACATGGCTTTATACCTGACAATCTTGCATATAAAAAGAGTGTCAAGTGTATTTGACAGAATGAAATGAAACTAAAATGTTAGCATTAATTGCTACTCAGTGCTCTATTACCATTCCCACAATCCAACTCAATTATGAAGATTTGTACCAGTTGTGAGACAAAAAAAGATTTGGGAAGCCTGTCAGCTCTAGGGTGTCATTACCTAATAACTGATATGACTGCTCTGGGCTCTGTTCAGAACTGGAAGTCATAACCACCCACTTTCAGGACTACAACTGAAATGGCAAAATTGGAGTGTTTTAAAGGAGATTTGACAGGTGTACAGTTAAACAGTATGAGTTTTAACAAAAAGATGTACTTCCTATGTGGGAACCTCAGATTGCATACTGGAATAGCCTCTATCCCTGCCAAACCTAAATTAAAAGAGAATTACCTCTGTATGCTGCTTCAGTAGCCATCACATGTATTTGCTTCTCAAAATTAAAACAGTGATATACTGAAAATCATATACTTATTTTTTCTTAATATTAGGTATATTTTGGTAACTTAAAGAAACAGTTGTGTGAGAACTTATCCAAGTTTGCTGCCTTAATTCATTAGTCAAAGACACAACTCAACAGTGGTGACATTAGAGACTGATAAAACCTTAGATCACATTCCTGTTAGTTGAACTTCCTTTACCACTGAAAAATCCATTTTAGGAGCCACGACATGGGACTTTTGTTACCTCATTCCATCAGTGAGATCAAATAGATAGTGATTTAGGTAACAAGAGGAAAGCTTATGTTAAGGAACATTAGATGTGGTTCTTTCCATGGATAAGTCTGCTGTACCTGCAGAAAGCCACTCGGAACTATACTCAAATCAAAATGTTTCCTCCATTTCAAGAGAATAAATTGCTCCCACTTCACAAATGCAAAACACACAAGACTGTCTAGGAAGTGTTGCCTCTATCATCTCTGGTGGACATCATCTAACCTCTGTGCACAGTGCATCCTCTACTATTGTCATGCTTCTTTTGAGAGAACTCTTTTTGTATATTGAGGAGAAATACTAAGTTGAGCAAAATATTTTCGGCAAAACAAATCTGCAGAATGGAAGAAAGATAAAGGCAGAGTTACCCAGAGGCCCAGCTACTTCACACTCTCAGGGTTTTCTTTCCAACCCAGCTGAGATGTGATGAAACAGCAGTGTGGACAGTGATCATTGCTCTGTTGGTTATTGGCCTGACACACCAAACATCTAGTTTGAAACTGCAGCTTATTGCACAGTGTTAAACACAAATAACTAGCTAAATCACACAGTCTCTGAGCCCTAACAAAACAAACCCACATCCATAGGAGAAGGGAAAGGAGAATAACCTGTCATTGAACTATGACTTCCTGGGTTCCTAGTGGGTTTTGTTTCTTGTTTGTATTTTTCTTTTTTTTTTCTTTCTCTCTCTCTCTTTTTTTTTTTTTTTTTTTTTTTTTTTAATAATTCTGATTCAGGTATCTGAACCCAGATATGTTCTATATTGTGAAACACACTTGAACAACCCCTATCTGTCCCTGATCTAGACTCTACAAAAAATAAATAAGAAGTGCCAAAGGAACAAGGTATACTATTGGACCGCTATTTGCATTTTAGATATAAGTAGCTAAGAAAAAGAATGCTTAGCTTTTCTTCCAAGTCATCAAAGCATATATTAATTTTTAGTGGAAAAATGAGAGGAACTACTTTGTATTATTCTGGAAGTAGAGCTTACTTAGAGTTTACCCAATTGGGATGTTGTTTGGGTAGTGATGGAAATGAAAGCATCAGTTTCCAAGCTGAACAAAGCACTGTTTTACCCAATTTGTTTCTTGCTATACGAAACAGGCTGTTGATTTGCAGCTTGGGACTGGCTTATCAGCACTTTTCCCACCCATCAATTATTACCTCACAATATTTTACAAATGTTGACATTATAAACTGGAAGACAGTAACAGTTCAGGGAAGAACAGTATCCTTCATGTTCCTTAGCACAGAAGTCTGCTGTCTCTTTCATCTCCCTTCACCAGTGTATATAGCTGAGGTAAAAAAGATTTAGTATTTTAAAGAAGTTTAGTCAGCCAAAGAGACAGTAGGAAAGTCAGAGAGAAAATTATTGTAAGAGCCATATAGCTTATACTTGGACCATGTTCAGTGGAAAAAGCACATGAGCCCACTGCAAGGTAAAGCTAGGTTAATGTTTATGCATTTTCAGTGTTTTCCCTCCATATGTAGGTAGTATAAAGATTAGCCACATAAGACTTGAATTTGCCCCTTAAAGCCTCTAAACAGACTAGCAAAACAAAATATTGATAGTTGAGCTCTCCTGACAGCTGGGCTCTGAGCCTACTACAAACCTTGAGCTCTACTGAAAATTGTTTTTATTGAGCTACATAAAAACCTGTTTTAACAAAGTTTTCTAGTTCTCTTGGCTCCTTTTCTTCTAAACTGCAAATTCACCACTAGGAAAACACAAACATTTTAAATAGAATTAACAATGCTAATAAGAATAATGGACAGGAATATAAGATATAAATGTGTCAAACTGGGAGGCTTAGATTTATGTCTTCCATACTGTATGCTACAAAGTGTATTAGAGACTAAGTCTGAAATCTGGACCTTAATTCTAATAATCAAGGACATAAAACTATGTATCAACTAAAACCACTTTCAGATTCACCAAATCCTGATAAGGCCTGCTTACAATTCTGAATACTATTATTAAAAGATTAAGTGCTTTCTTTTTTACTGGCACTGGCTACCTTTGAAATTTGCCTTGTGATCAAGATTTAACATATTTTATACATATTTTCATGCTACATTCCACAACACAGAGATTTTTCTAGAAAAATTACCTACGTACTACCTCCTTCTACTCTTCCCCACCCCTGCATTACAATGACCTTTCTTGAATCACTAAAAAATTTAGCAGTGTTCCTGAGAAAGATTTTAATGGTTACCATGTAATTTCTAAAATTATTTCTTATCTTACATGCTTTCAGAGAATGGTATCACATGCTTAAAAGCAGACTCCAGAATAAAGGCTAAAACTACATGTACCACTAACTTTCCTGTGATTATGTGGCATTCAGAAGTAATATCTTGTTATAGACTTCCTAAAAAAACTTGTTATACAGGGTTAATTCTTCTGCTAATAAGCAACTTTTCGGCTTCTTCAGTAATTCCTGAAGACCTCACTACATGAAGGATGTTGAGTTGCTGGAGAGTGTCCAGAGTAGAGCTACCAAGCTGGTGAAAAGTCTGGAGAATAAGCCCTATGAGGGAGCCTGTGAGGCTGAGGGAACTGGGATTGTTTAGTCTGAAGAAGAGGAGGCTGAGGGGAGACCTCATTGGTCTCTACAACTATCTGAGAGGAGGTTGTAGGGAGGTGAGGGTTGGCCTCTTCTCCCACAAATGAGAGGAAATGGCCTGAAGCTGCACCAGAGGAAGTTTAGACTGGATATTAGAAATAATTTCTTTACTGAAAGAGTGGTAGGACAGTGGAACGGGCTGCCCAGGGAGTTGGTGGAATCACTATCCCTGGAAGTTTTTAAAAGAAGTATAGATATGATGCTTAGTGATATGATTTAAGCACTGAAAGGGTAACTTAGGTTATGGTAGAGGGATTTGGTTATGGTTGGACTTGATGATCTTCCAAGGCCCCTTCCATCCAGGATGATTCTATGATTAGGGCTTGTTTTTTGATTATGTCTTTGAGATAAAACTAAGCCAAACCAAGGAAGTATGCAGCTGTTTTCCAGAAGCAAAGTCACTCAAATCTGGTTACTTCTGCCTACACCACAAAAGCAGACTTTGAGGCAGGCTGAATGTTGCAAGCTGTCTAGAAAGTTATGGCCTCTCAAGGAAGATGAACTATGCATTTAAAAGAATAAGATTCAGAAATGTCCCCACTTCTGAGGAACTGGATGTCATAACACTGTGTAAAACAAAAGACTCTCAGAATGATGGACAAGAATCTTTGCGCTCACCTTTATTAAGTGGCAAAGGCTTAGTAAAAGGTTGATCAGAGAGCAACTGAGGTTATCTTTTCCATTATAGCACTTACACATCCAATAGTTCTATTTCTTCCTTGATCTCTGCTTGAAATACCACCAGTTACAGTGTTAGTGTCAATACCACTGATAGACATTATTCATACATGTAAATAACTAAGATTTTTCCTGCTTTCACACACAGTGTTATCAAATCCTTTACTGCAATTGTTGTTTTTTTGTAACTTGAGAATGTGACTCATGGATGATTCACAGGATCACAAATCCACTACCAATTTTTCCATTGTGCTTGTTGGCATCCTTCACACACAGCAGGTGACACAGCTTATTGCAAGCCTATTCCAGGGAGATATCAACTGCTCTGAGTAAATCCCTGCACTGCAATCCCAGTGCACCTACATCCAGGCAAACCTGGGCAGGGCTGGGACATGGCTCTTGGCAGGCTAAAGCCAAGGCGGTGGCTGCAGCGCCTGGGGCTCTCTCCTTGAGCACTGCTCTGCCTTGTTGCTGCCCAGGTCATCAAAGAGCACTTTATTCCTCCAAGTACCAGGCTGCTTAAGATATATTCCCTCTGAATTTCATGTCTTGTTTGAAAAGATTACTCAAAATAAATGTGGAAGACAGCTCAGGAAAACAAGTGTAGCCAAGTAATTTCTTAAGCACGGTTATCTTTACACTGAAGAGAACACTGGGGAGTTACTAATCTTTGCTAAACAAAAAGGATCCCTGAGACATGATGCTTCTCTCTGCAGCCCTTCAGCTGATATATGAGCCCAAAGCCTGGTCAACACTTAAACCCAGACAGCCTCCCTCTTGAATTCTCTGCTCTGGCTGGCTGTTTTTCTGGCAAGTTGCAGTGGGTCCATATTCAGCCTAGACAGCATCTTGCCTTAAATGCATTTTTTAATCCTGTTTTGAAACATATTCAGTCTGCATAATTTGAATCCTGAGCCTGCGGGAGCAGCCCAACAGAATAATTACTGAGTCTCTCCTAAGCGA
The DNA here is from genome assembly GCF_000747805.2 of Chaetura pelagica. Lineage (NCBI taxonomy): Eukaryota > Metazoa > Chordata > Aves > Apodiformes > Apodidae > Chaetura > Chaetura pelagica. The sequence continues at coordinate 2,231,180 of NW_009953318.1, forward strand.
TGCATTGGGTCAGGCTGTCTCAGTAAAGTCAATGTCTAGCATCAGCTCCCAGTCTCTGCCCTTCCTTTTCCCACCCTCTGAATATACAGAGTTTTTCAATAATAAAGATGCCTAAATGGCTTTTCACAGACAGCCAAACAGAGGATTAAAAAAAAGAATTTAAAAACTAAAACTGGGATTTCATTTGATACAATAAACCCGACTAGGACATAAGAGCTTTGCTCAGTGTAGTCACTGCTTCTGATCATTAAAAACACCAGTTCCCAGGAGCATTGGTGCCTTTCCTAAACTGCCATATTTAAGTGCAGCTCTTGAAATTCTCCCTTCCAAACCTGTCTGTTCCAATTTCAGCTGGGTACAGTATTTATCTACTTGGAGCAGAATTCCTGCTCAAATCAACTGCTGCAGTGTATGTCAAAAGCATCTCCACTTGATTCCAAGGGGAAGAAATATATATGAAGAAATTCTGCTTGCTTTGGAAAGAGGCAGTCTTAAAAGTCTTTGGTAAGAGGAATATTTAAATAAATAACTCCCATTAAAATGGCTGTGGAGAATGGCCCATCTTCTCCCCCCATATAAGACTAAATACAATGCCTTTTAAGCCAGCAGAAGCATCCTGACTACTGGAAGCCTGCTAGTGAGGTTGTTGGTCCACGACAATGGCTATTGCAAAGAGTTTGATCACAATACTGGCAGATTCAAGAGAATTTTATGTTTTTGGTCAACTAGGTAACAAATTGTATAGCAAAGATTTTAATGCTGACACGTAAGCTGTTCTGTAGAATGGATAATGTTGACGTATGATTTATTCTTTTCCTATCAATTTTGAAACAATGGATTTGTGAATAAACATGACTTTACTGCTTCAGACAAGATTTCTTCATAGATTAAAGTACCTCTTACATGGTCATTTTTTGAGGTATGGTTCAAATGCATGCAACAACGCAGTCACAGTCTCAAAGAGTCTACAAGCAAATATTTTGGGTTTTTTCTCTAAATGAACCAACAGATTTTTCATCAGTTCTATTCTCAGTATTCAATCAGCTCTTAGAGCTATTTCACTTCTGCAATTTCCATAAATACGAATAAAAAAAGTGAAATTCAAGACTGCTGCCATATCTCTACTGCTGGTTTAAAAAATTGCCAGTATTTCAGGACAGTGATGGTTAGAATAAGTACAGAACGCAGCATTATTTTACCTCACCCTACCAATTATATGCTTTAAAGAAATAAGGAATTGCATTGTCTTGCAACAATTGTAAATTCTAGTGTAAACTGTTGTAATAAAAAAATAGCTTCTAGATTATCATCATAAAATCCCCAAGTTTAAAATCCACTGCAAAATGCAAGTAATTTAAATACCCTTTTGAAAAACAAGAGCTACTCTGGGCAGATCAGTATTGTATTTATTATCGTAACCATGGAAACAATATAAATTCCCATCTGTTAAGGTATTCGTTTGCTGCTTGCAAATGATGAATATACTGTACTCAATAGGTGAATGAAATAGTTGAAATTTCAATAAGTAGCCAGATTTGTGATTTTTGTTCTCTGTAAAACATAGAAGAAAGCTCCTGGGTGTGATTTAAAGCTCTATGAAATGTTTGGAATGAAATCCGAAACCCTGGGAAATTTGCCTGGTTCTGAAGCTTTTTGACAAACCAGAAACTTGGACTGTGTTTTATGAAGGTTCATGCTAAGTTTTGAGAATCTGGTGGACAGAGAGGAGGGGGAGAAAGAAAGGAAGGGAAAGGAAAGGAAAGGGAAAAGGAGAAAAGGAGAAAAGGAAAAAAGAAGAAAAGGAGAAAAAGGAGAAAAGTAGAAAAGGAGAGGGCAAAGCCAGCTTAAATAATTTTGTGCATCACAACTTATGTTCAGTCAATCTGGTCTCCCTGATTGAGTCCTGCTTCAAGGTTGAGGCTCATGCAATGTGTGACTAGAGCAGAAGTGTCTGCTCTGAACTCTTCTCTGAACTTTTCAAGTGCTCAGAGTCAGATCACAGTTTGGGATTGGAACTCCACAGTTCTATTTCTCTGTCATGGGCTGAAATGAAACAGTTAAACTCAGCACTCCAGAAGTCCATTCAGATTGTGGAATTCAGGCCTATTTCTGGTTCAAGACTGAAGTCAGAAATTCAGCTACGCACTTTTTATTGCTCTTTTGTGAGCGCACTTTGAAATATGAAGCACTTTCCAGACACTCAAAAGGTGCAGATTTTGTCTATCTGACAAAGACAGACTGTGTTCATCTGACTCTTTTGTCCTAAGGGAGCCAGAAGCTAAAAGATAAGTAAGCTGACAGAACTAAAAAAGAGGAGAGAAAAAGAAAGAAAAAAAAAAGTGTTTATAACAGGTCACTAAGTCCTATGTAAGCATAAATGTTTATTTGAAAAAAGAAATTCCTGGCAACCGTTGGGATTTTGGAAATAAACTTCAAATTCTAAACTTCATAGAAGCCCAGACCTGTTGAGCAATATAGCTGCTCACTCTGTCTACATACTTATTTTTCTTAGCATGAAATAATGATAGAGCGTTTTACTGGGTAGGATTTTTTTTCCAACATTTGAAAAGGTTGCTATCAAAGTGATCAACAGTCTTAGTTTTGAAATACAGTGTTGGTTACCTCAGGGGGAAATCAGTGCTGCAAGAAATGACTCTGGAATAGTCAGAAGGTGAAAGTGCTAAAAATGGCTGAAGAACATATCAGTGAACAACTTATTTCCCTTTCATAACATCACCAATTACATTAGTATTAAAAAAATACTTTTAATGTACTGTGAGACATTATACACTATCATCTTAGAGCTTATTTTTGGTTAAGAAAAACATTAAATTTCAAAGAACACAAAACTGAAAAATAGTTAAAAAATGACAATTAAAAATTATACATTTGACAAATGCAAAGTCTCTTGTTTTTTCAATCAAAGAGCCTAAGAATAAAGTCTTAGAGTGGTAATAGATAGTGTCATATAAAAATCACAAGTGTAGATTTGTAAACTGTTCTGTTTTTCACATCACAGCGAGTTATCGATGGAGATCAGAATTGATGAATATTTTGGTAAAAATTTTCAATACAGAAAGCAAGCAGGATACTTTATGGAGTCTGCAAAGCCAGAATCTATGGGAAAAAAACCCCACAAAGCTTGGATTTTGAGATAGAGTGTGGGGTCGGACAAGGCACCTGAATATAAGCATGTATTAAAAAGATCCTTAATATCTATTAATTTAAGGGTTGTTTGAGAAGTCTTCCTGCTTGCTTCTTACTGTAGTTTTAGTTCCTGCACATAAATAGATCTTGAAATCTAAAAGTAGTTGGATGGAAAGAAAGACTGACACTGTAGTCCTGAAATTCATACCCAGATTTAAGTTAAAGAGAGATTTAAATTTAGATGCTCCTCTCTGAGCAGATAGCTTTGAGAGTCATCTGCCTCATAACAATCCAGAAAGTACACCAAGATCTTTTTTGCTTTAGTCACACATACGCTATTAGCAAACATTTGCCTTATATAATTGCCCAACTTTTGTGGAACGTCTTTGCAAAATTTGTTGAGCATCTATTTGCATATTCTCCGTGAATGCAAACAGGTATTTACATGTGTTAATGTGCAGCTTAATGTGGAAAGATGCATTTGGGGAGCAGCAACAGGTTTTGTGTACATATTTAGGAATGTTAATTTGAAAATGTGTGCAATAAACTTCGATAATTTCAGAAAAAACCCATAGAACTGTTAAGTGGCAAATACAAAACATCTATCCAAAAAGGAAAGAAAAACTAAGAGCACATGAACTCCATTACAGGCAGCAGAACAGGAAAATTTCTGGGTAAAATTTTACAAGACTGAATACAAGAATGCCTTGAAAGCCATCACCTACTAACTAATCATGATAGGTTTATTGTCTGTGGAAGGAAATGCTCAACTTATTTGGAGGGAGATTTCCTTTCCAGTGATAGCTGCTAGAGTAAACATGAAACAGATACTTGTCACTGCACATTTTGATTTTCGAGAAACATCTGATATTCAGTTCCAGATCAGAGGCTACTGGTTTTGGTACTGAGACATTAGGTAAGGTACAAAACTGCTGGATAGGGAGCTGTGTTTAGCAGCAGCTTCCTTGACAGAAATGTCAAGGAGAAAATTTGCAGGTGATGCTAATATGTGTAAAACGATCAAGAATTAGAAACAACATTCATATAGATAAGGTTATGACCAGTCATAATTAAATGAAATGAGACCAAATAGCTGATAAGATACTTTCTAGAATTATGTCTGGATGTCTATGAATACGCTAATCTTGGCCTATCCAAGTTATTGATTATGCTACACAGAGATGCCATTGAGGTAGATACTGTACTGTAGATGTTCAGCAGTGTGAAGTTGAAGAAAAAATACGTATCCCCTTTTTAATTTTTCACACACAAAAAAATAAATCAGCAATTTTTATTTGTACCAGGAGTCTGTTATAATTAATCCGGTCACTTAACCAACTCCCTGAACCTTGTCCTTTTTGGTTACTGAAAGAAAAGACTATCAGATCTTTCAGAAAAGACTAGGATAGTATCAAGTTGTAACAGTGAAGCCTGAGGGTCTGTATTATACCTTCTGCAAGGAGTGCATCTAGCCATGCAAGGGCAGTACTTGCATACCTTGTATTCTGCTTGTGTTTCTGAGAGAGTCACACCCTGAATTTTGAAGGCATAAACAGGAAGGCAGAAGGTGAAGGTGTTCAGCTAAGGACCGAAAAGTTCAGTGTAGCAGGACACTCCATCCCTCAGTGTGCCTGCCTCAGTTTCCATCTGTGATTCAATTGCTTTTTGTCTCAGAATTTTACAGGCCAAGGCTTGGAGTGGTAAGATTCCCACGGGAAAGGAAAGGGCCTAGCAAGTTCTGAGCTGGTAACAACCTTGAAAGTACTAACAGAGGGAAAATTCGATTTTAGTAAAACCAGCTGCTCTCTGGTGTTGAAGCACATGCAGCCCAGCCACAACTAGGCCTGAAACGGAGATAAAGTAAGAACAAACAGATAAACAAAGGAGTTTGCTTGGTGAGAAAAGGGCCTTCTTGGCTTTTCCCATTGTTTTGCTCTTATTGTCCAATGAGAGATGTTAGAGGTATGGCTAAATAGTTAAAAGACAGCAGTCAACCCACTTTGTTCTATAAAATCCTGGTCCCATCTTTGATAAGGGAAACTCCCATATACTTTTCCAGGAGGTTGCTGGACCTTCTCCTCTCCAGCAGTGATGCCTGCCAGAGAGATTAATTCTCAAGAATTAAGGACCAGGACAAAGAGACACCCAGCTATGGCTGTGAGAGGGTGTTAGCAATGACTAGAAGTAGTCCCTAGCAACAATTTCATCTTGCTACATTACAAAAGGTTCAACTCCATGCTTCTATTGCCATGATTTACTGGCCCTACCATCAGTAATTATAACATGCCTTCTTTTGAGAGAAAAGCAAAAGATCATGACCTCATCATTATTTCTAAAACAAGATTATTTTGTGTGTGTGTGTGTCTTTCATAGTAGAAATCCCTGGTATTACTCCCACACTGTAACCAATACATCTACTCTTGTATCATCTTATAGTTTCTGTATCAGTGTGAACAGAAATAATTTTCTGTAACGAAAATACAGAGGAATACTGCTGAGGGTCTTACATTCCTAGAAAACACATTCTTTTCAAAAGCTCAAATTTTTACATGGAAGTAGGTTAAACACAGGCGATTAACATTTAAGACATAGACTGTGATCCCTTGCAGTTGCAAACTGGTGCAGCGTTTGTTCTTCTGCAGTTAGATAATGGAGAAATATCTTCTGAGGTTTGCCTATGTTATTTTGTTATGTTGATACAGACAGAATCACCATACTAGCTCAGAAATACAGTCCACTCTAATGTACTTCTTCAGGCAAGGGTATTCAAAGGACAGTGAAATTGCTTTGTATAAGGCCCTTAGAAACTCTGTTCTAATCAATCACTAATTGTTGGAAGTTCTGTGGAGCTTAAGGACTGTAACTGCCCATCTATTTAATTTAGGTGCTTCTCAAAGCTTACTTGATTTCCTGTGAAAGGTTCCATATGAAAACCAGATTAATTTATTGAGCAAGGATGTAATTTTTAACAAAAAAAAAGATTACTGTCTAGATTATTCTGCTACTCTGTATGTACAGTTGTATTATTTAATAAATTATCAGTGTGTATCATCTTTTGAAACACATGCTTACAAACATAGACAAATAAGGTAAAGAGAGAAAAGATGTTGTAGGGATTATTAACTCAAATAATCTTTCCTTAAACTTCTGTGGCCTTTGACTCAGGCTCTGTACCCACTGTATTCCATTCATTTGCAATAGGTCTCCTTTGAGTGTGCTCTATTCATGTATGTTTACATTCTGTGGGGACTATCCAGCATGTTGAAAAAATGGCAAGGTACAACGAACTTCTGTTTCGGTCTTTTGAATTTCCTCAAATTAAAACTTCAATAACTTCAAGCTATTGCCCTAGTCATGGTTTATTAATACAACATTAATCCAATTTTAACACTGTACAGACTCCTTATTGGCCCGAAGAAGACATTTAGCAAATTTTGGTAGCATGAAGGAGTACTACTGATATAATTTATTACCAGATTTTCTCAAGAACAATTTTTTAGACTGTTTATCTTGGCTCTTAAGTTATTTTTTTGGGTGAAATTAATCCTTTGGCATTTAAAATATATTTATTTGACTGAAACAATACTGATGATTCTCTCAAGTGGGACTTTCTATTTCGTTCACTTATTCATACCATCAAAAACAACCTGTGTCAAAAGCTCTCACATACTAAGTCTCACATTTCACTCCTGCTTACATCACTGCTCTAATCCAGTTCTGAAGGATGTTTAAGAAGCCTATGGACTAAATTTTGTTAAGAAAATAGTTCCAAATAGATGGTAACTCAGGAAAGTTCTCTGATTTTTTTTTCCCTTTACAACAAAAGCCCTAGCATTATATAACAATTTTCTAAAACCAAAAGCAAGTAGACAGAACTCCGCATTTCTAGTACAGCAAGCAAAAGTGTTTAAAGCATGATGACTATTTTCTCATTTCAAAATGTGAATTCAGTGCATAAAACCAGGAATTCCAGCATAACCCCAGAGTTAACCAAAATTGAGAATTAAGAATTTAAACACAGTATTCAAACACAATAAATCTGTACCTCTTCAGCAGAGATCTTCCTGGCTTACTTGTACTTTGCTTACTATATCTTCATTAGGAATGTTAGAAGTATTTTTACTGGTGCAGAATATGTTTTTCCCTGCATCCTTTTTCTTTCCTCCTTTTCTCCTTGGAAGTCCTCAGCATGAAATGAAATAAGACCTCTTTCTCCCTCATTGCCTTTGTTTCTGAGTTTGAAAATTAGCATAAATAGAGAAGTTTTGAGTCAGAGTATGATACCTACAACTGTGAGATCTGAATCCCTTAACAATGAAGACCCCAGCAACGTTTCATATGAGAGGTGAAGTTCCTGGATTCTTTTGAATACCTTTACTCGGTCTTTACTTTTGATTTGAGCAGTGTAGGAGAAAGGGACCTGGGAGTCCTGGTAGACAGGAGGATGACCATGAGCCAGCAATGTGCCCTTGTGGCCAAGAAGCCCAATGGCATCCTGGGGTGCATTAGAAAGGGTGTGGTTAGTAGGTCAAGAGAGGTTCTCCTCCCCCTTTATTCTGCATTGGTGAGGCCGCATCTGGAGTATTGTGTCCAGTTCTGGGCCCCTCAGTTCAAGAAGGACAGGGATCTGCTTGAAAGAGTCCAGCGCAGAGCCACAAGTATGATTAAGGGAGTGGAACATCTCCCTTATGAGGAGAGGCTGAGGGAGCTGGGTCTCTTTAGCTTGGAGGAGACTGAGGGGC
>NW_009953318.1:2239483-2242797 GCF_000747805.2 Chaetura pelagica
GTCCTGGTAGACAGGAGGATGACCATGAGCCAGCAATGTGCCCTTGTGGCCAAGAAGCCCAATGGCATCCTGGGGTGCATTAGAAAGGGTGTGGTTAGTAGGTCAAGAGAGGTTCTCCTCCCCCTTTATTCTGCATTGGTGAGGCCGCATCTGGAGTATTGTGTCCAGTTCTGGGCCCCTCAGTTCAAGAAGGACAGGGATCTGCTTGAAAGAGTCCAGCGCAGAGCCACAAGTATGATTAAGGGAGTGGAACATCTCCCTTATGAGGAGAGGCTGAGGGAGCTGGGTCTCTTTAGCTTGGAGGAGACTGAGGGGCGACCTCATCAATGTTTACAAATATGTTAAGGGTGAGTGTCAGGAGGATGGAGCCAGGCTTTTTTCAGTGATGTCCAGTGATAGGACAAGGGGCAATGGGTGCCAACTGGAACATAGGAGGTTCCACATAAACATCAGAAAGAACTTCTTTACTGTGAGAGTGACAGAGCACTGGAACAGGCTGCTCAGAGAGGCTGTGGAGTCTCCTTCCCTGGAGACATTAAAAACCTGCCTGGACATGTTCCTGTGTGATGTTTCCTAGGGGATCCTGCTCTGGCAGGGTGGTTGGACTAGATGATCTTTCGAGGTCCCTTCCAACCCCTAAGATTCTATGATTCTATGATTTTATCAGGTGCTGACAGAATACTCCCAGAATACTTGCTAAAGTCTCTTTTCAAACCATCACCCAATTCCCTTCCACCACCCATGCACGACCACCTACAACTCAGCTGTTTCATCCCATTCTGCACTGCTATATGCATTCTGATTTCATAACCAGGAAGCAATAACCAAGTGGATAAAGCTGATGTAGTATTTGTCTTTCACTTCCCACATCTCTTCTCATGAACAACATTCACTTCCAAAGACACAACCACACTAACCCTCGTGCTGTGAAAAGAACAGCAAGTGCTGCTAGAGGTGGCCTCAGAGTGGTTAGCTCCTTAGCAATTGTTGGTGAACATGCTGACAAGTGTTATGATTCACTTCTAAGTGCCCGGTTAGGGCAGGTCACTTATTGACAGGGGACAGGAAAAGCAATCTCTTAACATCCTACCATGTGGAAACAGTAAAGGAATAAATAAGAAAGGCAACAACATTTCTCTAGCAAAAAATTCTTTGGCAATCACATCAGATGATCCTTTGCAAAGGGTCAGGGAAAGCTATTGGAGTGATATATTTCAAAAGCAGATGGTTCATTTAAAAGATTCAGTCTAATTTCTGTTAGCAAATCCTCTTATACAAGCAATATATTTTTAAAAAGTGCTCGAGGATTTGGGTATTCCTCAGTTTCAGGGTTCCTATTTTAGCAAGCTTTTAAAGAAAGTAATTTTTTAGAGGAATAATTTTTTCAGCACTTTCTGTAAAAAAAAAAAATAGGTCACTGGCTTTCTGTCTGACTGGGAGCAGAGAAGCAGATCTTAAAACTGCAAATGATGCGTTTGGGGCAGTGGCTCCCAATGAGTGAAGTGTGAGCACATTACAGGATAAGTGTGGAGCTCCCAGATCTTCTTTCTGGAGCAGGGAGATGAGAGGCCTGGGGTCAACAAGAATGGGAGCTGTGGATGGGGTAAAAAACAAGTTGCAGGAAGGAGGGGGGAGAGAGGGGTTAGGAGTGACTCTGACTGGGTGCCTGTGTAGAACCGCGTATCTCCTCCAGAAAGTTAGGAATCACTGACTGAGGGACTCACAGCACCACTTCTTGAGGCTGATGAAAATGTTTCACTTATTTTCCTCTACAGAAAAAACAATTACAGCACTCTGGTAAGCAGTGCCCCAAAGTAATAATAGGAACACTTCTAACCAAAATACTGATTCACAACTCCAGAGTGACAGAAAGTAGCCAAAATGCATATATATATGTATATTTTAATTAACACTCTCCATAGCTGTGAGAAAAATTAATTACGCCTGGCCTTACATCGTACTAAATGTGTACTGATGCAAATGCACCCTATTTTAATTCCTCTGAACTTTAATAATAGAGTAAATGAGCACTAGATTATGTTATACAAAAGCAATGCAGTAATCAAACTTCATTTAATAAAATCATCAGGGATATGGAAGCATTAATGACTTATACTCTTCCTCCGCAGGGAGTATAAGACAGGTTGATGCACAGGAGACTGAATACCACTGAGATGAGAGCAATGTAAATATATAAACAGGACTGCTAAGGTAAGTAGTGTACCATCTATGAAAAGTCTTAGAGTGAAAGCCTCAAGTGAGAATAAATGATGCACTTTAAAGCACCAGGAAATACTGCCATCGCAGCTAGTGACAGCAAAAATATTTTCCATCCTCAGAGAGGCAAAGCATGAGTGCCAAATTACTTTTTAAGTGCAAAGCTAGTTAAATGTTGTACTAACAGTGTTTGAGAAAAAATGTTTGAGCTGTGAATGGTTGTTTGCTTTGTATAACCTGTCCCTCCCTAAAATTATATTCACAAACAGTGTTGTATTTTTACAACTCATCTGGAATGGCTGTTAGCTCTGTGAATGCTCTCACTTGGCCACAAAACCATATAATCATTTTTTATGACCATGGATGCTGGCTGATCACCATTTATTTCTCATTTTCACCAATCCTGACTCGTCATTTTCCTGCTAAAAAAATGGAATATCTGTTTTCTACCCGGGAATACAGTAAAGTACCATCTAACGTAGTTTATCAATGGTGTACCACAAATGATAAGCTGTAAAAACTGCTTTATCAGTGTCGTGATCCGCGACCTATTATATCTCCTTTTTGGAGTGTATTTAGCTTGTCAGGATCTACTGAGAGGTCCGCATGTGGTGATCGCCTCTCTCAGAGGATCAGTGAGCTTCGGCACTGAATTTTCGAGTGAATAACTTGCTCAGTGCTTACTAATATTTCCAATAACAGCAGTCAATCCCCAATTAGAATTTATGAAATGCACGGTTTATTGTGGAGAAAACAAAGCAATTTGGGGGCAGGAGGTTCAAAAAGGATAATTAAAGCACATGAAATGTCTTTTAAGCATCAAAATAACAAGAACTTATGTCTTAATACTTATATATGGGTACACCTTAGTTACACACCTTATTTACTTATTAATGAGGGAAGGAGGAGGAGTGATATGCCCGACACTGGTCCCGTATAGGGTCGCGGTTTGTGTGCAAGTAAGCTGGATTAATCTCACCATCTCTGCGGTGATGATAGGACGAGCTGGGTCAAGCCAGGTCTGGTTGGAGCGAAGCGGAACCAGGCGAGAGCCGAGACTAGTCGAGCCGGGACTCCGGCTGCAGCCGGGGACCTCG
>NW_009953318.1:2243133-2297416 GCF_000747805.2 Chaetura pelagica
TGCTCCCCCTCCCCCCCCCAGAGGGGGTTCAGCGCCGCGTGGAGCAGCCATCTTAAGTCAGGTATATCTGTTGACCTAAAGGGCATTTCATGTTCGTGTGAGGAAATACCTGGTCCTTCACAATCAAAAAGTTAATTTAAAATCAAAAGAGCTTGATCTGAAAGAACAAAAATGGACCACCACCCTCCCCCTCATTAACTAGTACTAATATTTTGTCTTCATTGCAGTTTTGGAACTCATTGCTCTGCCACAACCCAACATTTCAGGTTTGTTCTGAGTTTAGATATGTCCATATCTGGCACTTTCTAGGAAGAGCTGAAGTGACACAGACTGAGTATAAAACACCTGTTATATGGGAAGTGATAGCTGAGTTATGGGATGAGGCTTTATGTGATTTCCTAAAAAAAAAAAAAAAAAAAAAAAGCTTTTATGAAAATTAAATGTTGATATTACTGCTCATAATGTGGTGCAGAAATATCAATATATCTGGCAGAGGTATGACCATTAAGAAAAGGTATTGAGACTGTGACATACGTCAATGTTTTGCATTATAACCATCAATAACAAATAATAATAATACATTTTCACTTCTGCCAAATGGTGCAGCACTCTTTGCAGAACTGGTGCATTAGATATACTGGATCTCATTAGCAAGAAGTAAAGCCTGGAGGCCAGTGGCTGGAGTCTGACCTCAGTTTCACAGGCCAATGTCTGGAGCAATTCCTTCAACTCCCAAAGAGTTAATTTTGGTTTACATCACTGTGTCCAAGATCAATATCTGTCCCCATAAGTACAGCAAAAGGTAATTTTCTTTCACTTGATGTGCAAAGACAAGGGGTCATGCTAGGAGCACTGTTCTCTTAAAAAAAGACAACAACAAAACCCAAACCAAACCACCCAACAAAAACATCAGGGAGATATTCAATCAATCCTGTAGCATTAAAGTGGCACATCAATTTCTGCAGACCTAGTTGTCAATGTGTGGAAACTGGCATTGGTGCCATTGCTTATCCGAACACATTTGACATATTTTCTGAAAAACAAAAACTCTTACAGCACTTGGGATCCTCTTGTCCAATATGAGCAAGCTGTATTATTATTTCTATGATGAGAGATCTATTTCAAGCTTAAGGTCTGGAAAAAAGTAAGGAGCTCAATCAGTAAAAGGAATCCTATCTCACTTATGATAAAGAATGATTGAGGAGTTGTTAAAGACAAGTTGGTAAAGAATTTCAGCAGTATCAAAGAACGGTTGAGAGACAAAACCTGGCTCTTTTCCCTCCTTCTGACCAGGATGTCTTCTATTTTGTCAAATATGCAGTGCAGGAAAGAAACTGTGGAGGTGCCCTCAGATTTATTACATCAGTGTGATTGTGATCTGTATTATTAGGATAGTGTTTTTATATTGTGCTTCTGTAAGTCCCATGAAAGGGCATCTGTGTGAGTCGTTACACTAAATAGTACCTATTTTGAGAAGCTCCTTACTTTTCTTTACTTGAAATACTGATGACTCCTTTAAACTGTTATAATAGCATATCACATTTCATGGGAGTATTGCAAAACTATGCATACAGATAACTACCTAAAGTGATCTTCAAGGTAGATTACAGAAGCTTTTAGGAACAGCAAGAAATTGAAAGAGTTAGTGCCATTGGTATGACTCATTTCAGAGACTCATGCTCTTGCTGAAGGTTTTCTTCCAACTGTCACAGTTTGGCTCAGGATCAGCGACTAGACCAGCAATAATAATGCTCTTGATCCTCTCCCCCTCCCACCCAGATAGGGAAAGGAGAGAGAAAAATAGAAGAGAGACTTTCTGGATTGAAAACGAAACTAGACAGCTTTAATGAAATACGAATGATAAAAGAATATATGTACAAATATCTGCAAGTATGTTGAGGAATTTGCAAAACCCTATCACCTCCCCCTAACCACCACAACTCCCACAGCATCTCCTGAGCTATGAGCAGTCCTGAAATGTCTGGGAGCTGCCAAGAGAGTGTCAGAGCAGACAGGAGCTGAGGGGAGAGTGATGAGGGTCAGGAAGGCACAGGCCTAGGGATCAAAGGTGATGGAGAGATGGAGTCCTCCCTGGATGCCAGCCATGGACGGAAGAGAAGGGAGAACGAGCAGGAAGAAAGAGGCTTGACTTTTGTGATCCCTGACTTTATACCAAGTCTTACATACATATGTATATATATATATATATGTAGGGAATATCTCTCGCCAAATTTGCTGGCCATCTAGTGCACTCCTCCCTATGGAAGGGTTGCAGATACAACTCTTCTGCTTCTATCCTAAACAGATTCATGAAGTAGAGCAAAGCGTCCTTGATCTCACAGCTGTAACGTAAATATTCCAGCATTGTCAGTCCACTAGCTGGAAACCTTGCTGCTAGTTGAAAGAGAGGTCACTGAAGGGGGAAAAAAAACCCCAAACAACAAGAAGAGAAAGAAATACCAGTAAAAGGAAAACTGGCTTCATCCTGGCTGAAACCAGGACATCAACACACACATCGTCCTTGCCTCTGCCCTAGTGGTGCATAAGGCACCCACTGCCTGAAGAGCCCTTCTAGTTCAACCCAACAGAGGAATAAAGGGTGCAATGTCAGAACAGATATTTAGTCTGAACTGTACAATTCTACATTTCTGTAGGTTTAACACTAACATCCACTCTTCTCTCTCATTTGTAACTTGTGAAGCCACATGTACCACTACATATTTCAGACATATTTAAATGGTGGGTGATTTTACAGACCATATGTGCTGTAATCTCTAGACACATTGCAGCATGTTCAGGATGGAGAATCAGATGCAGTCATCAGATTGAGTTTTTGGTTCTTTTGTTTTTGTGTGTTTGTGTGTTTCATAACAGATTCCCCTTGAACTTATTCAGATTTTGCTTTCATAGGGCTTTACACAGATGGGTAAGAATTTTTAACGGAATTTGTCAAGAATGACTTGAAGAAAAAGTGAGATAGCCAGCAAAGGATCGTTCAGAATTTAACCAGCATTAGGATTAACTAAGTTACTGGTTCTTAAGTCACTTTGAGTGTTTCAAAGTCATCACTCTCTTCCATGTTGTTACCTGAGTGCAGGATACCCAGCAAATACTATTAATTTCTATTTTTGTGCACTCTGGTATGCATGACTGGCTCATGAAGTGAAAATTGACTTGAAATACAATGTAGAAAGAAATCAGTATTACTATAAAGACTTACCCACTTTTAGAAGCAACCTGTATCCAAATCTTTCTGGATATTTTGGTGAGAACCTCGGCTTGATTTTAAAGCATTAACAATGTTAGAACTTCACAGATGTTTTAGAGGACTAGATGAAGTGTACAGGCTTCTCTGTATGGATCTCAGCTCACTTGATTTCTTATTTGGCTGCATGTAATTGTAGAGCATGATCTTTTACATATTTTGCTTTTTAAAGTGCTTATTAAAAAACCAAAACATTTTAAAATTATTCAAATAATTTTAGTTACCTTTTGGTTATCTCCACAGATTTAAATTTGATACCTCTGTAGATTTAAAAAGGTGTTTCTCAGAACACTCATGAACAAACCCTCTGATGGAAATATAAGTTCATCTAATAACAATTTTGCCAGACTGCTCCCCATGACCATTTTACTACAGTAAGCATACCAATGCCATGCAGATATAGCTCCAATCCCTGCCCCAGACTGAACTTCTTGATGTTAATTATCTGGTTTTGCCATGTATTATTAGTCCATATTGATAGCCTTTAGTCTATATAAGTAGTTCTATTATTTTTTTTTTAAAAATCCTGTTTCCAGAAAAACATTTCCAGTGTGGTTAAACATGCTTTAGAAGATCACATTTTATATTTAACATAATGAAGTATACTTAGTTTTTATACTACTTAAATATTGAAAGGAAGTGAATTCCATATAAAGGAATACAGAAACAGAACACCTCAAAGACATTATAAGATTACAACCTGGGCAGATTCAAGAAACCAGATGATTCTGATCTAAATGAGTATTTACAAGTGGGGTTGCTACCTGTTTGTACCAAACCATATCCACTGAAGGTCTGAAACAGAAGCTAAATAATTTCAATTACAATCTCAGAAAGGAAAATTGCAAGCACAGGCTTTAAAGCTGCATGTTGAATATTGTTCATTTAGTGTTTTATGTTCAGTGATACAAAGTTCATGTTAAAACTTCAATGACTTGGCAGAGTTTGGCTGTGCCCCCAAGTCCTTCACTTATACCTGTCTCTTGTTGTTGAAATTGTAAACTCCACAACTTTGTTGTGCAAAACAGCAGCCTGTTAAATTATTGCAACTATTTATATTGTCTTTAAATTATTACCAGTGCAGTGGCTTCCATGAGGAAATCACACCATGGAGATGTTAACAAATCTAGGATTCCCGACTTATGGAAGATAGCTAAAACGTATGTGTTTGAATGAGACTGACAGCAAGTGTGCAATTGTCTGTAGAAAAGATTAGGCTTTAATTACGAGACCTTTCCTACCGCACATCCCAAAATATCTACAATGTAAAGCAGGAGATATTACTGGTGTATTGGTGAGACATGACATGCTATCATATCATACATCAAGCATAGTTTAACAAACATGTCCTCTACTAGGAACTTCTGCACAGAGTTTATATATTCATTAAAAAAACTAAACCAACCCAACCAATACCTCAAACTACTCACATCTTCCTTATCATTATGATTAATTTCATAAATTGCACTGGACAGATATAAACACAGTAAAAATTTTAAACAGAGTACAGGAGTACTCAATGTTTACTACTGCCTCTGTAACACCACTACTTAGTCCTACTAAATAAAGCCCTTACACAGTGTTTTACCAATAAGGACTCTGTGTGCTGATGCTCCAACCCACCAAAATGTAAGTACACATAGACAGCATCCATCGAGTTATTACTGAGCACCATGGAAAAGCAGTGCTGAAAAGCTTATCAAATCTGCATATGGGAAGCAGCAACCTAGCCAGTGCCAATTCTACCCAGCATAAGTATTATAAGGCATTTGTGAGGCACTGAGACATTAGTAGAACAGTGTTATTTAGAGAAGCTATAGAAGCTTTTTTGCTGAAAGCATTTGGGCAAGACACTTCATAGATGTTCTGTATATGAGATAATTTTCCTGACCATGCAAGAACACTCACAGGAAAATGCACATTTATATCCAGGAATACAAACTGGTGCAGCTCCCTCCCCAGTGCTGCAAGACAAGAGACATGGGAAGCTGTATAACCAGAGAGGAACATCCCTGCCCCCAACTACACCACTATCTATCTTTGAAGACACAGGGTGACTGTCAGCTTTAAACCAGACAAAATTAGATAGGTTTAATCTGACATTGCTATTATCAAATATATCAGAATATTCTTCCCACTCTGTCCCCACTTACCTTCTCTCCTTGTTTTAAACAGGTTCCTTTCATACTGTTATGCTTGTGAATTCCAATTAGAAAGTATAGCTGGCTAAGATGGTGTTCTTAGCTTCTATTGTTATTTCATTTTGATATATAACAAGTTCAGGGTAGGACTGTTCCCCCTTCCTTTTTCCCCTCATTAGACACACTCTTAAACGAGATGTTAGGTCTCAAAACAGTAAAACTTGCTTCTCTAGAGATGTAAGTAAAACTACACTTTTAAACTAGAAGAGTTAAATCAGTAAACTCCCATATGGATACTTTTATTTTAAACCAAATACTTTAGGAATTGTTTTTGGCTGAGGTAAAATATGCTACTTTTACAGTACAATCTGGGGGATTCACATCTGTTGAACCAATCCCATGGAAAAATGTAAAATGCAGTTGATGAAGCAGTAGACAAGAGTCCTTACTGCAGTTATTTTTTCATGACTTCCAGTGTTGGTTCAAGTGGTTTTTCATCATGTAACTCTTGCTCTGGAGTACATAAGGATGAGAAGTTTTTATTCTGGTGGTGGGAAACAAAAGAAAAGCAGCCAGATAAAGAAGATTCACAAGGAAAAAAAGGAATTTCAGGAAAAAAACTAAGGCTAAGGATTAAGTTGTGTGTCTGCCCCCATTACATTGAAGCATTTGTTTATTTGTCATCTGGGAACTTGTAGAAACAAGGAAGATTTACTTACAGCATGAAAAGGAAGAAAAAATAGTAATTGTAAACTCTGCCCATTGTAAGCTAGGTTCAATACGCTTGTTAATTAACTTTACAAGTACTCCATCAGCACATTCAGAAAACTGGTAGAGAAAAAGACCATTCCCTACAGACTTGCATGTCCATCCACATGCTTCAGAGCCTTACAGAGCCCCTGCTTTGACAAAAACAGCTGTGGGGGGGTTTGAGGACTTGCCCTTGCCAACTGTTGCTGGAACTCAGAAACAATATGTCAAAAATCTAGATTGAGAAACTGGAGAAAAAGGGAGAAAGTAAAATACTAACAATACCCTATACTCCTTGCTCATGCACACAGCTTAGAGATTCTATTAGATGTCATTAATTGAAAAAAAATACCTAGAAATATGTACACGTGTACATGGAGAGGGATCTGTTTAGTTCAAGTTGAAGATAGAATATTTTAGGAGGGCTTGAAAGCCTAGTCAGGTAAGCACTACAGCCTTTAAGTTTTAAGAAGTGTTTATAATGATCAACATTTAGCAAAGCTTACTGTAACACATAGTAAGCCTTACTGACAATAATTTAGACTTTGTCAATCCCTTCTGATCTAAGCAAGTGTTTAGCTGATGCGAATGCACAGAAAGATGAAGCTTGCAGACAGGCTTAGGGAACATATCAGTTAATGGTTTAGCATATAACAATACACAGAAAAGGAAATAATTTTTTGTTCAGATTCAGTATTCTTTACTATAAACCTACATGCAAGCTGTGTCCATATTAAAAATAAATAAATAAAAACCCCAACATGAATTGGAATTAGAACTAGAACATTTCCTCCAGACTTCCCTCCTCAGGAGCAGGTTCTTTACTGGTGCAAATTTCCATAATTCAAATGAGTTACAGCTGCTTACACCAGCTAGACTTGGTTCCATCTATCACCTCTATTACCTAGATAATATGGAAAATAATCTGTTCAGAGTTTTAATTTCCAAAACAATGTCATGTTACAATTCTCAGCAGAGTCAAAAAGCTCCCCAAAGCCATGTATAAAGAATAAACTGTAACCTTTTAAGATTTCAAAGCTGTGTGATAAATAATACTGAACTAATAATAACTCAGAGAGAAGGAGTAGCACTGTTTATCTTATTTTTTTGCTTTAGGGGAAAGAACCTAGGTAGCAGATTTTGTCTTGATTTTATTGCTTATATTCAGTTCTACAGGTTTCTTTCTTTGTGCTCATAGATTGTAATGACTTTTGCAAGAGACATAAATTGTATTTCCATAGGAGCAGGGAGCCAGAGCGTTAGGCAAATTGCAAAAGATGATGATGAAATTTGGACTAAGCTCACAACATGCTTTAGGTCTTGATGATTTAAAAACATTCCTTTAGTAATAAAAATCAAGTCCTTAAGTGCAATACTAGCAGCCTGCATGAAAACAAAAACATACACAGGATTATTGTGATTTGATTTATAGTGCTTTTGCCTACTGGAAAACTTGGTATGAGAAGCTTGCCAAGGTCAGTGCTTTTGCTTTCAGATTTCTTTCTGAAAAAGGAGAAGGCAAGCTGCATTTTCAATTTTTAAAAAGGCTCTGGCACAATGCCAACCACAAGGCATTCAAGAGGTGCTCTGTAATCCATTCAACTGTTACATAAAGTTTTGTTAAAGGTATGCTCACATATTCTGTGCTGGCTGTGTTAATCAGTAATGTTCCATTAAATTGGCCACTGCCATATTGAAGATAGATCTGCACACTTTGTGCCCCCTTGTAATAAAAATACTTGACAATAATTACAGTGATACCGAGATGTAGGTGGTCCAGTTGGCAAGAGTAGCACAATGTTTCTCTTTAATAGCAACTTGATCAAACACGTATGAATGTTTTGTTGAGGCTTGAAGGGGATTACGTTAGCCAAAATGAGATAATTTGCTGACAAAGTTTTTCTTCTCTAGGAGAACACATCCTTCTGTGCAAGTGTGTGTATATGTACCCACACACAACCACCTCCCAGAAAAAATAACCTTTATGCAGTCCTGCACTTAAAAAGCTGGCGAGGTGGAGCTCTCTGTCAGAGGGAAAATAGAAAGCATGCCAGGCTTTGTCTGCTTGGGAAGAGGCTGTAACAAACAAGGGCACTGTGTTGAGGTTTCCACCAAGTGAAGAAATAGTGACTGTGACATGGCAGATGTTGTTCAAGGAAACCTTTTTTTAATACCACGGGGCCACCCCTCCCACCTCTGGATAGTCATATCTGCTCTGCACTACAATTTGCCACATATTACTTTAGCCAGCACAATAATTAATACAAGCCGGGGCACTGAAATTTTCACCATGTAAAACAACAAGCCTCTCTGTACTCACTGTGCCGGAAAAACAGGAGTGAGCCACCAACAATGAGAGCTCCCAGGCTGGTCAGTCCCCCCCAAACACGTAGATTGACCTCTCCCACCCTGCTGGCACCCCAGGTACAGGGCCATAGCTGACACTTTGCCAGACTGCTCCATAGAGCAGCCTCACAGCTTGGGGTCAATTCTCACCTACATTTTAGCTCATAGTTTCTAATGGTGTTCTTGACGGACCACTGTGTAACAAGGCCCTTCTGCACTCAGTCTGCTTTGGCATGGGTGGTGATGCCAGCAAAAAACAGCAAAAAGAAAAGCTGCTGCTGCTAGAATGTGCACCATAAACGAAATGGCTTGAGTGGCAACAGCTGGAATTCAGTTTTTGGTGCTGTGTGGAATTGTGCATGTGTGCAAAATGGAAGAAACCTAAGCTTTTGGAAACAGGGTATTCAAGAAGACATAGGAACATAGAATGGCTGGGGTTGGCAGGGACCTCAGGAGATCATCTAGTCCAAACCCCTTGTTTTCTAGCAGGACCAACTGGTTTCCCAGTTCATTTTGTTGTCAGGTTTTTAATATCTCCATGGCTGGAAACTCCAACAACCTCTCTGTTCAACTTACTCCAGTGTTTGACAACTCTCACATTAAATAAGTGATGTTCTGTGTTCAGATGGAGTCTTACACGTGTCACTTTCCCCCCATTGCCTCAGTCATGTCCCTGGGCACCAACAACCTCAGCCAGATGAATGCTCTGCTGATTCACAATGTGGGCTCTGGTTTCTGAACTCTACACAGACAGAGCAATCAGCCTAATGTAGAGACCGCTACAATTACAATCTGCCTGAACGGAACTGTGTTTTCTCTTCCATTTGTCTCTCTTCCTTTCCAGAATCTCTCCTGGCCCTTTTATAAGGAAAGCCTAGTGTGGACATCTGGAGAGGTGACATTTTCAATTTATTGAAAAACATGGAAGAAGTGAATGTGGGGGTTTATTCATTGGTGCCGCATGGTAAGGATGCTACCTGGGGTATCTATGGAGGTGTCTCTGCTTCTTCAGCTGTACATGAATGGTGGATCAATCAATCCTCCAGACTTTAACTTGCTTAGCCAGTTCACAGTCTAGAAATAAATACATACTAGGATGATTTAAATCTCATGGTAATTTTTTTTTTTTTTTTTTTTTTCATGGAAGGAATAAAAATTAGTGTTCTGGCCATTTCCAGATGTTTTATTCTCTTCTTAGAACAACACCATAACTAAAACTGGCTGCTCTACTTCAATGAAGCCTGGAATTCAATTGCTGGTAGTGTGCACCCATTGCCTCTGGTGTTTTGCAATGCAAAACAGTCATTAGTAATCAGAAAAGATGCCTTAGCCTAGACTCAGTAACTAGCAATTCCCATTATACTTACTGGCACTTGCACTATCTTATGAGGTTATTAAGAGAACATGCACAAGTTCTCTGTGATTTCCTCTCCTTTTCCTTAGTGTCTCATGTGTGGAATCTTTGTGGTATTCAGAGGACAACAGGCTACTGAAGTATATACAACCCAAAAAATGTTTACAAAACATGAAAGCTACATCACACAGAGACACAGTAATACATTATGACATTGATCCAACACAGATGCAGAGAAAGACAACTGCTGCATGCTCCTGCATGCCCATTAGCTCCTGAGCAGCTGTTGAAGCTCTTCAATCCAGCTACTAATTTCCTGACCTAACATAGTACACGGGGCCTCACAAGAGCAGAGCCCAAGGTAATATGGCCAACATGCATTTTTTCTGTTATCATTCAGCTTCTCACCTCCACCTTCACTTCATGCTGTGAATACTTTCCTTCGAGACAGTGACACGAACTGATAGACCCTAGAAATCACCTGTTACAGTCTCTGTTCTGACCTCCCTTCTGCCTTATCCTAGGACATCTCTCATGGGGAATATCAGGCTGAGCTTCTTGCTCCCCCTTCCCACCCCTTCCAACCTTCAAGACTTCCCTGAGTAATTTCCAGCAACTATCCCATACATCAGAATAGGAATAAGTATTCTCTCGTCCTAGAATGTGCAAAAATGAAGTGACTATACCAATAACCAAACTGAAGAAATAGAGAAACAGGAGTTGCCAGTGAAGGAGAATACAAGTTGGTCACTGGTTAAAATAAACGGGCCAAATTTTACTCAGTCTTCTAATATTTAAAAGAACCACTTTACAAGACTAGTATTATGTGATCAGTAAGAAGACTTCTGGAAATTTCTAGGGCAGTTATATTGAAGATACAAAATCTTACCCCTTCCTTGATTTGTTTATACACAGCAACCAGGGGATGTGAACAGGACTATTACTAAAGCCATCTGAAAGCTTTTAACTTAATTTTAATTACAAGGTGTTATGATCATCTGCTAATTTTGACAAATGTTTTGGTTACTTGTTTTTTGAAAAAGCAACAAAAAATAGTATTTTCTTGTAAGTTTCAGTGTTTTGATACAGTTTCTCAGCTCAATAACTCTGGCCCATGTTCCTGTTCTGTATGTCATCTAAAGAAGATTATAAAAGAGAAGTGGCAACTGGTCACAAGTGGGGTCCCCCAGGGATTGATATTGGGCCCAATGCTGTTTAACATCTTCATAATTGACCTGGGTGTTGGGATCAAGAACACCTTGAGGAATTTTGCTGACAACACCAAGAGGTTGACACTCGAGAAGGGAAAAGACCGGGACAGACTGGAGAAGTGGGCTAGCAAGAACCTTATGAAGTTGAACAGGGAGAAGTGTAAGGTCTTGCACCTGGGAACACATAACCCAGGAGTGCAGTTCAGACTGGGATCCACCTGGCTGGAGAGCAGCCCTGTGGAAAGGACCTGGGGGTCTTGGTGGATAACAGGCTCAACATGAGTGAACAGTGTGTGCAGCAGCATAGAAAGCCAAAAAGATGCTGGGCTGCAACAAAGAGGGCATCACCAGCAGAGATAAAGAAGTCATCACCCTGCTCTACTCGGCGCTTGTCAGACCACACCTGGAGTATTGCCTTCAGTTTTGGTCTCTGCTCTACAAAAAGGATGGGGACAGGCTGGAGAGGGTCCAGGGAAGGGCCACAAGGATGATCAGAGGACTGGAGGACCTGCCATGTGAGGAGAGGCTGAGAAAACTGGGTTTGTTAATCATTGAGAAAAGGCGGCTTTGGGGAGACCTTATTACCATGTTCCAGTACTTAGAGGGTGGCTACCAAGAAGATGGAGACTCCCTATTTACAAAGAGTCACATGGAAAAGACAAAGGGTAATGGGCACAAGTTGCTCCTGGGGAGATTCCATTTGGACACAAGAGGTAAATTTTTCACCATGAGGACAGTCTCCCAAAGGAAGGGATAGATTCTCCCCATTGGACGTTTTGAGGTCTCAGCTTGAACAGATGCTGAGCCATCTCATATAAACTATAGCATTACATAAAAGGTTGGATCAGATGATCCTTGAGGTCCCTTCCAACCTGGCATTCTATAACTATGATTCTATAAAGTGAACTTTCATTTTCCATAGTTACAGCTATAACATTCTGTGTGAGAGACTTTTTGTCACATCAAATAAAGTAATTTGCTCTTTTACAGGATGAAACATCAACAAAACAGTCCAATACTTATAATTGGGAAGAAATATTTGGAAAGGAACCTGATTCAGAATATAAAGCAGCTCTAAACCCAGTTCATTCCTTCTTTGTTAAGTGCCATACATGCTTTAGTAGGCTGATTTTAAATACATCTGAGACACTATTCAAAATAATGAGATCAGATTTAAAGGGTTCATAAACCATCAAGACAAACTCACTTTTTTCTTTTCTTAATAGGTGCTTGAAAATAATAATAAAAAATTCATCCAAAGGGGAACTACCAGTGAACATGAAAGAACAACTAGTTTTCACAGAGGAACAAGTAGTTCTATTTGGCCTACCTGACTGCTCAAGGCATAAGACATCCTGATCACCTAAAGGATGCTTTAGACTCCACTCTTCACAACACTGGACATCTTGTTTGCATAGGTGGCTAAGCTTCATGTGAGGGTTGAAAAGTCAACAACTGAGGCACCCACCATGTGGAAAGCCCCAACACAAGCAGGGGAGCACCCTGCCTGTGCTGGCAGAACTTGCCTTTTGCTGGAAAACAGGATAAACTCAGCAAGTGCAAGGCAAAGTTTCTTGGGAAGTGCACACTGGTTGTCTCAAAAAGAGCTGGTTGACCACCATCACTGGAAACTGAAACCAATGCCCAATTAAAATCAAACTACAAGCAGAGATCGATCTATGCACCATATGTAATATGGAGGTGGCATCAAACTGTGCAACTTTGTATTTGTGAGGTACCTTGAGACTGAGTGGAGGGCCAAAAGGGAGTGCTGAAGATTCTGTTCTGTTATTATACAAAGCCATACAAAGATAAGCAAATGTTGATGCAAGCAAAAGCATCAATTTGTTTTTTTCTTCTTCAACAAAGCAAATTAATTTACATATGAAATACATAGAATGTATTTTCTTTTGATAACAGCAAATTACCTTACTACCAAGTAAGTACAGATTGCTGAAACCTAAATGGACTTTAACAACTTGTGAAACATTCTGAATGTTACTTTTTATACATGTAAATGTTTGATTTTGTTTAAACAGTCTCCTACCAAAGAAAAAAACAAATACATGTTATGTAAAGAAAACTAAACATGAATGGCCCTATTGTACCTTCAATTTGTATATGTAACTTCCAATGGCAGAAATGGATGCTGTTTACATATCCAACTGAGCAATGTATTGTGTTAGCAAGAATCTCACAATTACACACAATTACCTTGGTTTTCTTGCACCTGGTGCTTACAGGGATTCTTTGTTAGTTGTATTTTTTGAGGAATGAAAGATGTGCTGTATGCAAATCCCTAATGTCTCCTGATGTTAAAAAAACCTAAACTAACAAAGAAACCCCCAGCAGAACTACAAGAAACCACAAACAACTCTTAAGACACCACCATGACAAAATAAATCCCGAGCTGACTCAAGCTGCATGACACTAGAGAAGCTCTAGATGTAGACAGCTTCTCTGCTCAGAATGAAAAAGAGAAAAAAAAAAAAAAAAAAAAAGAAAGAAGAAAAGAAAAGAAAGGAATATGAAAATAAATATCAGTATACCAAGTCTCTGGTTTATGCAAACATGTACTGCAGGGAACTAGTTCAAGAATCTTTCTCCACCCACTTTTTTGTCCATGTGTCCCCTGCAGCACTTTATTACAAGTCGAGTTTCAGTGCTCAGGTAATACAAGAGTTATCCTTGCTTCTTCAAAGCATGAAAGAGAAAGGTCTGTCAAGAGATGATGACCTTATCCTTGGATGCAGTTACACAGTAAATGGCAGTAGTCCTGACAGCCAGGTGGAATAATAATTTCTGTTGTTAGAGAAACTTATGGTCTTTTTTAAAAGGCTGCAACATTTCCACCACTTAAGGCAAAACACTAAATGTTGTCAGTGACAAAATAACGAAGATTAGGGACATGTTCTTTGCTCAGCCTATACATTTCTCTTACAGTTTGGATAACTTACAAGCTTCTGAACTTTGCCACTTGCTTTCAAGCATTTGCAATACTCCAGAAATTTTGGATATCCAGCCAAAACTCTAACCAAAATTGTAATGTTAGGCTCATGCCAGTGCCAAAGTAGCAGCAGTGCCACACACTAACCTGGGAACACTTGGACACTGATGCAGCAGAGAGAGAAATAAAAAATGTCCCCCATTCCCAAAGCATCTGCTAACCTTAGTCCATTCTGACACACCTGATCCTGTGGGCTACACTCTATAGCATAAGTACTCTCTCTCCAGCCACAAAGTGAGAAGCTGCCTTTAGATTTCCTTGGTAAACATCCAATGCTAGACACCCAATTCCAGAAACTAATGGGTCTCTTCAGAAACACAGTTTCTTCCGCTGCAAACCAATTTCCATTTAATCGACCTAATTGTAATTCAATAGAATATTCTTTCCTTGAAAGTGTATAACATTACATACACAAAACTGTATTTTAAAATAATTTTTCTAAAGTAAGTTTAGATACTTGAAACCTATGAAGTGGCAGATCAATCTGGCACTTGACCTCAGCTCAGCCCTCTTGCATGTACAGGGTAAGATGCAGTCTTTAATTATATGGTTACATAATTATATTTCCACAGAAACTCAGATTTCTTCAGTGGAGTGGGATATAAAATGAAAGCATATGGCTTTAAAAATGTATTTATGGTAATTTAAAGAGATTAAAAAACAACCAGTTCTGAAAAGATCATTTATCTCAGCAGTAGCAGATGGGGCTCCTGCTGAGATCAGGACTTCACTGTGCTCTGCTCCATACATACACAGGCAGCAGTTGTTCCAAAGACTTTACAGTGTAAGTAGGACAGTCAGGCAGAACTACGGGAAAAGGAATTATTTCCTTCATGTTGCTAAGAGGGAAGCAGACATACTAAGCATAAATAAGATACAGGAAGGTCAAGCAACTGAATTAAGTTTTGCAAATCAGTTCTAACCCATTATCATTGGCCTTCTGGTCTTACATGAGTTAGAGTTACTGATTTGTAGGAGGAATGTAGCTCTAGGCATTCACTGATTTTGAAGATCAGAAGTGTTATTATCATGAGCTAGGTTAGTCTCAGTAGTTTCCCAGTATCCCAGACACATTGCTGTAGTTGTTTATCAATGTTACAACTGTAAAAGGTTTTATCAATGTTACTACTGTAGTAGGTTTACTTTTCCCTTCATGGCCAAGTCAAACCAAGATGCTCAATTAACATAGCTGTAGTAGATATCTTAATTTCATTAATAACATCTAAAATTATCAACTAACACTTCCTCCTAACAGAGAAAAGCTCAGTAATGGCTTCACAAAATAGAACAGGGTTAGCAGCTTTAAAATTAATACCTTGCCTGGTAAACATGCTACACAAGTATGACGTGCTTTAGTCAAACTAACAAGTTCTTTGCAATGGAGAGGCCAAGCACCACTAACACTGTGCTGCAAGTGAGGGCTAGGGATAATTTGCATCTGCTGGTATCAATAGTGCCTCACAAAAACAGGAAGTAGCCTAGATTTAGTATATCAGATTCAAGAATTTCAAGATCTGGAGGAAATTTGATAAGAATTGACC
Organism: Chaetura pelagica; assembly: GCF_000747805.2. NCBI lineage: Eukaryota > Metazoa > Chordata > Aves > Apodiformes > Apodidae > Chaetura > Chaetura pelagica. The sequence continues at coordinate 2,258,749 of NW_009953318.1, forward strand.
ACTGAAGTATTACTTATCCAGGAAAAGGTTTCTCAGAGAACACTTCAGTTTGCAACTTCTAGAGAGTCTGCCAAAAGACTTCTTAGTTCTCTTTTGTTTGCTTTCTTTCACCTGAAGAACAGTTAGTGAGAGGCAGTTCTTTGGAAAAGTACGTCTGTGTTAGAGGAGATTCTGAATAGAAAATGGGTTAATTATGTAATGTTACTGCAAGAGGGTGTACTGGTGGACAGGAGGATGACCGTGAGCCAGCAGTGTTCTCTTGTAGCCAAGAAGGCCAGTGGCATCCTGGGGTGCATTAGAAAGGGTGTGGTTAGTCGGTCAAGAGAGGTTCTCCTCCCCCTCTACTCTGCATTGGTGAGGCCACATCTGGAGTATTGTGTCCAGTTCTGGACCTCTCAGTTCAAGAAGGACAGGGAACTGCTTGAAAGAGTCCAGCACAGAGCCACAAGTATGATTAAGGGAGTGGAACATCTCCCTTATGAGGAGAGGCTGAGGGAGCTGGGTCTCTAGCTTGGAGGAGACTGAGGGGCGACCTCATCAATGTTTACAAATATGTTAAGGGTGAGTGTCAGGAGGATGGAGCCAGGCTTTTTTCAGTGATGTCCAGTGATAGGACAAGGGGCAATGGGTGCCAACTGGAACATAGGAGGTTCCACATAAACATCAGAAAGAACTTCTTTACTGTGAGAGTGACAGAGCACTGGAACAGGCTGCCCAGAGAGGCTGTGGAGTCTCCTTCCCTGGAGACATTAAAAACCTGCCTGGACATGTTCCTGTGTGATGTTCCCTAGGGGATCCTGCTCTGGCAGGGGGGTTGGACTAGATGATCTTTCGAGGTCCCTTCCAACCCCTAAGATTCTGTGATTCTGTGAAAAGAATTAGTCATTATTCTTGGTTGCCTATGTGATTATCCAACCTGCAAAACCCAGTATATTTCTCCTGTTTTGGGAAAGTTGGAGCTAGAAAATTTTATTCAGCTTTTGATGTGTATTCCAGTTAAAGCAATTAGATACAGCCCGGTATTCAATTAGTACGAAAAAAAAAAAAAAAAAAAAAAGTTGTGAAATCCAAATCTCATGTTTCCTTTAGAGATATGAATTTCCAAAATTTTCATCCATAAATCAATATAAACAGCTACAGCGCTCTTCAGTCCTCAGTGACATAGATAATGTAGAGAATACAAATAAACTCATTTGCTCAAGCAGAAAAATCAGCTTGTCATATTCCGCATGCTGCTAACCATCTGTATGACAAAACTGAAGAAACCTTGCCATTGTACTCTGCTATAATTTGCAAATGTTGCTCCATCTTTCAGAAGAGGAAACCTGAAAGCCTTTAGTCAAAATAGACTTATTCAGAACTTTTATAATAATTACTATCAGACCTTGACTCAGAAATAGCATTCCTAATATGAATATATTAATGAAATTTTTAGAAGATTCAGGGTCAAGCCTTTGAATCTGCAAGAAAAGCTTGAAGCCCAACTCTGTTTCTCACAGCTGTTACAATTGATAGAAGTGGCAATATTCCTTTATACTTAGACCACCCAGCTCTGAAAATGAGACTAGCTGGTTTAAATATAATACAAAAGGGTGTGAGAAATGTAGAAATTCACAACATTTGCACAATTCCAGCATTTATAGGATGTACTTACAAAATTGTTACTTTTGGGGCAGAGTGTTGCAATAAAATGCAGATTTTTGTGAGAGTGGAAAGTGGCAAAACAATGTCTGAGTCTTGCAGTTGATACACAAATTAAGATTAATATAGAAGAACCAGAAATGGCAAAAAAGCTTACAGATGCCCAGTATTAAAAAAGTTTTTCCAAACTGAGTCCTTTTCAAGCAACATTAAAACAAACAAAAAACTCTCACTACCAAATTAAGTCCCTTCTCTGTGTTCTCTTATGTGTAAAAAACAACCTGGAACTCTTACAACAACAGGCCTTCTTTTATGTCATAGTTTTCTTTCTTCATAGAATTACTGGGCTGGGAATGTCAATACAATATCAGAAAACAGCATTCAATAGAAAAAAAGTTGTAGAACGTTGCAGTGCAGTATTCTTAAGCATGAGGTTGTGCCCTACATGTTCCTGATTAAGAGTATTTGAGCCTGCCCCTCAAAACTAAGTTAATCTTTTAGTATGAGGCCTCAATACAAGCTTGAACTCTTCAGCAATAAAAATATGAACAAAATCTTCATAAGAAAACAGATACACCACTGTCTGCAAAAGCTCGTCACACTATTTTACACAGACAGTGAATCTCCCATCAAGTAGACAGAATAGGTAAGACATTCTAGACAGCAGCAGTCATTGCACAGTTAAGTAATTTGGGGCCAAATTTTGTTACATATATTTACCTATCAGAGTGAAGTCAATATTAATATGGTCACTAGTTTGTTTTTTACTCTGAAATTTCTGCTGATTAAGTGACTTCAAAGACTACATTTATTTTCTCAGCAGTTTCTGTCTTTCAGATTGAAAAAAAAGAATAAATTACATCTGCATCTCCACATTTTTTTCAGAACCATGCAACTCCTTAGCAGGTAATTAGATGTAAAACAATAAAGGCTGCTTATCTGGCTGAAGTGAGGAAAATATTATACTGACCAATGAGAGATTATTAGAAAGGCATATTTTAAAAAAGAAGCAGAGACACAGCATCATCATGATGTACAGTTAAATCCTTAACATAAAGAAACAAACTATGCGATACAGCTTCTATTAGATTGAAGATGGCTTAAAAACAATTGTTCTCTTTTATACTCAGCATAACGTTTTTGTTCTAGATGACCCCCAGCACTGACTTCCTTTTATACAGCATGAATGTTTATTCCATAACTATACCATAAGACAATGTTGCTTTGATCAGCCTCCCTATTAGCCAAGTGTTTCAGATTATTTCCAGAGGAACACATCTGCTCTCAGGGGAGGAAGTCACATCTCATGCTCTGACTAGGACATCGGTGTTGTCAGACTCTGCTAAGCAAGTGGCACCAGCAACTTCTGCCAGCAACTCTCCTTTGAGTGGTCACAGCAACTCTGAATTAGAGAAGATCAACTGAGTTTTTGTTTGTTTGCTTTGGGAGCAGCAGGAGAGTTGGTGGCCTGATACAGTAAACTGGAGAGAAGATGATGGGGGTTTATTTCTGATACCTGACTGAACATTAGCTATAACAAGAGTGAGCCTTACTTTTAGGATATCTTCTTTGGTCAGTTTTCCACCCTGTTCCATTTGTACTACAGGGTTTTATTCAGTCAGTAGTGTTTTGATAGTTCTGTTAGTTTATATAATTGCTGCCTTCAGCTGTGTTATCCCTCTCTCATACCATCTCAATCATGTGCAGCTGATTTTCTTAATTCACTTTACTATGCAGTCTGGCTGGAAGTTAACAGGAGAATACACATATTTTTTTTATGAAACAGTTTTCTGTTCTTGTGCGCTCTGGCTGTGCAAAGAAAGAAGAGGAAAATTCAAGTTAAAAAAAACCAAACAACTGCCATGTTACTGAATGCCTAAAATCTGCTTGACTGGAAATGGAAAGGCCTTTCTAGTATTCTCCCCTAGGGAATATTCCAAATTCAAAGCAATAGTCAGCTTGCAATCACCGACTCCTGAAGCATTACTCCCTTCAGAAGGTGCCCAAGACTCGCCCTAGTGCAGGCCCATGTAAGGGGACAGTGGTTATCACACCAGTTATTCACTGGCTGGTGACAGACCTCACACCTTGGAGGAGAAAACCACAGCTCCGGCAGAGTTGGGGACACTGCAACATGGAGAATGTGATGGGATATCTCCATTTGAACCAGCTCTGGATCTGTCTCAGTAGTGAGGGAAACTGAAAGAACTAACTTAAATTAGTTCTAACTTAATCTGCTTGCATGAGATTTCTTAAGTCCAAAAAGGGTCAGATAAGAAATGGAGCATGATAAAATGCCTAATTCATATGCTAGCATTGCTAACCAACAAGGAGAGCATTAGTTAAAGCAATCTGTTACAGTTAGCTATGTATTCATCCTTCTCCTTGGCAGACAGGATGCAGGGGTGCTGCACTAGCAGAATAAACCCTTTCTGCTCTTTGCCTCTGTTTCATTCCTTGCCTCTAGAGATCTAATTTTTCCTGCTAATATAGTTTAAAAACATTAATGTAATGAAGCAGTATTTTCCTTCAACTAGGATTAATTTTTAAATAAATTCTGTGTATGTAAAGTCTAGTTAGATGTATTTATTACCAATTGAAGTTTACTCTTGGCAGATGAGGATAGACAAATGGGTTAGTGGAAAGCAAAGACATATTCTTCCCTTGACTTGTTTTGTCTAGTCATCTTCCCTCCATTTGCCAGAAATTACAAAGTCATCAAGCTCAAAGGCACCACACATTGTGAGTCAGAGACTGACTTTCCAGTGTCTTTACCTTGGTTGTATTTGTATACTGGTTGTAGCAAGTGCTATGGAACTACATCAGATACAAGCATGACTGCACTTCCATTAGCAACCTTTCTGCACCTGAGGAAACAGGAATTCCCTGCTGGGTGGGACTCACTTAAACCCTGTGCATTACGCAGAAAACATTTTCCTATGGACAGAAAAGATTCCCTGTTAGCACTATGTACTGTTAAAACCCAGCGGCAGGCCCTGCGGGCAGACCCCAGGCTGCTCGGTGGATGAACCTGGAGCCATGGAGCGTGGCCAGGGCGGGTGCAAGAGGGCACTGAGTTACCGGCCTCCTGCTGGCCCTTCCCCCCTTGGCCGTGTCAGGAGAGGCTGGCACTGCACAGCTTTGGCTCCGGGGAACATGGCAACTGCTGCCATGTCCTGGGGTAGTGGCAGGGCAGCATAGTGTGCCAGCATGCAGTTAAGCCAGACTAATGACGTGCCTCACCCTGCTCCACACCCTTGGCACACGCTTTTGTCATTTCAGCTTGAGCCAAGCCTCGGACTTCTCTAACCCCACAATGAACCTGCTCAGCGCACAGCATTCACCCCACTGCATGAACAAATGAAGACTTGATTTGTTTTCTGCCAGATTTCTTCCCTTCATCACTTCAGCCAAGTGCTGGTGCTGTGGCAGCCAGCCAAGGGGCAAGGAGATCAATGGACTAATCATTAATTTAGTCACATTTTGATCACACTTGTCATTGGGTCATCTTGTTTAAAGTGTCAAACTGCATCCTTGGGAGACTGACATTCTTCATAGCTTGCCATAGCCCTGATGAGAGGATGGAAAAACATAGCATTAACATTGAGTAATGTTCTTGAGTAAGGCTTCCAAACAGCAAAAGCTGTTGTGACAAGACCTTCTGTAGCCAGGGTCTGGCGGCCGGAAGATATTGTGCTGTACGGAAAGACAGGGCCCTCCCCCCACCCCAGACAGCCAATAGTGTTTAGTTTAGGATGAAAGCAGATGGAAGTGATGTAAACCCTAGCTATATAACTCTGTATCACATGCCAATAAACGCCATTTGCCGTCCACCTCATTGGTGTCTGCGTGCTGATGACCCGAGCGGCCTGGGGTTGGTCGCCGTGCTGTTCCTGAACCAGGTCGCCATGCCTCTGAAGGCAACAAGGGGTGCCGAAACCCGGGAAATCGCCTGGAATCGGGTGAGCGGTGGCTGGACTGGTAGGACCAGCCCGGCGGGGAGGACGGTCCCGGACGAAGAAGGAGGAGGATGTTGTGGGACCAACAAGGAGGATTAAAGCCCTTGTGAAGGTCGTATCGTAAATACATAAGAGGATGCTCCCAGACCAACAAGGAGAATGGAAGCCCTTGTGAAGGTCGTATTGCAATTACATAAACAGAGGGGTATTGATTGCAAGCCTAAAGATTTTACTCTCGCAGTTGCGAGGCTCTTGCATATCGGGGTCATTGACCAGCCGGTGGATATTCTCCACTCTGAGGTGTGGGATAAATGCACCGAAGTGTTAGCTGAGGAGACAATGTCCTCGGGTAGTTGGGAAAAACTTAAGTTGTGGGGGAAAGTCGTACAGGCCCTGCAGAAGGCCTTACAAGAACAGGAGACCTGGAAGGCGGCAAAGAACTGTTTGTTGGCCACTCCGAAACTGGGAGTCGGGGCAGCCACACAGACTTTGCACCTCCCAGATGATGACGATTTTGCCGGGCCTGGGGATCCATGGGGAGGCGGGTCACCGACACCTCTGGCACCGGAACCCCCACCCGCCCAGGACTCCCCGCGCAGCCCCAGCCCTGATCTGTGGGAGGGCGATGCGCCCCCTCAGTCCCCGGGCCCCAATCTGTTTACGGAGAGGCTGAAACGAGCCATATCCTTCTGGGGTGGGTTTGCTGAGGAGGCCGGGGTGCCGCGGAGAGACTGGAGTCTGAGGAGGTCTGGGCTGCACCGCTGCCATATGCGCCCCAAGATGGCGCCGAGCGGAAAGGGGGAGGGCAGGGCGAAGATGCACATGGCGGGAACAGGGAGGAAGTGCCGGCATTGACGGGCGCGCGCAAACGGCAAGAGAAGGGGGGCGTGATCGAAGGGTGGAAAGCCAATCAGAGCGGCCATCTGAAAACATGCCCTTGGAGGGCAAACACCCCGCCCAGCAGAGGGCGGGGTGAGCCAAGAGGGAGGGAACCAAGGGAAGTGGGCGGGGCCGAAGCCCGACAAAAGGGTATCGGAAACCAGAAGTGACCAGTCAGTCGAGCTCTGACTCTGGATCAAACACCAGTGGGGACGACTGGCTTGTAACTGATTCAAATTCAGACGAGGAGGAAATGGGAATAGATACAGTCAAAAGCCAAAATATTCCCATCCAAAATAAAAATAAAATCCAAAATAAAAAGGGACCGCAAGGGGAAGAATTCCCTCTCACTGATTGGAGGAAAATAAAGATTGTGCCGATTGGGTCCCATCGGCCACGCTAGCGTTTCCGGTCCTGGTGATAGATGGGGGACAGAGAGTCTATTTGCCAATAAACCCTAAGGATATAGAAGCGATTGTTAAGGCAATCGTGGATAAAGGGCTTAATTCTGCTATGGTCTCTACCCTCATAGATGGTGTTTTGGGGGGAGATGATATGCTTCCGTTTGATATAAAACAAACTTGTAGACTGATCTTTGACAGGGCAGGGATGATTGTTTTTAAACAAGAATGGGAAGACAACTGTGTGAGGCAACTAGCCCAAGTGACCGGGGCAGATCACCCGCTACATGTCTCCAGCCTGCAACGACTGATGGGCATGGACCCAACAATGATTACCCCCCAAGCGCAGGCCCAGAGTCTGCGGGCCCATGAAGTTATGACAACTACTCGTGCGGCCAGAGAAGCCATTTGAGCAGCCTCCAGAGTTATCGTCAAGCCATCACCACGGTCCACAATTAAGCAAAATGAAAGTGAGAGCTTCAAGCAATTTGTGGATCGTCTCCAAGCAGCGGTCGACTCCTCGACCCTGCCTGCGGAAGCGAAAGGCCCGGTTGTTACAGACTGTTTACGTCAGCAGTGTAATTCGGCAACCAAAGAAATCCTACGATCACTGCCAGTGGGGTCAAGTATCGCGGACATGATTAAGCACATCGCAAAGGAAGAGCATCTAACCCCGATTCAGGTGGCTGTTCATACCGCAATAGTTAATGTGATGGCATGTTTTAAATGTGGTCAGGCAGGGCACGTGGTGGCAAACTGCCCTCGGTTGGGGGACCCACCAGCAGTGCTTCCCCCGCACCAAAATCAACCTAGAGGACCATGTTGGGCCTGTGGAAAGAAGGGACGTTTCACCAAGGAATGCAGATCTAAAAACCAGGGAAACGGGAGGAGGAGAGGGCACCTGGGCCGCGCACAGCCCTCTCCCACTTCGGAGATGAGGCTGCCCGGCTATACCAACCCCAGATGGGGCAAAGCACCCCCGAACCCGCTGCCCCCTCGAGAAGCAACAAACTTTATGGTTCAGCTGATGATCGAGCCAAACCTGTCCCTACCTCAGGGACAGCAAGGACCACCCCCTGGGGATGAGACCCCAGGGTGGCCCTGGCAGTAAAGTGTGATAACCCACCAGTGGTTTGGGGGATCTGTTCCCTCTGTAATACCTTAAATGGTGCCACCATTAGTGTCCCCTTTTTGATCGATACTGGAGCAGATGTTACAGTTATTCCTGAAACAAACTGGCCCCCGCACTGGAAATTAGAAGACGCTCCCATGGTGGGAGGAGTTGGGGGATTAACTCAGGCTCGGAAGAATGCTCAATTGATAGCAATCACGCTTCACACTGAAAAAGGACTGGAGAAAATCGTTACCCTCTTCCCATATGTCATGCCAGGAGTCCTACCCCTGTTGGGAAGGGACGCTTTAGCCCTTTTGAAAGCCAGGGTGACAAATTTACCATGAGGGCCACTGCCGCACACCCACTTCCACCAATTAGACTGATGTGGAAATCGTCCGACCCAGTGTGGGTCGAGCAGTGGCCCCTATCAAAGCCTCGATCACTCTTCCCGAGCTACTCGACCGAGAACTACAATGAGGTCGTATAGAGCCTTCCACTAGCCCATGGAACACCCCAGTTTTTGTAATATCTAAAAGACTGGGCGAGGGGTTTCGCCTCCTCCATGACCTGCATGAAGTAAATAAGAGAATTCAACCAATGGGTCCCGTCCAAATGCTGCTACCCATGAACTCTATGATACCAGAAGGACAACCTTGTGCTGTCCTTGATATTAAGGACTGTTTCTTTTCAATACCCCTTTATGAGGAGGACAAGGAGCGGTTTGCTTTTTCTGTTGTGTTCCCAAACAGCCAAAGTCCCAACCTGCGTTTCCAGTGGAAAGTTCTGCCTCAAGGAATGATCAACTCGCCTACTATCTGCCAGATTACAGTGGATCGGGCGTTGGCGCCGGTTTGGCGCAGTGATCTGACTGCGACTGTCATTCAATACATGGACGATATCTTGATCGTCGCGCCGTCAGAAAGTCAGGTGGACCAGCTGGTATCAGCAGTTTCGGAAACTTGAAAAAAAAAAGGGGTTCGAAATCGTGAGTGCAAAAGTTAAAAGAGGACCATGTGAAACCTTTTTGGGAGTGGGGATCACAAGTTCTTACGTACCACCTCCCCAAATAAAAATCTGTCAGGACATCAAAACACTCCATGATATGCAACAATTAGTGGGATCCTTGCAATGGCTTTGCAATATTGTCCTGATACCTCCCAACATCATGGCCCCCATGCATGATCTTCTGAAAGAAAAAAACCCACGGGAACAAAAAACCTGGATGACGGAAGCAATGAACTCTCTTGATTTTATTGAGCAACAGGTATCATCAAGCACACTCGCCAGGTGGAACCCAGGTGTTCCACTCGATCTGTATGTACATTTCACAAAGGGAGGGGAAGTAGGGGCACGAGCCCAGGGGCCACCTGAAAAAGCTCAACCAATACAATGGATAGTCCTGGGAAAACTGTCACGTGCATTTTCCCCAGGAGTCGAGTGCCTTGGTAATCTCATTATGAAAGGCAGAAAACTTGTCCTAAGACACCTAGGCATCGAACCCGCCAGGATATACCTACCCTTCCGCAAACAGCTCCCAATGCAATCAATGATGATGTCTGAGTATTTAGCTATAGCTCTTGTTGGATTTGGTGGAGAAGTTTGGTGCGCTATAAAGCCCCCCTGGACTGAAATGCTGGAAATTGTCAACATCAACCTCCCACGGAAGATCATAGATCAGCCGCAACAGGGACCAACGGTCTTCACAGACGTATCCTCAACGACCTCAACCGCGGTGGCAGTGTGGCAATCAGAAGAATGGCACTGTATTAAAATGACCGATTGTGTGTTTCAGTCCAGCAGCAAGAAGCGATGGCCATGGTACTGGCGTGTGGACTGTTCCCAATGGAACACCTCAACATAGTGACCGATTCAATATTTGTGGCCAAGCTTTGCTCAACCATGTCAGGACCCGGCGTGTCAACATCTACAGTAGCCCTAATGCTGGAAGAAGCACTCTTTTCTCGGTCATCCACATCAATAGCCATAATCCAATCAAAGGGTTTTTCCAAACCGGCAACGACAAAGCAGACACCGCTGCAAAAGGACTGTGGATGCTAAGGGATGCCCGTCAGCTACATGGTTCTCTTCACGTCGGAGCCAGAGTGCTAGCGAAGAAATGCGGGATCTCAGTCACTGATGCGAAACACATAGTTGCCACATGTCCCCACTGTCAGAAAGCACCACTGTGGTCCAGCAGAGTCAACCCCAGAGGTCTTAAGGCCTCTGAAGTGTGGCAGACAGGCTTTACGCTCTGCCAGTTGCTGAAACCTCAAGCGTGGCTAGTGGTAACTGTGGACACATTTAGCAGAGTGATTGTAGCCATGCAACACCTTAGAACCGACTCCAAAGTGACCATCCAACATTGGTTAACAGTCATGGCGTGGCTTGGCATCCCTAATCAGATCAAAACAGACAACGGTCCGAATTTTATTTCTAAATCAGTCCAGGCATTTGCTCTGAAATGGGGTATCACCCTAACACATGGCATTCCGTATAATAGCACAGGACAAGCCATAGTCGAACGAGCAAATCAAACTCTGAAATATAAATTAGAGGTACTGGCAAAAGCAGAAAGTTTTGCCAATGCCATTCCCTCGGGAGACCAAGCACGTCTGCTAGTGGCCGCTCTTTTAGCGCTAAATCAATTTCCCAGGGGAGAAGAGATGAATAGCCCCACCCAAAAACATTGGGCCACTCGAGCGCTAGAAGAAGGTCCGTTGATTATAATTAGAAATGAGCTGGGAGAATGGGAACAAGGGTGGAGGTTAGTCCTTACAGGGCGAGGGTATGCCGCTGTCAAAAAAGACAGAAAAGTTAGGTGGTGTCCGCTTAAGTCCATTAAACCAGACCTCCAGAATGAAACTAATGAAAACTGTGAGTTTTTGTCCACAGGACCGGATCATCGGGCGTCCTCGTAACCTGTACGCCCCGGCGACAAGAGAGGACAACAAGTCGACAAGCATCCTGTCCACATCTGGGAGTCCCACACTGGCAGACTCCAAACAACAGCGATATAGCCCCCATGGAGGGAGGCTACGACGTATTTGTGTGATCTTGATTTTAGGACTAGTCACTAAAGGACAGGAAGAATCAGAGTACCACCCCCATCAGCCATTCAGGTGGGTCCTACAAGACCCTGACAAAGCGATAAAGGAAAACATAACAGCAGGTGCCCGAACTTTTACAGTAATGGTACGTGAATTAATTTCCGTGTCAGGAGGACCCAATGGTAACCCGCTATGGGGAACATATTGGTGCCCTAGCTCAAACCCAGGTAAGAGCTATTGTAACTATCCGGAATATTATTTTTGTGGATACTGGGGATGTGAGACCATTGTAACAAGTGATAGATGGAAACCAGAGACAGATGATGAATTTTTGCAGGTAACATGGGGACCAAATGGGTGTAAACATCCAAAATTTGCAATAGATGGACTGATATATAAGAAAGATATACTTGTACCCATTTGAAGTTAGAAATCTTATACCCAAGTAATGCGGGTTGGGCTATGGGGAAAAAGTGGTCAGTATTTCTTCATTACGGTGGCACAGATCCAGGCAGGGTGATACAAATTATTAGGCTTATACCACAAGCACCCCAAGCAGTCAGGCCTAACCCGGTTCTTAACCCACAACCGAAGTTACCGCACCTGTAACGACACGCACCACCAAAATTATCGATAGAAACCCTCTCTGGAAAATGATGCAAGCTAGCTATCAAGTACTGAACAAAACTAACCCAAATCTCACGGAGCATTGTTGGCTGTGTTATGGAGTAAAGCCACCCTTTTATGAGGCTGTAGGAGTCAGCGACACACTCATATGGGTAAATAGTGAGAATCCGGCCCAGTGTAATTGGAACACAGAAAAGCAAGGAATTACATTAGCACAGGTGGTGGGAAGTGGCGTGTGTGTAGGTAAAGTCCCAAAGCACAAAGAACAACTGTGTGTTAATAAGACAAAAGATAAAAGCCCTGCAAAGTTGTTGATACCTGCCATCAATTCTAAGTGGGTTTGTTCTATTATGGGAGTTACACCTTGCTTGTTGTTGGACAAATTTGACGAGTCCTCAGAATATTGTGTCCAGGTAGCTATAGTCCCTAAAATCTTCTATCACCCCAAAGACGTTGTCTATGACTCACTGATTACCCCAGAACACCATCTGTTAAAACGAGAGCCCTTTACAGCAGTAACAATAACTACTCTGATGATCATAGGAGGTGCGGGAATAGGTACAGGAGTGGCATCCTTGGTCCAACAGAATAAAGAATTTAACGTCTTGAGGATGGCAGTAGATGAGGACCTGGCTAGAATTGAACAATCAATAAGTGCATTAGAACAATCACTTAGATCATTATCTGAAGCAGTGTTGCAAATCGGAGAGGATTAGATCTAATGTTTTTACAGCGAGGGGGAGTGTGCGCTGCACTAGGGGAAGAATGCTGTGTCTATGCGGATCACACCGGAATAGAGAGGGACACCATGGCCAAATTGTGAGAGGGACTGAAAAAACGGAAAAGGGAACGAGAGGCACAACAAAGCTGGTTTTCATCATGGTTCAACCAGTCACCATGGCTGACCACCCTGATACCTACCTTGATGGGACCAATCACAATGATTGTGGTAGCATTGATCTTTGGACCCTGTATATGGAACAGGCTCGTGTCGTTTGTCAGGAGTCGGCTAGAGTCAGTTAACATCATGTTGGCAGAACGCCAACAATTGCTTTAAGAATGTTTTTGTTTAGAATTTCCTTTAGCTATCCCCAGTTATACCCTGTTACCCCCAGCTACCTCTTGTTTAGCGTGCCTATGTTTTTTATCCAATTTTGTGATGTATATTAAGATTGTTATAAAACATAGAATAGGAATAGGATGTATGTTTTATACCCAAGATTTGATACATGTATTTTTTTACAATTGTTATATTTTAGCCAATTTAATTATGCATAGGGAGGGGGGAAATGTAGCCAGGGTCTGGCGGCCGGAAGATATTGTGCTGTACGGAAAGATAGGGCCCTCCCCCCCCCCCAGACAGCCACTAGTGTTTAGTTTAGGATGAAAGCAGATGGAAGTGACTTAAACCCTAGCTATATAACTCTGTATCACATGCCAATAAACGCCATTTTGCCATCCACCACATTGGTGTTTGCGTGCTGATGACCCGAGTGGCCTGGGGTTGGTTGCCGTGCCGTTCCTGAACCAGGTCACCATGCCTTCCGAAGGCAACAACCTTCACCTATAGAGTCAATTAAATCTGTCAGGTAGCTCTGTACTCTCTTTGTAAGCAGGGGGGAAAAAAGACCCTTTAATAAATAAGAGGGTTAGAAATAGAGGAGATGCTCATGCAAGACAATAAATGCTATGGCAAGACCATTTTGGAAAGCTTTCATATTTGGAATTTTTACAATTTTATTGGTGTCCTTGTTGATGTTTAAGAGAAGCAAGAGAATACACAGATGTGGAGAAAGGAATAGCCACGAGTGTGATGCCAGGGAAGGGAAGGGAGGCAGAGCTCTAGCATGAAACTGGCTGAGAAAGGGAACATGGAAGGTTAAAGCACAAGAAAACCCATTTGGTGCACAAGACAGCCTTTAGTTTTGGTCAACAGCATCACAGGAGAGATAAGCACCTGGTGTTCACACAGAAACCTCCCCTCCTCCATTTAATAGGCATGCTTAGATCAGGAGCTCTCTCTGGGCTAACTGCTTGAACTTGTAATGGCAACACTAGCCTTGGGGAGACTGTCCCCATTTCTTTTAACCCTACACACTCATTAGGCTGTAACCAGCACAGGCTCCATAGGCAGAATCCAACCTTTGAAGAAGAGATGACCAAAGTCACTGGTTCCTCAGCTTGACATACAGGGAAATTAAAGGCTCTTGGTTGTGTGGGTTTTTTTTGTGGTGTTTTTTTTTTGTTTGTTTGTTTGTTTGTTTTTCTTTTTTCAAAAAACTTGTGCAAACCAGCTGCCATTATTTCAAATGGAAGGTGTGACCACTGGGACTGCTTAGTAGCTTAAATGGTCCTGTTTCTGACTGGTATCATGTTATCTTGCAGTAGCGACTGCAAATGACATGGACACAAATGCAGCTTTTTCTAAAACACCATGTTAATATTTGAATTGTTGCATGGTAGCAGTATTAAAAAATAGAGCTTCTCTTTCTCTCCAGGAAAGAAAGAAAGGGAAAGAACAGTGGGGAGGGGAGATCTCCCGCCTGTAAGGTCTCTCTCTTCCACCCTGAAAATTTATGTGCTTGAACTGCAGTAGCTTTTAGTGTTCTTGAAAACTAGCCACTCCTAACTGATGAGCTCATGGCTTTTTGTGTCCAGATGAGACATTAGGGCAGAAACTCAGCAACAGCAAATCAGCAAGGCTTTACTGAAGTAAAGAGAGCAGTAGTGATTTATGCCAGCTATGAGTCTAGATTCATCTTGTTTAAAGAAACAGTTTATTCCAGTAACGAACATCACTCAGCTTACAGACAAGGGATGAAGCAGCATTTAAGTGGGGTGGGGGAGAGAGGAAACCACAGACATTTCCAATTGTACAGAGGAAAAAAATACCCCACACCTACTTGACTTGAAATATATGTTGTAAAGAACACATTGGTTACACCACTACACTAGTCCTAAGCATTTTTCAGAAGAGTTACACAGGCTGGGGTAGTGTTTGATTGCTGCATGAGTGAGTATAAAAATGTAAACCCAGGAACAGCAGCAAAGGCATAGCTCCTCAGACAGCAAAACACCTCCTGCAGCTCACTGGTGCTGGGAGAGTGAGCAGTGCAGGGTGGAGTGTGACTGCAGATTTCTACATCTACTGAAGAAGTGCAGTGTATTTTCCCCTGCGGGAGGAAAGGAATGTGGAAGTAGACCCTCCTCTCATCAGCCATCTGCTGCCCCCTCTCTTTGGAAGCTACTCAGCCTGTATGGATGCCATGTGATACATGACATAACATCCTAGGGAAACAACATACTGATTTCTGTTGTTCAACTGATACTAACTGTGTGTGCTCACTGCACTCTAAGAATCCTTTCTTGGATCAACTATGCCCTTACTGTGAATATCAGTAAGACTGTAACATATGCTATCATTCTTGCCTGTGTTTGAGTATAATTTTTACTAATTTGGTTGGTGCAGCTTTTTACACAGAATCCAGAAGACCACAGTTAGCTCTTATAATTTTACTCAATACAGTTATATTGGGATTTCTAACTGGCTTAGTACTGCAAAAACTTTTTATTTTCCCCTGTCTCTCTTAAAGACATGGTCATTGGTATAATATACTACAGCTCACAGTTGACAGCTGGGTAGGCTTCTTCTCCAATATTATAGGAATTACAATTTGTCTTTTAGAACTCATACTACATGCCACTCCTACTGCTCAGATTTTGGGAACCAAAGTGCACTAAATTTTTTTTTTAAATTAGGAGGAGGGTGTCAAATAACTCAGTAAAAAAATTTCAGAAGAGCATTAACTGTAAAACCATACCACTTAATTCTGGTTCAGAAAAGGTCATATTCATACCTAGGCAACAGTGCATTTAATATTGCTACACTGTGCAAAGACTTTGTGGACCTACACCACATGGTAAAATGTCCCTGTCAGGCTGTTGCCCAGGGAAATGCAGTGACAACCTCTCAGGCAGTCATGGTAGACATAAAACTTCAAAAAGTTAGTTTCTTCAGCAAGTAACTTGCCACGAAGAAGTATCCTGTTTACCTGGATTTTAAAATTCCATTTTTATATTTATCTAGGTAATAGGACTGTTTGATGTATTCTGTAGGAGAGTTACTATGTGGAACTGCTCTTTAACTGAAATGGACATGTATTTTTTCCAAGGGCAGAAAATATTTACACTGGGGGAGATGGTGTGTGTGTGTGTGGCAGTAATAAAAAAACTCCCCACACAACAAATAATTTTTTTTTTCCCCACATTCTAGAAGTGTTTTGTATTGATACATTTTATTTGACTGTCATTTAGAAATTATTCAAGTCTGACATTATAAAAACTAAAGTTATTTCACAGTATAAACTATCTTGGGAGGGCAGGTGGGAAAAGAGGGTATCATTATGTCTTTAGAAGACATCGCTTACAATTCCAAATTAGAATGAAAACATAACAAATAAAAGAAGAGTTCTCAGAGTAACGATTTTGTCTCCTGACTGATAATTATCTTTTAAGGCCTCTGCATTTTTTGCTTCATGACTGATCTGCTGAATGGCCTTGTACAAGTCACTTATCCTTTTTATGCCGCAGAGCACATACAGCTGGGAGAGATATACACTAGCTATAACCATATGTCTTTATGCCAGTGCAATGTAGTGTGTCAACCTGAATATTATCTTATTCTACCTACATGGAGTACTTCCACGCAGATTTTGCTCACCTAAGCAAATCTTCCATTTGCAATTTGTAATAAATGGAGTAAGGAACATTTACTGTAACTGGTCAAAGTTTAGAGGAATAACCCCTTGCTCCTTCTCCTAAACAGCAATCATCATCTACCCCTCCATGCCTACATCTCCCATCACTCTGATTCTTGGAGCCAGAGCTGTACACATGCAACTAAAGGCAATGGGCAGTTGTTTCAAATACCTGAGGTACTGCTTTCAACTGTGTAGGAACCTGTGATCTGTTCTGAAAAGCAAGAAAATTCAATACCTGATTTTATGCAATAGCAGAGAGATGTGCTTGAAATGGCAAATGCACTCTTAAAAGAACATCTGCTTCCTAGGAGGGCAGGGTGCATAAGTATGTGAACAGCAGCCCCAGAGGGTAAGGTTCTGAATGGCAAGACCATGCAAATAACATCCAGGTGTATTATTTTCAGATGCCTTGGATTTTGTGAAGCTGCCGCAGCTCTAGTTGCTGCAGCTAAAATGTACCCTCTAGTTATGATGCATCCCTTCTAGGGAAGCTGCAGGCTTTCCCACCTGACTGAAGACCTTTCCTGCTAACTAAAGATCTACACATTATCAACTGCATGCCCTGGAAACACTTCACCCATTAACAACAGAGCATTAGAGGATATAAGTGTACACAAATGCAAAGTCAGAAAGATGATATTAAACACACATTAGGATACCTGATGGTAACTATAGCTTGTTTACACAGTTTATATTCCCACAGCTTGCCTGCTTTAAATGCCTTTGCTGAAGTGGTAGGTTTCCATTCCATAGCTACCTGATGGAGATGTGAGCAAGCAGACACCCTTGAAGCTGCAGGTCTGTGCTAGCCATATGTTACTTTCAGATGCAGAAGACTTACCTATTAAAATTCAGAGCAGCTGTGTTCAATGATAAAATAACTAGTATCAGCTCTTTTTCCAGGAGCTGAGGCACCATCATCTGTATAAGGGAAAAACAGCAAACTGAATGGGAAGTCATAGGCAGCCAGAGGAAGGACACAGAATACCAGAATCAGGTTTTGCTTGCAACATTTATTCAGGCCAGATCACAAGGTGAGGAATCCTTAAAGGACTTGCAAGCTCCACAAAATCAGACTTATTCTAGTACATTCTCAGCCCTTTATTCTCTCCACATGTGTGGAAACCTCCCTTTTAAAGTTGCCATTCCTATTGGAAGCACTTTTATGATTTTATACCTCCCAGTTTCAGCCTCAGCTCAGCACCCACTATTTAACCAGCAGCTGATTCCCTGTAACAGTACAAGCTGCCAACAATGGTCTTCCTGGTTTTCTTCTACAACTCTTTATTACAACTAGAGTTGAAAATGAGATGACACATAAAAAGATTCTGGCCTAGATTTCAAATTTCAGTATTCAGGGTGTTGCTGATTTGTTCAGTTTGGATTCAAACCACTTTTTATAAAGTCAGTCTCCAACAGGTCATTTCACAGCTGGATCTCAAGTTTCCTCACCCGAACTCCCAGCATGTTTGGATACACAGTCCTTATCCATTTTACTCCTACTCATGCTGCCCCTCAGAGTGACAGGTCTCTGATGACATTTGATAGTGACTTCCAATAGTTGCCCTTGCTTTGCTCTCACAATTACTGTTGCCATTTCCACCATAGCAACAAGATTGCCTTACGTGGGCCAGCTGACCCATTCTGCTGGGCTGCATGTGCTCCACTCCTGATCCATCTTCTCTTGGGTGATATTGTTTTCATTAAGATTTCAAAATCCATTAGCAGGAAGAGGCTAGAGACATAATGCATCTTCAACATGTTTCCTCTTGTGAACACTTATTTCCCTACCTTCCTGTAATTCTTCAATTTACTTTAATTAAGGCCTGAAACAAAACCACTCAGGCTTACTCAGCAAGCGTGACTGGTGTTCCCAACCTAAATCCTCTCACCGGTAAAGCTACTAGCATCCATCCTGGTGGGCATGTTTTTCAGCCTTCTCCCTTTGAGGAAGATATTCTGGCATGGACTGCCAGGGTTGGATGAGTAAGCAAGCAACTCCTTTTTCATGCCACTGTGCCCAGGCAGCTGAAGGCTGAACTCTTTTATCTGAGAATCTGAGTGATTTCCTTAATTCTGCTCCTCTTGGTAGGCTACTCTGGAATGGACTGGCAAGAACACAGAATGAGTCCTTATTCTTTATGTCTGCTTGGGGCATGACAGTCTCCACCATCCCAATGCATAGGGCACTTCCATGTAGTTTTCTCCAAGATATATGCTTTCCTGCTGTGGAAGGTCTCTGTGGTCTCAGCTCACTGTGAGCTTCAAATCCAATAATCTCTCAGTCTGTGCTGGGAGAACATTAAGTCATGATCAGCACGCTTTTGATCAGTGCTTCATCTAAAGTCTCAGGAATAAAAGATTTTCCCCACATGCTGTGCTTTTGCAATTCCTAACATAAACATGGAAAGAGATGTAGCTAGGAATGAATGGCTGAAGTGGTCCCAAGACCATTCTGACAGATATATTCTGTATGCAGGGCTGTTGCTTAAAAAAAAAATTCAAAATCTCATACCAAAATCTGAGCCTCACAAGTATTTAAGTATTTGTTGTTGCCATGGGACTTCTAAATGATAACCTAGGCCTTTCCCTATTAATATTACCCTTCTGACCAAAATGTGACCATGCCACATCATCCTCTGCATCTCTTTATTAATTTATTTTAGATGCAAGCTGGTATAGCCAGAAACCTTGCTTCACTTGTTAGTCAGTGCCTGCCAGTAACAGAGCAGTAATTGGTGAGTGGCAATAATGACAGTTTTCCTCAGGAAAGTAGAAACTAACTGATTCAAGGTCTGTGTAGTCATTGAAATTGCACTATGACAGTGACCAGCAAAGATATTTCAGCGCAAATAACAGCCATGACAAATAGGCGCATGATGGAAACTCTTCCAGAGCACTCGACACTGTTGCCATCACAAGCTCTTGCAATTCTTCTATTTGGTGGTAGTTCAAGCGTCCTAATGATGCCAGTTTTACGCTACAGTTCACTAAAATTTTGTGGCTGTCATCATGAAGAGCAGCAACCATTCCTCAGTTTATACCCATAAACTATTCACCACTCCTACTATCCTTTGTTTCCTCAAGAGGTAGGAGCCAATTATTTTTCTTTTCTATTCTGGAGACTTACATACCCAATTTTCATTCATGTAACAGCTCTTTATGCATTTTCCTATCACCTCAGATGTTTCCAGCCTACATATTATTTCACTTATTTCCTCCTCTTCCTTGTAAATCAGAAACATTTTCTGAAGCCTGTCTCTCTTGTATGGTCTTTTGCCAGCACATGACCTGACAAAGAAAACTCCACAGCTTTTTGATTTTCACAGCAAGCTTTATCACTTCACTCTGGCCCTACCAAGCAAAAAAGCAAAGGAAGAAAACCTTTATTAGTGCCTTCTGAACTAGGGTTCAGTGTTGTGCATACAATGAATCACAATCTGTTCAGAGAAGCTGGAAAAAAAAAAAAAAAAAAAAAAAAGAGCAAGACTAAAAAGCTGAAGGGACAAAAATGTGCTTTTTAAACCAGAGGAGCAACAAAAAGGCAGACTGAGAGAGAATAGTTAGGAGTAGTCAGTACAGCACCTGCCTCATGTTTGTATTCAATATGTGTTTCATGCATTCTTCAGAAAAAAAAAAATATTCCTTTCTAACGCTGTGAGAAAAAATCCACTAGCTGCTAAATATTTTGGTCACAAGTTCTTGTGCTTTGCAGACTTAGTAATGTTCCCTCCTCTTTACAACACTGAAATCTAAAACCTGAGAAATATCAGATTTTTACATACTACTGTATCACTTCAGAGGTAGAAGGAAAATGCATCTTAAACCTGAATAAAATTGAAATAGCTGGAACAAACTGAACACACTTAACGTCTGCAAGAGAATTCTATTTTGACTATAGTAAATGTATGGGAATGGTTTGGCTTTTGTGTTAAATAAAAGCAGGTTCCATGTAGAAGAATTGTTATTTTCTTTTGAGGTACAGCTAATCTGAAAATGAAATTTATAAGCCACAGCATGGTTGGATAGAGAGGACACTAGCCTTGCTTCCACACCATAATTACACAGAAGAAGAGAAAACAGAGAAATATGAAACTGACTGGTTTTGCTTGCTTTCTCTAATTTTGTATACTTGCCTGGGGACAACAACAGACAATGCTGGGGATGGATACACTTTAAAAATTATAAAAAAGTGCAATGAAGTAGCAATCTCACAGTTGCAGAACATAATCACACAAAACAAGGAAAAGATAAATCTAAATTTTTATGCAACCAGGAAGGTGGAAAATGTTAAAATGTAAATGGGACAAAAAGTGAAAGAGTAAAACCATAGATAATTACTAGTTTCTGAAGATGTTTTTACATCAGTTAAAATGAAAGTTGGATTTCTTTCTTTTTGTCATTCTGGTTTGGGATGTAAATTTACTAACAGAAGCAATGGCTGCTTTTTTTTTTTTAAAAAAAAAATAATCAAAAAACAAGCAAAAAACAACCACCACAAAAAAACCCCACAACCCAAACCACCAAAAGCAACCAAACAAAAACTCCACCCAAAAAAATTCCAAAAAACTGTTTTAGCATGATTCTGTAAAGTAGCGTCAAGTTTTGTAACTAAAAATAGAACACTTTTGATTAAATTTTCTTTTCTGTTATATGAAGTGCACAAAAGACATTCAAAACTTTGGGGAGGAGAGAAAAAGAAATAATCAAGTGTTTTCATAATCAGAGTGTTATGGAGACAGTCAAAAGATCTGGCTGTTCAGACACAGAAGAGTTGGGAAGCAATTTTATTTTTTTGCTCCTGGAGATAGTGTGTAGTGTTCAGCAGCAGAAATTTAGTACTGGCACAGAGAGGATGCAGCTGATTTTCCATTATCCTCTGTTACTGGGCAGTGGAGGCACAAGGAAATAAAAGCACTCAGGTCTTCCAGTTCTCAGGCAAGTGAGATGCAATTCTGAGAGCCCAGAATGGTAAGCTTCTGAAAATGATCAAACAGCCTGAAGGGCCTCACCCAGCCCTGCACCTCCACTTCCTCACTTGAGTGATAAGAGGAATAATGAAACAAGACTTCATTATCACACAGGGTAAGGAGCTGAAGCTTGGCTACAAAATAGGAAGGCAGATCGGTATTGTAAAATTGAGAAGCCACACACAGTGAGCACAGAATGCAGCATGACTGACTTTGTTTTCCTTTTAAGAAGGAACCAAATTCTTTTGTAAAGAACATTTGCATCAGCCAGCAGTAATAAACTCACAGAAGGCCTTGATGAATCACCTGCCCTTATTCCTTAAACAACGGGGCACATTGAAGACCCACAGATGAAAGCAGAACAGATTTGGAGAGAGACAAACAGGCCAGTATCAGGTTCCGACGCAGTGGTCAGACTCTGAAATCTCAGCCAAATCACATACATCTGGCTTTTCAGATCTCACATCTCACTCAGCCAGAGACCCCTTTCTTCTACAAATCTAGCACTAGTAAATCTCCTAAAGACTTAAGAGTGAAAGACTAAAAAATTGTGTGCCACCAAACTTTGGTGCAGAAAGGAAAAGAAAAATAAAAAAAAGGAAAGGAAAAACCCCACCACAGGTGAGCCTTAGCAACTTGCATTTCACCCCAGAATCGCTCCAGATCCCAGCCCTGTCCAACCAGCCTGTGATGAGAGCAGAGGAGTCAGTTAACTCACAGCAGCTGACCCCACCACCCCCACAGTCCCATAAGCACAGGCCAGATAGTCCTTGTACTGCTCACAGAGACCATGTTAACTCTTTTCTTGTCAGCTTACAGTAGAAAATCATTGTGTCTTACATGGATCTTTCAGCATGTAATTGAATTACTTTTTGAGAGCTTTATTCAGTCAGAGATACTACACTCAGTAAAATATTGTGGAAGTAGTACCTTAAATTCCAGTTTCTCTGCTATTTTGACTTGATCTTAACCCAGTGCATTGGCTGAAGAGTAGCTTGCATTTGCATTAAATGTCACTGGCAGTTATGTTTTAATTAATTGTGGCTCTCTTTGCACAAATTACAGAGCATAAAGCCAACTGTCCATTTACTTGACTATGCAGATAGATACTGTCAGTCCTTGAGAAAGTTTTTATTTATTCAGAAATTGATGTATTAACCCATATGACAAAGTCTATGCACATAGCAAAGGGTACTAAGGCAACTGACAAGTGTCCAGGCAGCACAGAAAGCTCAGCTTCCTAAATAGACAGGTCTAAGTTACAAGTCTGATGTTTCACAGTTTCCAACCTGTAAAAACATCAATTGCTGAACACACTAGTTTTACAAGTTTAGAAAGGAGATATTTAGTTATGAGGAAGTAAAAGGACACTAATATAACTGAAATCCTATAAGGACACAAGCTTAATTTTACTGTTGTATACAACACCAACGTCTCTGTAAATTGCAGTTTGCACAAGAGAAATCCATCTTGCATCCCAATATCTGTTTGAACTAGTTGACTCAAGGTTAGCACATGTACTGGATGTGCACAGGTGCAGCAGAAATTCTCCATGGGCACTGCAGGCTGATGAATGCAAAAAGCTGAAGCTAATACTGATTTCTGTTAGCTCTGGAAAAGAGCTACATGTGTATGTGAATTATAGCAATGGTAAGGCTGCAGATCAGCAGAAGATGCAGTAGCAGTAATGGACCCCTTGTTCTGTGTGTCGCCTTTGTATCATCAGCCCTTAAGGCTCATGATCTGAACAGCTGCACCATCCTGGTGCCCACTCTTACAGACATATCCCAAAGAAGTGAACCAAGACTAGCTCCTCATCAGGACTAGTACTATATGACTTAGTAATACACCACAAATACTTTTTGTACCTATTTTTCAACTTATAGAATCACAGAATCATTTGGGTTGGAAAATACCTTTAAGATCACAAAGTCCAACCATTAACCTAGCACGCTGCCAAGTCCACCACTAAACCATCAACCATCACAGAATCACAGAATTATTCGGATTGGAAAAGACCCTTGGGATCATTGAGTCCAACCATCATCCCTATTCTACAAAGTTCTCCCCTAAACCATATCCACCAAAACCAGATCCAAACAACCCTTAAACACAGCCAGGGATGGTGTCTCAACCACCTCCCTGCCAGCCTATTCCAGTGTCTGATCCCTCTTTCTGTGATTTTTTTTTTTTCCCTAATGTCCAGTCTAAACCTCCCCTGTTGCAGCTTGAAGCCATTCCCTCTTGTTCTGTCGTTAATTACCTGTGAAAAGAGACCAGCACCAGCCTCTCTACAGTGACCTTTCAGGTAGTTGTAGAGACTGATGAGGTCTCCCCTCAGCCTCCTCTTTCTCAAACTAAGCAATATCTCTAAGCACAACATGTATGCACCTTTTAAATACCTCCAGGGATGGCAACTCCACTGCTTCCCTGGGAAACCTGCTTCAATGCTTGACAACTCTTTCAGCAAAGAAATTATTCCAAACATCCAATCTAAATCTGCCCTGGCACAACTTGAGGCCATTTCCTCTTTTTCTATCACTTGTTACATGGGAGAAGAGACCAACCCCACCTCACTACAACCTTCTTTCAGGCAGTTGTACAGAGTAATTTTTAAATGTATGAGATCACTGATAAACAAACAGTTTTAGCTAGATCTCTGGTCTTTTTTTTGTTTTTGTTTGTTTTTTTCCAGCCAGCTGTGGTATCACTTGCTTTACATGTCCTACCCTGCTAGAAGCACAGTGTGTTTCTGCAGGTATCAGTTAGAATTTCAATGGAAGACACAAATGTCTACAATAGAAGTCTACCCATCAGACCTTTGCCTCTAGCAGAGTTTCTATCTATTGTGTCCACCTCACAGGGGGCAAACAGCAACTGCTCAAAGCCAAGCAACAGTTTAAGATGAGAACTGAAGAGACTTGAACATTCTACCACCCTCCAGTTTACTCAGCTTGATTTAAAAAAAAAAAAAAAAAAAAGGCTTATGACAACATAAAGTATTCCACAACAGATAGCAGAGACAAATATATCATTGGTCCTACTAAAAGGGCGCCAAATAAAACAACAACTGATACAAGAAGTTTGAAGAGATAGATAGAAGACCTCCATCTTCTACAGCAGTTTCCAAAAAAGTTATATATTTTAGTAAAGTTTGTTGGTTGCATTAGAAAAAGAGCACGCACGCACGCACACACACAAAAAAGCACAGAAGTATGTTTAGGATTAACGCCTACCTTCAAGGTTGTGGTGACTAAAGTATTCCAACTCCATGCCTCATACTACAGGGCTCTGAAGAGCAAATGATCTGTGTCATCTCTCTTGCATGCAGGGCAAACTCACAACATCTGGGTAAGCAATAAGATATTCTCCCACCAGAACCTCATCATGCAAAGCATCAAGGAATTAAGCCAATCTGTTTTAACTCAATCCTGCTGTAGCTTAGCCCCACTGGTATAACCCTTTCTTGTTTTTACTCTTTGTGTGGCTCTAATGCACTGTAAATATACATTTTATAGTTTATGAGTATAGGTATTTTGTAAGAAGGGATTGGATCAGTTTCACATACCCACAGAAACATGTGAAATGAGCAAGGATGAAAACCTGGAATTATATATCAAAGCATACTTTAGAAATGCATCCTCAAGGTTGTAGAGCCAAGTACTGTAAAAGTTACAAAACACTAAAATTAAATTTGTTTATGCAACTTTTTTGAGGGTCCTCCTGTGGATATATGGTATGATAATGTCTTTAATTACATGATCACATGCAATTGTTTCTCCTGGATCCCTGACACTGCATAAAAAAGCCAGTGTTCACTTAAGAAGAAGCTATTAAATCCTTTGGTTTTTTCTACATTACTAAATATCTGACCCATGCCTTACACACAGTATAATAGCACAGCCTTGCTGTAAGAACAGAGCTATTATTTTTTTCTTGGACTGTTCTATCTTGCTTCTTACACTGGCACCCAGGTGTCCCACAAAGAGTTTTACAACACTCCCCTGGTATGAGAATGAACTAACCAGATTGTAGAGGAAAATCTGGGACAAGAATTGGTAAAGTACAAAGTACCCCATACTTTTTGGTGTCCAGTCCAAAATGTGTATATTTTGATATTTTTTTCTTTCCCTTCTCTTGATGTCTATTTACACACCTTACAGCAGAAGCTGATAAGCTCAGAAGTCCATTTGAACAGCTGAATATTGAAAATTTCAAATGACCCAATGTTACTGTTGTATCACTCCTATTTTGCAAATACAGAAAACAACATTATAAGTAAACTAGTGCAAACTCTCTGTGGACATCGCTACCTTGGTAAAGTGCCCTTCAATATTTTTATTACTTCTACAACAGTCAATGTAATGTTCTTTCACATTCACACCTTAGCATTTATTTTGGACCACTAGAAGGAAGCTCAAGTTGCTGGATCCAAAACAAAAATTTAAAAATATTGAATAATTTAGCTAGATTGATGTTACCATGTATTCCCTGAAAGACCAATTGCTTTCAAAAGCTTCCACTTTGATCAGTTACTAGGTTCCCATAGAGTACACAAAGCAAGCTGTTCCACTTCTAGTTTTGATCACTGCTGTCTTACTCAAAGCTACCTGAGCCTGCAGTTTCTTTATGCTCTTCTTAAAGCCAGTTTTTGGTATGAGATTGTTGCCAATGTATCAATCACACTGTTCCTGTTCCTAGTGCTTTTGGAGTAGATGTAATTGGAAGCTCCAGTCTCATGGGAATAGAAGCTCAGGTCAGCGTTGCATTATACACTTGCAAACTAGTACACTTCAATTCAGGCAGACTGTTTAAAAATTGTGTTTGACACAGCCCTTGATAGGCTGATAGTCAACAGCATAGTGAAAAACATAACACCAGCTGAAGACAAAAGTTTCTAATAAGGTAGGAGACTTTAGGGTTTTCTGGGGATATTTTCCAAATGAAATATTTCCATATCCTCTATGAACCTGGCTCACCTCCCTGTCACTGAACATGAAGACCGGCTTCAGTAATCAGAGAGACGTGTCACAGAATCAGAGAATGTTAGGAGTTGGAAGGGACCTCTGGAGATCATCTAGTCCAACCTCCCTGCCACAGCAGGTTCCACAAGATGACATCCAGCAGGGTTTTGAAAGTCTCAAGAGATGGAAACTTCACAACTACTCTGGGCAGCCTGTTCCAGTGCTCTGTCACACTGAAAGCAAAGAACTTCCTCCTCATATTTAGATGGAACATCCTATGTTCAAGTTTCAGAGTCAATGACCATACCTGACTACACAATTTTCATTTGAACTGCGCTGGAAGCAGAGCTGGTGAACTGTACATGTTTTGAACAGAAACCAAGGCAGGCACAGAGGCCACTGCTCTTGCAACTAAGCCCCGTCACACACAGCCATGAGATCAATTACCTCCTCCACAGGCTCACCCGCTCTCAGCCAGCTCATTATACCTACAGGCAAAACCAACAACCTGAAACTGGAAAGAGAAACTTTCTTCCTGCATGATCTATGAACTGCATCTGCAAGAACACAGGTGACTCCACCTGCCATCTTTAGCACCTTCCCTATCTCCTCTGTATTTTAGCTTTTAAAAACTTAGCTCTATTGAAATGGCAGGACTGGGGGATGACGACCAGGAAGTGACAGAAAGTATTAAAGCAGAAAGAGCAAGAAAAAGGAATTCAAGAGGTCTGAGTGTACTTTCCAAATGCAGCATTGGCTGCTGGGTGACCATGGAGAAAGCCAGCTTCCTCTCTTCCGCGCTCCAGTCTCTGCATCTGCCTAGTGGGATGGAAATAATTCTCCACCTCTTAAAGTCTATTCATCACAATACACTCTCAGCTGAAGAAAAAATGGCTGGACTAAAATGTTTTTCCATAAGCAAACAAACTTCATATTAAAAATTATTTCTTCCAATTGGGTTTGACAATTAACCAAACCTGTGCCTAGCTCCTGTGTGGAGACAGAAAGAAGGCATACGCAAGGTTGTTTTTTGTTATTTTGGGGTGGGTTTAATGTTTCGTTGCTTTTTTTGAAGGACCTTAGTTGTCTTTGAAGCTGTGCTGGAGCCCAGACACAAAGTCACACCTCGCTGCACTGCTTTTGCAGTTCTGCATAATCCCAGCCCTAAATGTTAAACCAGAATGGAAACCAGTCAGCAGGTTCCCACATCTGTGACTTATGTGATTTTATATTAATCCAAAAGCAGTGGCTAGAGTTTTTACTTAAAGATCATTTAAGTACCGTAGCAATGTTTTCACCTCTGCCTTCAGTCTTTGTTCTGAGACAGTAGCAGCTTTCAGGAAAAGGTTCTTTGGATACTGGCATAAAGAGGAAATATCCGCTGCTATTAGGGATAGAATCACAGAATCATAGAATAATTTAAGTCGGAAAAAAAAGACCTTTAAGGTCATGGATCAAACCATTAACCTAACACTGCCAAGTCCACCACTAAGCCATGTCCTTAAGCATCTGGATTCAAGGTGTGGCTGCACCAGTGCTGAGTAGAGGGGGAACAATCACTTCCCTAGTCCTGTTTGCCACACTATTTCTGATACAAGCTGGGATGCTGTTGGCCTTCCTGACCACCTGGGCACACTGCTGGCTCAAATTCAGCCAGCTGTTAATCAACACCCCCAAGCCCTTTTCCTCTGAGCAGCTTTCCAGCTGCTCTTCCCTAAGCCTGCAGCATTGCATGGGGTTGTTGTGACCCAAGTGCAGACACTGACATTGAGCTGGGCTGAGTCTCATACAACTCATACAGTTTCAAAGTTAATGATGAATAAAGTAGCTTATCCAGCTACTTATAAAGTAGCTTTGGAACCCAAAGATGCTTTATCTTTTAAACTTGCATGCATTCCCAGGCATCATCTTGATTTTGATATGTTTTATTTATTTAACTTGAAATTAAGCAGCTGAGCGCCATGAGAAGAAGAATATTACACACACATATTACTAAAGTAGAAGGAATGGTGGGTAGATGAAGCACTGGACAAGCGCCCAGGAACCAAAACTTCTATTTTGCTACTCACTTTCCAACTATGGGCAAAGGATTTCCCCTTCCCTGCTATATTTTTTCACATTCCTTGTTTTTCCTCATCTCTGTGTCTGAATGTTCATTTCAAAGCCAAGTGATGCTGGAATCTGATGCAGCTGAAAATACTTTAGGTCCAGCACTTGGAGACCAAACTACATTTAGACATGTTATAATCAGGAATAACTCCAAGTAAGCCCACAGTAATTACAGGTAGGTTTAACTTGGCAAGTTATCTTTAATTTAATGAGTTATGGGCATAAAATATGAAGTAATGTGATTTCCAGTGCACTGATTTATTAACAAAGACACGTCAGTCAAAGTCCACTAAATGTCATAACAGCTGATTGTTTTAAATATTGAGTGGCAACATCCACATCCATCATGGATTCTGTCTCTTCAACTGCTCCTATGGTAGTAAGGTAAAGCTTATGGGTAGGATTTTAAGAAAACCATTTAAAGCTGCCAGACTGTGAGCCAAGATAGCAAAGAAAATTCACGACCTCTCAGCACAACTTGTTATACAATTAATTTGATCTAGCAACAGAGTATTTACAGGGTAATTTGCAATACATAAACTGTTAAGCACAAAATGGCACTCTTTTAGTCATTATACACAATTCACCTTCATTACAGGCACAGTTGGGATCCAGAGACTTCTTTCTTTGTGATTGTGAACAGCAAAAAATGTTGTTGACAGGAAGATGACTTCTGTAGAATTTAATCAAGACTAATACCAAGTATAAGTGATCAAAATTATGTTTGATGAACACAACTCACAAAATACTTCTTCTCAACAAGACTGATATAAACTAAGTTTATTAATGCACCCCGGAATTCACCTTTAAACTGTAACTTTAGGAGCACAAAGCAGTTAATGTGATCATAGTCCAACAACAATTAGGTTTCAAGACTGATATAATAGTATTTTCCTTCATGCAAGATAAACTGTTTGTTAAGGGACTTTGTCATTTTTTCACATGCTCCCTGGCTTTAATAAGCATACAGACTTGAAAAAGCCTAGCAGTGGCTGCTTTTTAGCATGTTTTAATCAGCCCAGGTAGTAATTTCTAAACTGAAGTCTAAGCCTATGTACAGGTTTAACTCTTTCACTGCATGGTTTTAAAGATTAACATTCAGTTTTTCTTCACATTTATATCTCTATAAAAGTAAACAACACTTTCCTAAGGCTCCTGGACCCAATTAAGTATGAATCGTCTTTTCACTTGTGAAATTCATGCTGATTTCTACCAGAAAATCTGGATGCAAGTACCAAACATTACAATCTTGCCTATAATTTTGAAAAGCTGCATGGGCCAATGAGCAGGTTCATTAGTGTATGCAGTTTCCAAGACAAAGCAGATAACTGCAACATACACATGTGATTTCCCATCTGTGTCCACAATCTAAGGACCAAAATCAATGTCCTTACAACACTGTTGTTTTGTATAAATAAGAATAACTCCACTGTCAACAGTTATCTAGAAGACAGTAGGCCTGAGTCCTTCATGGCACCCCCATCCCCACCTTGGACCATAGGTAGGATACTAACAGACTGAACATGAAGGGGAAAAAAGGGAGGAAATTAATAATACAGAAATTGCAAGGAATCAATGTTTTGACAACAAACCAGAAACTTCATTAAAAAATGAAAGAACAGGATTTCTGGCACCATTTCCACTTGAAAAAATTCCCATGGAAATTTCTGTGCTTTTAGTCAAAGGGAAACTATTTTCATTCTTCATCCTTTTTCTCCTGGAAATGTACCCTTGATAAGCAAAAGTTTAGTCTGGATGTTAAAACATTTATAAGTGTTACAATGTCCTTTTATTTAAAGACAGCCAAAATTCCAAAATTTCTCTGCCCAAGGAGGAGAGTATGAGAGGACTATTTTGTACAAAGTGATTTCTAGAAAGTGTAGGGAAGGAAGAGAAAAGATAGGGATGATAAGAAGAGAGACTGATGCTCTCTGCTTTGTACAGAATGAGAAGAAAGAAAACTGCCCCCTTCCTCCTCTCAGAAACAGTCAACCTAAAAACAATAAAATCAGAGACAAATAAACACTGCCATAAGTTTTTACTAGCAACTTTTGGTACTTGTTCCGAAAATTATATGTTCACTTTTTACATGTAAGATTCATTAGTCTCTTCTTATACAATAAACAACATATGTTTAAATTCAGGCCCATATGTAAGGCCTAGTGATATCAATGACCTTATATTTTTCGTGAAATTGCAGTCATGCTACAATCACAATATTTTTTTTCTAGAAGTTTTTAATTAGGGACGCTTTTTCAAATTAACCAGAAACTGTTAGCATTTTCCACAGCCATAAATAAACAGAGTTTAAAAGTCTAACTCCTCATCTACTCAGATGGTAATTCTAGTCATATAATAGCTTGTTGTTCTAGCCCAAATCAAGTCTGTGTAAGAATAAAGTGTGTCTGGCCATATATTCCCTGAAGTTATGAATGGCATGCCCCTGCTTCCAGCCCTGAACTCCTGTGTGATTTGCCATAAAATGGGAAGTTTCACAACCCTAGAAGTGGCTGTATTTCAGCAAAAAAAAAAGTAATAAAAATGTAATTCTGTAAGGTAAGTCGGGATCTTGGGAGTACTGAAGAGGATATCAACATCAGGAATTATTTTGAGGGCTAAACTCACAGTGTCACAGATACTGTGGACACTGCAGACTTCATAAATAATTACAACTTCAAAAACCTCTACATATCTCATGAACTAAATTGTATAAATCTGGTCAACATTTACTGTAAACCAAATAAGTAGCTAAACTGCCCACTAATTCAGAGAGCAGAGTGTGATAATAAAACCACTCTTATATATGGGAGTAGTCTTGACTGACTGGTTTTAACATTTTAATAAGCATAATTAACTTCATACGAAAGGTTTATAGATATTTACTTTGCAAAAACATGTCTGCTAGAGATATTTTAGGTTTCAGTGTTTGTTCTTATAAAGGTTTCTTTCTTAAATACTGAATTGAAAGTAGGCAAGGCTTAGCCCAAAATTCACTGCAAAGCTTCAGATCATATGAAATATTATAAACCTTCTTCCATTCCCAGGATCTAGTTCCAACAAATGCCATAAAAGGGTCACTTACATTCAACAGAGCTCTCTTTGCTTTGGATACTTTCCTTCTTTGTCTGTTGTACATCAGGCAAAACCTTCCTTCTCTCCTTATTTAATGGGATAAACTTATTAGCACTCAATCATTAACTCCTAGGGGCTCAATCCAGTACAGGAAAAATTACCTCCACAGTTGCCTGCTGTGATATCTCCTGGTGGCTCTGCAGCTGAAGAGTCTGATAAAAAAAGCTCGTGTGGAAATAATATAAAGAATACAGGGCAGGTAAGTGGCACTTTCTTACTTTACAATTCTCAAGTATTAATTACTGAAATTTCACAACAGAGTGAAGCAGGTAGAGATAGCAAACTCTTCAGGAAAGGATAACCATGGTATTAACCATGGTAAAGAGTTGAAAAGTGCTTCTAACGGAAAACTGTAAATTGTTGCCAGACCTGGGATTAAAGTTACTCAGGAAGTAATTTGGTCTCTATATGCAGTTTATGACACAGTACAGCATTTCTG
This sequence comes from Chaetura pelagica, assembly GCF_000747805.2. Lineage (NCBI taxonomy): Eukaryota > Metazoa > Chordata > Aves > Apodiformes > Apodidae > Chaetura > Chaetura pelagica. The sequence continues at coordinate 2,290,791 of NW_009953318.1, forward strand.
TAGTTAAAGAGCCTCAGCATGCAAAATTCTTCTTTATTTTCCCTGTGTGATGAACCCGAGTTCTTCACTACTTTTTCCTATGTCCCTCCACCTGCCCACATCCACCTCAGGAATGTCACCGAGTGTGCTCAGGGCAGAAGTCTACATACCCATCATTTCCTGATCATTTTCCTGTTATGGAAACAGGAAAATGTAAAGGAATACTGAGTTCTTTGTGTGCTGGACTGCAATGAAAATAGTACAACTAACTTTTCTGTCACAGAATTTCTAATTAAGCCATTGCCCTTATTTGTTCTCCACAGTGTGTTCTGTTCCTACTGGGAGGCCTTTTTTATCTGCTAATCAAAGTTAAGCCAGGAATGCATTTTTGCTGGTGCTGAGGACACAATCCTCTAATAGATTTAAGAAATACTGGCAAAAGTCTTACTCAGACAAACCAGTATAAAATAAAGCGTCCTTTTGTCAGTATAATTTAGTTTGCTCACAAACATTTGTATCAATTACACTGTCAAACCCATGGGTTTTTTTTAGCCTGATTTCTAAGAAAAAGAATAATGCAGTTGTGTTACCAGCCTGTCTGTCAGTCCTGACCCTAATGGTGTTGAACCTGCCAGGCAATTTCAACTGCATCTGACAATGCCTTCAGGATAGTGGTCTTAAAAATCTTTCTCTCTTAGGATTTCCATGAAAATCAGGAGTTGGTAGAGAAGAGAAAATGACTGTATTAATCCTTTCTCTGAGGAAAAGACAGAGAAAAGAGGCTTTCTTCATTCATCTGGGAGCAGCTTGCTGGGTTGCTAGCATGTGTGTGGGAACTGTCTGAGCAGCACAGCTTGCCAGTCAGCACAAATATACCTGGACTCCGGACTCGTCACCGCTGAAAGCCAAAACCTATGTAGAGGGAGGACAGGCAGAGAAGGTGGGAGGGGCAGCAGAACTGCAGGGAGTGAAGGAAGATTGTGTGGTGTCACAACAGGGAGTGATTTTAGGAACATGAGATGTGGGGTATGGACAAGTATGCAGGAAATAGGGAGGAAATTGCAAGCACTGAGGAGGTGGTGAGGAAAAGGGGCAATGGGGCTCTTGCTTTCTAGGGAGACCTGCAGATACTGTAGTCAGACCTGTCATGGGCTGGCTTAATGAGTGGAGGAGATGCAGGTTAATTAAGCTTGCTGCTTCTGCAATAATATATTAAATTACATGCAGGTTCTCTACTTGGAAGGTTGGCTGGTATATGCCTGGATAGCATATTGTGTAGGACAGGCTTTATGCAGGAGTGGCTTTGAAATACAAGAGGGGCACTAAAGGACCTTGGCGGTTTTTTGGTTTTGGTTTTTTGGGGTTTTTTTTTGTGGTGGGCAAATAGGCAATGAGTCAGTTCAGCTAAGGGGAATGACTTAGTGATTAATCTAAGTGTCAGGTTTGAAATCACTGCTGTAGACTCCTTGAAACTACAAGGTCATCTTAGCCCCTCATTTTTCCAAGGGAGACAAATTAAGTGCTGTGCAGTTACCTCATCTGGTCCTTTGACTGAGGCCTTTAAAAATGAAGGCCTATTTATTCTACATGGACTTGAAAGAATCTGAGGTACCTCTTAATGTTTTCACAGCCTCTAGTGTTATGTAGCGACCAGCACAACAGAGTTTTGTGTATTTACCTACATCCAGCTGATAAGACAAAATAAATATGGATACATATTACAGATAGATCTATAATACATATGTTGCAACATGAACGAGCACATTCTTTGCACTGAAAAATGAGAGACTTAATACCAGTGTTAAACATTAATTCTCCACATTGTGTGTGACCAGATCTTTATATCACTGACAATTCACCCCTGGCCTGATACACTCAAGAGATTCTCTCCTTCTCTTGCTTCTTTACTAGTACTTAGAGTAACAGTATAATGTTTAGGTCAAAAGTTAGAATAAATTAACCTACAACAAGCTCTGTTACAACATTTAGCTTTTCATGAACTGCCATATTAAGAGAGAATATCTTGACTGAAAACACCCCAAAAGCATTTGTTCATCAGCTCTGTGCTGATTCTGCATGTTAAAGTGAGCTACACACTGGCTATATGGAGTCTAAACAGGTTTCTTATTACTGAAGGTTACCATGTCACTGTCTATTCTTGATTTTTGTCTCTACAGTAGGCAGGTAAAATGCATCCTTCTCCATGGCTGAGGCTACAAGGTACTGAAAGAACTGTACCTGCATTACAGTACTAAGAACCACCATTGGCCTCTGGAACTGTTAGGGCATCAATATTCCACCTCAGCAGTACCTTCAGTACTGCCAGATTCTCATATTTAGAGAAAGAAAAATAATAAAAAAGAAAAATAATAAAAAAGAAATAGTCCAAAGTGGAAAATTAGCTTCATGCCACTTTAAAAATAAACCTAGCAGAAGAGAGAGTAAAACAAGTAATAGCTACTTGTGCTTTCTGTAAGCTACTTTCACAAAAAATCAAAACAAGTCAGAGAAGCATGTTTCTCCAATACTGAAAATGTAGCTATAATAACTGTTACATTAGCCAACACAAATTGAGAAAGCCTCCAAATCTGTGACTTGTCTCCACATGTCAAAAGGAGCATCTGGTGCTGTGATTTGCTGAGAATGAAAAATACAGCTTAGTATAGGGGGAGACTTGTAAGTGAATTGTGAACAAAGGACACAGCTATCTGAGTGCAGAAGGTGTCTAGTTTAAGTTCAGTTTAATCTTTGCTCTTGTGCCTTCTTTGCTTGAATATATTCCTGCAGATGGGGGAGGGAGAAAGAAAGACTAAAAGGAAGGAATATCGTATACTGTTAAAAATAATTTAAATTGCAATCTGTAATTAGTAAGGACTTAGAATGATGGCACAGTTACAGCATCCAAGAAGCCTTAGCAAAACAATGTGCTTTTCAATCCCAGATAAAGCTTGATGTTTTTCCTTACATGACCTGTACTTGGTATGAAGATAATGGTCCTGAAAGAGCAGACTAATGAGAAGTTGAGCAAAGCACAGAGTGGTCAGGGAATGTGCAAATACCCCCGACAGAGCAATGCAAGAAACCTGCACCACTCCCTCCCTTCTAACTTACAGGCCTGTGCTTCTTAGCTCTCCCTCTAAGGGAAGGGATAGTAAATACCCTATGGGAACATTCACATGGAGATTTACTGTTGAATAACAATAGTGCTTCAAAGTATTGGCTTTTCACTTTTCTCCTAAAACACATTAAATTGTCTCTCCGGTTTCAAATCTCATCTTTACCTCTCCTTTCCAGCTTGTGTCACCTCAAGACCACATGTTAATGTAGACCTATAATTTCTTTGCTTTTATAGGACTGCCACAGTTGGTGGTTATTGCTTACTCTCATCCTGTTTTTTCCACTTAACTGCAAAACACCTCATCTTCCTACTCCAGACCACTGAGCTAGCTCTCATGTAAAACTTTGTTTGCTTCCATGACTGACTTACCCTATTTATTTTTTCTTTCCCTTTCCTTTAGAATGAACTTGCTCTCTCTTTTTTTTGTTGTTGTTGTTTTTGTTTTTGCTATTTGAAGTGTTAGTTACCTTTCCTTGTCCTAGGCTCAAGAACTATTTTGAGATATTTCTCTGCTTTTGCAAAGTTGAGATTTGCTCTGCAGAAGTGGGTTTTATTAATTCAGTTATTCTGTGAAGAAATAAGAGATCTTAGTCCCTTACAAAGTTGGTGGGCTAAAAGGTAAAAAGCAAGGGAAGTAGTTACATCGTAGGTGGAATATGAAGAAGGAATACACCTTGCAAGGAAGAGAAGTCAGGAGAGTCTCTTCCAAGAAATCAGAACTTGTGTGAAGGGCTAAAAAGATAGATGCAGTTGGTTTCTTCAAGAAAGGTCACCTTCAGTTTTAAAGACATAGACTCTTATGCTGTTTTCTAGGAAGGGATAAAAAGGAAAAATGTGCAAAAGTATGTCCTTATTAATTTTCAAAAGCCTCTTAACATACAGCTACCTTAAAGCACACAACTCTATCCCTGCATCTTTCAGCATACCCAATCTCTTCTACTTTCATGTGTTTTTGACTCAAACCTTATGTACAAATTAAATACATGTATGCATTTCTCTGTCTATCTGTGCCTTTTCACAGGGTCTTCAACATCAAATGTCAAGATTTCAATGTTTAGCTGCAGCCTAGCTTCTGACACGGATTTATTCCCTGCAGCATGTGCAACGGCTAATACGGAAATGCTTTTAGATTGAATGAGGTTAGAAACCCTTCTAGTGATTTGTACGCATTGTTTCACTCAACTTTGCTCCCAGTATCCTTGATCTTAAACATACAACTACCTTTATTTAAAAGTGCTGCTGTATTGTTTATCCATGTTGTACTTCATACTGATTTAAAAGCAAAGAGACTACCCAAGAAAGGGGAGGGAAAGGCACAGACTTCACCTGGTGTAAATAGCTATTGCTTTACTGTAGCTTTACTGAAGCTGACAAGGCCACACTAATTCACTCCATGAGAGTATCTAGACTAAAGCCATAATCAGCATTCTCACTATGAATGCCACTGAAATCCAGGTGCTTCTAGATGTGCTTTGATATGGATAGGAACCTATTTTATGTCAAGATATCATGACTTGAGCAAAAAGCACACATAATGCTTTTGAGTTTAGATATGAAACCACTTTGTGGCCTCATTTAGCTAGATTTATTTCACTGCTGCCTCCTTCCTGTACATTCTGTCTAATACTATAAAACTCAAACTTGCCTTATTGAAAGAGTTGATGTCCTTCAGAAATATCTGAAAAGAAACATTATTAAAAAGATCTCCCCCCCTCCTAAAGCAAAACAGCAAATGTAGCTTCTTTTTAAAAAATATTTTTCAGTCAGCTCTACTGGTTCCTGTGTGAATAGAAAATTTTGTAAAAACAGATGGTCGTTTAGCTGTGTCAATTTTAAGGAGAAAAGATGGTGCAATCTAACTGCCATTAGGTTAGTAAACATTTCTAGGCAGAGAAATAAGACAACGGAAAGAAGAAAAATTCAACAAAGTGATCCTTCTTCATGCACTTTGGATACATATTACTTTGTTTATACATTGATTGCCTTGAAACAGGGCATGAACAATTATCCTACACATAAGGCAATATAAGTAGTTAGTCTTCTTACATGAGCATTTTATTAAGATGTTGATGTAATTTATAAATAAGTCTATTTCTTCAAATATAGGCCTTTCTTTCTGATAAACTATCTGGACACAGAGCCTCTCACCCAAATGAGTGACCATTGAATAAGCAGTGTCAGTTGTCCAATAAAAAGCACAACAAGCCAGCTTCTTCCAAAATGCAATAGGATATGTGCTCTACTTAGTGCTTTTCTGACTGGAAACAACTGGTCAGAACTGTGGGAGTCCAGATATCCAAAAGCATCCAAGTGTGACAGAGACTGAAAATAAAGGATCAACCCCCACCCCAGGTACTTCAGCCCTATGTTCAGCACAGCATTTAAGCACAGAAGAACGCAATCAGGTGAAATGTCTTTGTTGCCTTGAAGCCAGTATGAGTTTTCCATGCCTTGGGTAAGAATGTTTCAATTTGAAGTATACTTAAAGATTAGTGAATACTGAAATATTTTGCTGAATCCTTGCCTTTTTAGGCATTTACAAATTCTGCTTTTTGGATTATTTTTTTCCCCAATAGGACATCTATTTCTGCGGCCTCAGTGCTATGGTACTGCTTTTCTCATTTTCAGGAGAGAGGTCATGTTTATCTGGAAAGTAGCTAGCACTGGGACTAATGAGAAACAGCTGAGAAACATTGCTTTCTTATCGCAGTAGTGCCAAAAATCCTGAAACAAAATAAACTAGTTCCTTTTTTGGGCATGGAGTGTTCTTCTTTATAGGAATAGGTTTACATTTTATGTGTTGAATGGAGCCAGTCAAAAACTTAAACCAGATAATTTTCAACTTTTCTACATATCTCATTATTTGTAATTTGTGAAACATGAAGTTAACTGCTGGTTCATTTGAGATGATCTTGGTAAACTTATAAAATATAATTAAATTTATTCTAAGTAGTAACAATTTAAAAATTGGTCCTACAAATTACATAATAGCTATTTCATCTTTACTTAGTCAGTAATACAAAGTTTAAAATGTTTGAGTGATCAAATCAGAAGATAGAAACGCAAAACTTTTTGGCTTATCAGACCTACCAAAAAGAAAAATTTATAAACAACCCAGAGATCAAAACAAGATTTATGACATGCTTAGTAACTATAAATAATAAATACATAGAACCTAAGATATTTGTTAAAAGTGGACAGAGCTAGTTTAACATAACAATTAACAAAATGTAATGAATACTTACAATAAATATTTTCTTCATTAATCCATTTGATAATTCGAGAGTGAGCTAGAATCAGCTTTTTAAATAAGCAAATAAAAAGCAACTAGATTTCATACAAGTAGTCACCCTAGCCATCATAATTCCAGAACAACAAAATCAAGGGTCTAAAATTATGGAAGTTGAAGAAAATGAGAAAAATATCTTCTTTGATATTTTAGCAAGAGACCCAAAGAGTTGAATATTCAATTTAGAAATTAGAATATCTTACAGTGGAAAATAAGTTATTTGGAAAAAACAAGGAAAAG
>NW_009953318.1:2297458-2304005 GCF_000747805.2 Chaetura pelagica
CTCTTTCCAGCCCACACGTTACTGTTACCTCCGATCAATTATTTGTATCCTTTAAATCCAACAAAGAACATCATTAAGCTGTTCACATACCATTATGCTGCTCCGATTATTCTTTTAAAACTGAAGTTCCACTGGAGCACATCTTAAAATAATCTCCTTAGCCAACAGTGACCCACTGCAGACTTGCAGGCTTGGGTGGACCTATGCTCTATTGCAGAGGATGACCAGACATGCACAGCCTTGTCTGACATTTGAAATGCTATTGAGGGGGCTGAGACACCCCAGTGTAGCAGCAGTGCCCTCCCTCCCTGCTCCCCAGCCCGAGGGAGAGTTTGCATACCATGGCTGGGTAATAGTAAAGCCGTGGAGGAGGTCTCTGGGCTGCAGAGGGAATGGGCAGGTAGAGACTCAGCATTTCTCCAGTCCTGGTATGCCTATGGCTCTGGCTCCCAGCAGGGGTCAGGACTCCCACCCGGATTCCTCCTCCTTCCTTTTTACTCCTAACATGGCCACTACACAGCCTTTCATCATACCAACACTGACCTGATCTTCTCTGGCAGATTTGTGACCTTGTTTATTAATTAGTGAATCAGCAGATTCAATATTTTGAGTAGAAGCACTAAATACTTCATGTAGAGGGATCTGTTGTTGGCATCATTTTCAAATAGGTTTGCAGATATTTCTGCTATTCCAATAACAAATTTGTATTTTTATATCGTATACTTTTATTTACAAGTCAAATCTGCTTCTGTTGTCAAAACAGACAAATCTAAAACTAGACAATTTAGGAAAAGTTCTGTGAGCTGTGCTCTGTAGTTTTCAGTGCAAAACCAGAGTTCTTGCCAGTCTACAAAACTTGTCCCCTGCTAGTCAGTTTTCTTTACAATATATAGTTAAAGTCTTAATTTTAGAAAAGTCCAAGATCTCAAAATAACTTATTGTTTGGTTAAACTTATTATTCTATGTTCATGTTTATAAAAACTAGCCTTTCCCCCCCACCCATGTTCAAACAGCTCTATTCCACACCTTGCATATACAAGCCTCAAGGTTTCCTCCCGGGCATAGCCTGAGATCATTGCTGTCGAGTTGACTGAAGTCAGTAAGAGGTTGTGTGATTCCCATTTTTTCAGTAAATGTATTTAATTTATCTGGAAAACAACAAAGATTTTTATTTTTATCATCTAGTCCCTGCTGCGATTGATTTGCCAGTAGAATGGAATGGAAAATGCTATCAAGCTCTAGCAGCTGGACTACAGTGGCGATGAAAGGTTGACCTGCTTCTACTCTTTATTGCACCTTTCCAATGATGATTTGTCTGCACTTGTTTTTTTACTAGCTGTGGTGCAAAACACAAGAATACAGGTCATAGCTGAAGTGGAGGAAAAAAGTAATCCTTTTGTTTCCATCAAGGAGTTTCCATATTAAAACTAGCTGGGAAGGAAGATCTTTCCATTTTAATTTCTACGGAATCTCTTGTCTGGCTATGCAGCACTTAAAATATAAATTATGGCCAAGGTTATGGCTAAATTAAACCAGTTTTAAAAAAGGAGACACAGAGAGAATAAGGTTAGAGAGAGAAGGAAAGAATCTATTCACCATGTGCTTATCAAGATGTTTTGTGCATAAAGATTGGGACTATCCCTTAAAAGCTGAACAGTTTTCAAAAAAAAGCTGACACTTAGGGGTGGAACATAGGTTTATGTATATTTTTCATACAACAGTAGCAAGAGAAAGAGATGAGAAAGCATTGATAGATGTTGCAAGTATTCCACGTCCATAGGGACCAGTAGTAGTCTCACTGCCTAGAGCCTGAGTCCAAAATTGTTCTTTATTTCACTCTGCATCTCTTCCAGATTGAAGCCTCTTACTAAGCAATTGAGGAATGTAACAAAGGCATAGGTTTTGGATTGAATTTGTAGTCTAAAGTTGCTTCCAATTCTGAAAAGGTCTTTATTTCTTACTGAAGTTATGGGCTTTTGGGGAGCGGGCAGGAACATTGTGCTCAGTATGAGAAGGAGGAAAGATGGAAAAAAGCATGGCACAGGCAGGTATTGACAAAGGTCTCTGCTCTGTTTCCTATGCTTGAAACTACGGGTCTATTGCCTGGGCATTTACTGATACTGCGAAATAAAGATACGGAAATGTGGGTTTACAGTCTCACCGGTTAACGCAGACAATAGATAATCTTGTCAGGATGAATTCACAGGGATTTTTCTTCAGGACAGTAATCACAGTGAATGAAACAGACCTGCTCAGGGGAATAAAGCTACCACAACACCGTTGCTGTAATCAGACTCATGCAACAACAAAAATTCCACCTCAATTAGCTGACAGGACAGAGGTGCATGTGCCAAGCACCACCTGACAGTGTTAACAAAGACCATGTGTATTAGCAGGCCTGAGTGCCAGAAATGAGAGATTTCCCCCACTCTTCTAACAATGTCCAAGAGCAAGCTCTGTGTACAGAAATATTTCATTAGGAAATAGCTGACTGACTGGAATCCTTCAGAAAAAAAGGGGCACATTTACATGACTTTTTTTCTTGGATGATAGGCAGTCTTGGTTCCTGCTACCCAGATTTCTTAAAATTGTTTTCCAGACATTCCCATGGTGCTAACATCAGGCCAACATCTAGTAACTTTTTCCTGAGCTGCTTATATTCTAACACAATATCTTTCAGTTCAAAGGGCATAAGCCAATTACGCTATTCTCCCAGCCAACCCTCAGAACATACAAAAAAGTTTTCCTGCTTCTGCCTAGTAGCAGATGTAGGTCTTATAATGCATCAAGACAAAAGTTTTGAAGACCTAACAAGTTTGAATGATACATTACTGATGTATGTGTTTGAGATACAGACCCTAATCCATACAATTAGCTTATAAGTTTATGAACAGTCCAGGTTTAGTAGTACCAAAATTTATGTTTGGCACTATTTGTACTTAATTATCAAACAGAAGCTGGAATATTTATTCTTGTAGAATTGTCTATTGTCACAAGTGAAACTTAGTATAGTTATAATTTTTTTTCTGTTATTATTTTATTGCACTATCAACATAACTTTATTTTCTTGAGATGTGTTATTGCACTACAAGGCATTAGATGTAATTATAAGAGGGGAAAAAAAGCAAGTCATTCCCAACAGCTTATTTATTAGACAACACATCAACTTTCACTAGCAAATTAGACAACTTATTTTGGGTAAGCAAGGCTGTGTACAATATTTATAACTCTACTACATATGCAATTTTAGCATACCTGTTAATAAAGAGACCTTAAGGGAATCCAAAAGCTTGTATAGCACATTCTCCTAAGTGCTGTGTATCTTGGAATACCATTATTTGTATTAAGATAAAGTCTGATATTTGTTGTCTGCCTCTCATACTAGATTAATCAAACTTTGTCTCTATTTCTAAGAGATCCAAGAATGTAATATATGATCCTAGCCTAACTCAATAGTAATGTGGCTTGCTCTCCAAACTGTTTTTATGGGTCATTACAGTTTACCTGTTTAGTACTTCGCAAATAACATGAAACAATTTCTGTGAAAATACTATCTTATGAGATAACTCAATAGAAATTAAATTGTAGACTCAACTACTAATCAAATAAGACATTTTATATTCTTTTTGAGAGTTAGAATATATTTTAAATGTGCATAGCAAAAATAACAGAATACAGCTTACTTTAAATCTGTTTCAAAGCTAATAATTGTCACAAAGAAAAGTTATATAAAAATTTGTGATCTTCAATTTTCTGTTGCAGGTCTTTAGAAAAAGAAATTTTAAAAAATTAAATATCTGAATATTCTTATAGATCACAGTGACAGTCAAACAAAACTACATGGACCAGCACTCATTAAACTTGGGTGGCTCAAGTATCAGAATGCAGCCCACTGTTACTCCCATTACCTTTCTGAAGCATGCTGGCTGAAAAATGGAGCAGGATCTGCCCTTGCATCCTGCCTGGTGCTGTGCTTCCCAGGGAGGCTATGGACCTCAGCAGGACACCTACTTGTGTAATGCACTGGGATCCATCACTAGATACTTTTGCCAGGAGTACACAGGCCCATGGAAATTGAAATAATTTCAGGAGGCTGGCAACCTTGTATTTCATAATGCCTACATTAGGATTTAAACAAATACTTGCATGTGTTCAAAGAGCAGATGTAGTGTTCAGTCAAGCAGGAAGCATAAGCTTGTAACCTGGATTTCAGGTGTAGTTTTAAGAAGAGAGATTTACTTATTCTGAGTAAGGATTAAAAAAATACTCTAAGAATTGTGATTATTGGTATATATTTGGAATTACTGACATCATAATAAATTCTCTATCCAAACTGAGAACATTAATGTTTAAATTTTAAAAATAATAATCCTAATACTACAAATAAATGAATAATCACTTTATCTATTTATCAATTTATTTATTTATTTATAAGGGCTAGAATTAAAGAGCCACTGCAGTTTTTTAGGTGGCTTAAACAAGTGCAATCCTATGGCAGAGAACAGGTAAGATAGTCAGAACACGAAGACTTGCAGAGTGTGGAGAAATGGGATAAAATGCATCAGTTATGTGTCTGAATCTCTTCCAGTGATCACAATGCTTCCTCATTTGATATAAATTACTTCATTCGTGTTTGACAAGGACATCGAAAGTCTTAAATGGAGACATGCAAGGGAGGAGAAAAGTTTATTTCCTAATGGGTATTTCCCAGTCTTTTGCTCTACTCACAACTTCTTAAACTGTAATTTCCTTTTATAGTGGATGTTCCTAAATGCAATCTAGACAGAGAAAATTACTTCAAAGTGTTTTTGTTACCTAGAGAATAATCTAACAAAATGTCTTGGAATTTTAAGTTAATTTTAAAGTATCCAAGTTTTAACCTCTGAAACAGTCTCTCAGATTTAACTTTCTAACAAGTTTTTTATATCACTTCCATTTGCATTCTAGTATCTTTTAAAAGTTTAATGAGGTTCTAATAGTTTTATGTGGATTTCTTTTCTTCCCTGCACAGGGCACATCTCTGGGTTTATGTTTTGCAGTGTCCTGGTTAATAACTGAGCAAGGGACTCTGGGTTTAAGCCTGATCAAACATTCCTGTCATTGGCCTGTACTGCAGCGGCTGGAGCAGACTGTGCAAGCCAACTGGCCCAATGTGATGGAAAAAGCACCACTGAAGTTCTCTCAGTGTAGATGTGTTTTTTTTCCCCAGATTTCTCAGGTGTCATGCACAGGTGTAGATACACACACACACTAGAAATCATGAGATAGCAGCAGCAGCCCAGAAGTTATTGTCTCTATTTGCTCTTACTCCAGCTCTGGAGACCTGTGCTGTTCCTCAAACTCATCACTGACTCAGGAGTTAGTATGGGCAGACAGATTCCTCTTTGGATTCAATACCTGGAAGCAGCAAGGGGCAGATGTGGTCTCCTTCCGTGCACAGACCCCACTGTCCTCTGTGAGGGTCAGTGCCCCTCAAACAGAGTTCTGCAGAAAGTCAGAGGCTGGCTCTTCCTAAACCCTTAATCTGTTAGCAATTTTACTGTAAGAAATCTCAAATAATCTTGAACACGATGGCAGCTTAAGAATTGGCTCACAGCCTCATCCAAAGCATGGGTGTGTAGTTAATGAAGGAAACATTTAGAGGCTTATTGGTTTCTAAATGAGGAAAACCAAGGTATACCAAAAAAATGCAGCAGGTTGAAATAAATTTGCTTTTGCAATGTAAGTGGAAAAAAAAACCATCCCTAGATCACCTCCTACATAGGCAATACAGCTCATGCAAGGCCAAGGCAAACAAATACTGAAGCAGCATGGAAGCAGTAAGGAGGTGTCTCAGGATACTAGGTGCCAGGAAGACTGATTTTCAAGTTTAGATTTCAATAAACCATCTGGTGGTTTTTGGGTGGATGACACTGTCCAACCCGAACAATTAAAAAACAAGGCATTTACTGGGAAAAAGAAATTGCATGTAAGATCAGATAAGCTAATGCGAAATAATGAATATGAGCTATACCACATGCTTGACATGCAAACATTGGGATAAAGCAACTAGACAGTCTAGGCAACAGCTTAGTTTCGTACCACTAAGTGTTTTGCTGTAGACAGTTAACAGATTAGACAGAAATCTAACCACCGTTGCCTTGGCATTGGGCAATTTTGGTGCTGGCCTTTGGGATCTGCTTCCTGCAATCTACACCCATTTCCAATGGAGCAGCTAACTGAGGAAAGACAAGCTTTTTTGCTGCTGTAACACTTCTGAAATGACCCAAGGAACACAAGAGTTGAATGGACAATACTTTAGCTGATGTTAACCCTGTTCAGAAGTTTCTCCTGAAATGCCAATCAACCAGGCTGCCTCCAGGTGCCATCAGTGGCATGGGTGGAGGAACCCCCACACCTCTCTGCAGCAGCGTGGTGCATTTTCACATAATTTTCCAGGTACAGCTACAACAGGAGAATAAGGAGCAGAACACATGCCTGCACATGTGCCACTGTGAAACCCAGCTGCTCAGCGTTAGCCTGCCTCAGTTAGCATTTTCAGCTCAGG
>NW_009953318.1:2304337-2340419 GCF_000747805.2 Chaetura pelagica
GAATATTTTAAAAATGGGCACCAAATTCCTTCTGCTGAAAGTAAGGGGAAGCATCACATAGAAAGACAGCTGAGGTCAATATGCCTAAAACTTGCCAACTTCATTGGCAAGATTTCTGAAAGCTTATTGTCAGAGCTACAGCTTGTGAGATGACAGCAAGTCATAGAGATGGCTAAAATTTACCCCTGCTGTGTTATTTGTATACTGACTGTTAAATAAAAAGACAGTTCTACCTCTAGTAGGATGCAACACTCAGAGTTGAAACAGGGATGTCTCTTATCTATTTATTATGAGGAAAATTAGTATCACTATGAGTAGCTCAAGAAAAGAACATATATAAAAAACTGAAAATGTGCTTTACTTTCAGAAAAATTACATATATCATCTGATATCATCTAGCATTCTCACAACAAAGTAACAGCCAACTGACATCCTTACATCAACTCTAAACTCATATTCTTCTATACAAGCTTTTGCACAAACATCAATAGTTTAAGAAAAACAAACACAATAATTCCTAGGATTATACTTAGAAGATACAATCAATGCCCTGTAATTTTATAGTTCTTTATTGCCTATATCATACCCTGTATAGGAAGCACTATTTCTTCTGCAAAGTCCCTATCTCCTTTGAGAGACAAGATAACTTTATGAGTAGCTTGGAATGCAGTCTTGTTCTTTGCAGGATGAACTACCATGTATTTATGTGGTTTTTATATGTTTTGATCAAGTAGACCTTACTTAAATATGAAACCTTTCAGTTTTTTATGGTTCTAAACTAATTAATCAGGATTCTTATCCAAAAAAATGGATTTGCAATGATACTTCACACTAAGGTGGCCTATTGTTTGAAAGTAAACTTGGAAGAGAGCTTGAAGTTGGTTTTTTTGGCATGTAACTAATAAATACAACAACCAGCATCATAGATGCTTGCCTGCAAGTGACTTTGCCTGTATAGCTGAATGGAAGGTATTATTTGTTCTAACTGCTGCTTTCAGATGCTTTCTTTGTGGTTTCACAGCTTGGTCAAACCTTTTTATTTTTTATTTTTACAGCTGTTTAATTGGGACAGTCTCCACTCTGGTATTTATTTGTGATGTTTGTTTACACAGAAGGCTTTTAGGTTTGCAAAGGCAGGGGTTTGCTAGTTGGAGGGGCCAGGTAGAGTGTTTGTGCAGCTGGTCGCCAGGTAACCTGCCCAAACACTGCTGGAGACCACTGGAATCAAGTGTGAGGATCAGAAATTATGCTCTCCCTGGGACTATTTGCATCACAGCACAAGCTCAAATGTTTGCTTCATTTTTTTTTGATGTCAGGCAGAATCATAATTCTACCTTGAAAAGATAGTAACTGTGAAGCAGCAATTAACTCTATTCAATAAATACATTTGAAGCAGAAGAGAACTAACTGCTTTATTGCTGAGTGTGGCTGAGGAAAACTATTATGGTTTATTAATAAAATTTCAGTGTATGGTTGATCCCATGCAGCCAGAAATCTGAAGAATGTCTAATAAAAGAGGAAGACCAACTATATGCATGTATTTAGAGACAGAAAGATCTCTAAGTAAACAGATACACCCACACTTCACACTGCTGATACAGAAAAACAAATACTGCTTAAAAACTGCACACAAACATTACAGAGTATCTATACTACACATGGCATGTGTATACACATGACAGGATACTGCAGTTTTATTTAAACTGCATGCTGTCCGAGATCAGTGTTATCTCTCAAAAGCGGGGTTGTTACCAGCTGCATTGTCAGGGATTCCCCGATGTGTGATTTCTCCCAGGCATTTCTCATGGTATATGTTAGATCACTGATTGAGGAAGGAAAGCATCAAGTTAATGCAGATTAGGAGAAGTGTTAGGATGATGCTGTGGGAGGGCAGTCAGAGATACTTCTCTTCTTTGGCACTTGTTACTTTTTCAGTCTTTTGAAGAAGATTTTGGTTGTTTTCTCGTCTCTTTTAAAGGCAAAAATGCCACATGAGTGACACTGAATCAGAGATTTAAAAAGAACAACCATATACATTCACAAGTGCCTTCATATATAACATGAATATGAAAATACCTTTCTTTGTTCCCTGCTTTGAGCCTGTAGGAGACATTCATTCTCATAATTACTTAAGGGGAGTGGAGGGGTGTGGTGTTGAAGAAAAAAAGATTTTCATATAGTAATATGCTTTCTGGAGCTGCAAATTTAAAATAGTATGTCTCACCCTGCCCACTTTTAAGTAAGTTGGAAATTGATCAAGCAATACGTTTATTTGGAACCACAGAGAAGAAAAATAGATCGAAATAATATTTCTTTTTGTGCCTTAAAAGAACTAAGAAATATCAAGAGACTAAAATGCACGTTATCAGGCCTCTTATTTTAAACTTTTATGTGATTTTGCATTTCACTGTGTTTGGCATGTTTACATTTTGTACAGCATCTGTAGTGCTTCTATTCACCCCTCTTTGAAATTGGAATTGTCATAATCACACTGCAATTCCGCATTAAGTGCAACATTGCCATGCTGCATATGGAAAACTGACTGAGAGCAGTCTCAATCTTATATGACATACACTCTATAAAACACATTTGTATGTCTGTGCACACTCCTCCAAGGCAACAAACCAGCAGAAAGACCTCATCCCTAAGTAATGTGTCAGAACCCTCACCCTGGGTAATCTACGTGGTGAATGGTATTGGGTCTAAATTTCTATTTTGTTTTACCCAAATCAATAATTGTGAGCATTTTCCCCTTTTATCTTATAGTCAGTCACCTTCTGTGCTTTCACCTAAATATAACTCCAAGAAATGGTTCCACTAGGGATTTTTTCCTTTCGCCTTTCCAGTGTGGAGTAAAATGTTAAACAAGAAAGAAGGGTTCTGGGAGAATCACTGAAGCTAAGGTTGATGGCTTTTAAAAACAAACCCCCTTGTAGTACTGATACTAGTGGGTAATGGTAATGACAATTTGTTTCTATTCCTGTAGTAATTACTTTAAGTACCATGGTAATAAATATAAACAAACATAAATACTATCTTTCATTTTGGTTCCAAAATTATTACATTTAATGCTGTCCTAATAAATAGCCACAGTAGCAGTTCCCCGTTATTGCTCAAAGAAGACACGCTACACTAAATAGATTTTTAGTATGCCTACAAGAAGATGCAATCAGTCGAAGTACTTAATAAATAATATGTCATTATACATACATAACTGATTTTATTTAGCAATATAGGTACGTAATTGTAAATAGCACGTCAATGAAACAGTATTTTAAGTAAAACAGGTTTGGTGAACTTACTAGCATAGCTTATCAGCCTCCTTGACAGTATGAAAAACAAAAGCTGTTTTCCACATTCATAATACCTGTCAGAAGCATATTACATGATTAACTTTTGATTGTAAGGAAAATGGATGTGTTTTAAAATTACTACTTTAGTGGAAATTAATCTCAGAGCTCATGAAGGGACTTCGCTCTTTTCTTCTTGATCTGCTTCATGATGTTATGCACTTTATTATTAGCCCACAGTTCACTTTCTGTTTGGTAGTTTGATCATATCAAACCTTAATTTTCCAATACAAATATACCCTGCATCTATGTGCCAACTGAGCTTTCCATATACGTGTCTTAAAGGCTTTGCAAGCAGACAGCACTCCTGCCTCGGGAAGCCTGCCTTCGCCTTACAGTGACCAAGCTGAGGACTGGACAAAGTCATGGGCAACATGCTCTACATGACTGCCTCGAACAGGGGGTAGGACCAATGATCTCAAAAGAATCCTACCAATCTCAACCATTCTGTGATCCCCATTCTTGTGCTAGATACGGTGCAAAGGCAAACTGGGGAAGGAGTGGTCAGCCCTCAGAAAGACTTTAATTTTTTGTTGTCAAAAGCGAGCTAGAATCTCTGTTACTGAGTCTCAAACCTATTCTCAGTTTGTTGATAGAGAAGCCAAAATACACTCGGACTTCCAAGACAGATATTTGCACCAACAAGCATATATGTGTTTTGAGACAGCTCTTCTTCTTTCAAAAGGCTCTTAACTTCCTCTCAAGACAGGTATTGTAACCTTCAGACATCTGCTCTTTGCACATTATTTCAGACTTAAAACCAGAAATCATGTCTACCATGTACAAATTTCTCAATAGTGGATTCCATCCCACAGGGATATAATTGGCGGCTCACTTTGCTTTTCTTTGAAGCTTGAAGCTCAGTTACTTCAGCAATACAACTTGGATTGCATTTGGGAAACTTTCCCTTAGTTTGCCAGCTTTTGTTTTTATTACCATTTGTCTTTGTTGCTTTTTGTCACCTAACACCTCAAGGAAGTTGCAACATACAAATATAAAATTTAGCCTTTTCTCAAATCCAAGTTAAATGGTGAAATGTTAAAATCTTTTCCCATGTAGCATTATTGTAATTAGCCATGGATTTCTATCCATTACCAGGAAATCTGAACCCTGGGAAAACCAAACCTGGACACTGGAGGAGGAGGGCAGGACCTGTGATCTGCAGAAAGATCTGTCTGCTGCCTTGTGGCACTGTGGGTTCTGCTTTTGTGCTCCTCCATTCTGGAGTCTTTCTTAACACATAGTGCCTTTCTGTTGCTAGAGAGGGAATGAACACTGATAATAAATATTCATTCAATACTAATCTATTCATCTGTCCCTTATGGCATTATTATAATATGATCTTCCTTTGAAAGCTTTTGATGAGGGTTCACTAACACCAAGACACAATGCTTTGTCTTGAACGGTGGTTTGTATTTTATGTACAAATGTTACCAAGAGAAGTTTTTTGTACCCAGCACACTACTGAGAACTAAAAGAATGCTACTCTCTGTTACCCAAAACTGGATGGAAAGAAAACCCACCCTCTTAGTGGGAGCAGGATGCTATAAAACTTGTTTCTTCAGACAAGTATAAAGTATTACAGTTTGATCTCTCATAGAAACACATTTCCACAGCAAATACACAAACTGTTCACAATAGCAGTGAAAACACATTTAGTGCTTGTCTCCTGCTTCCCACTTGGACCAGCGTCCAAAAGAAAAGCTGAGGCTCCAGGATATTGTGATAGTCTGGAAAAAAAAAGACCATAGGATGCAGAGGTCCACTTTGTTAAACTGAATGAAAGGCTGGGTTGGAAATTTTTGTCCTTGTCAAGCTGGTATTTCTTAATATTTAGAGGATTTGGCTTATACTGGTAAGTATTTCTGGTGATCACGGCATTCATTCTAATTTGTGCTGCTGAAGAGGGAAGAAAGTGTCAGCGACGTGAGGGTCAGTTTCATTGCAGGAGGCATGATGACAGGCACAGAGTGAGAGCAAGCTCTGCCTTAAACATCTAGCCAGACAGGTCGGGGAATGAGAACGCTGCAGCACAGAGAAAGGTAGCAGTTTGCCTAAGGTGAGCTGAACATAGAGCCTTGCAAAGAGTGAAAAAGAAAATGGATAATGTAAGCTCTGGTAGTAGCTCTCTGTGCTGCTCATCCAACAGCCACAGGTCTAAATTTACATGTCCGTTTCTTGAATGAAGGCAAAGGAAAAAGTAATTTTCATAATGATGAGGAAAACTCTCCCACTCAGCTAGCTGCCTCCTCTCCTCCTGGCACAGTACCCCACTTGTATCAGTAAATACAAAACAACAGAATGGTAGATGTAGCTGAACATATTAAAATATACTGGAAACTTTCAGCTTTGCCTTTTTTTTTTAATTATTATTTTGCATTGCTGAAACAACCCACACCCCTGCTGGGCTTCAGTTGCAGCTTTAGCTAACTATATTAGTAGAGACATTTGGTCATACAGTGAATCAGATCCTCAACCAATTTAAATGAATGCAGCTGCACTGATGTTAGAGGAGATTTGCCTGTTCTTACCAATTATTCATTATCTCCCCAAAAAGGAAAATGTAAACCTCCATACCATAAAATAGAGCTTTTAAAGCCAGAGGATACGACTTCAGTAGCCCTTTCTAATTTATTTCATAGAACATGTTGAGAACTCCGTTTGCACTCTAGAAAGCACAAAAAAAAGCATACTAACAAAGAAACTAACTGTGCTTTCAGTCCATGGTGAAGATATATCTTCCCTTAGAAATAAAACTTCAAAACTATTACCACATCCAAATCCATTACTTATATCCAAGAAACCAACAAGCATGGGAGACTGCTAGATGACTGTTCTCACACAAGGATAAGAGAAACCAGAATGGGGAAGATTGCCTAACAGTTATTTGCCAAACTGGAATTCATTGTGGATTGTCACATAGGAACCACCATAAAAATTTATTTGTTTTTGTCATGTACTAGTTCTATTTGGTCTATACATAGTTATAAGTTCTAGCATGTCAAAAGGTTTACAAAGCTAATGAATAAATCCGGCTAGAAGCAAACTAACTTTGAAAGGTTCCAGTGTTCTGCAGCCATCAGTGTTTAGGGCACCCGCTTTGCTTTTTCAAATACTATAGCATGAGACAGAAGCAGATGACTTTACTCAACAAGCTGTGGATTTTCTTAGTCTTTTTGCACAGATGACTGTACAAATCCTTTAGTTATCAGCACCTAAATGTTCAAATTATTTCTAGCAACACTAACTCAGATAAAATTTCAGTTGTTACCCTGTCTTGTCCCTGATGCTTTGTGTCTTTATAGACCCACTCATTTTCCATGACCATAAATATTCTGGGGGGCAAGGTTGGGGTGTGGGGGGGAAGGTAGCCTAATCAAGGTTTATTTCTGCTTTATCATGTAGCTTAAACTTCATATATCAGATATTTAATGACTTGTTTTCCACAGCACTGCTGGCACTAGCCTTGCTTCTTCTGCCTATGTGTTTGTGCAAAGGTTCCTTAGAAACGTGCAGCTGCTTTGTAGCTGGCAAAGTTGCAGGAGGTGGCACATGAATCTTGCAGAGGGAATGCAAATCCCACACCACATGTGGTCTCAGCCCAACCTGGGGCTGCCCTTGGCACCAACACAGGCTCAGCTTGCGTGTTCTCCCACTGGGAGACCAGAAACATCTCAGAGAGATGCTGCATCTTTTCCAGTCATGGCACAGACACTGCAGTTTTCTCGTGCTGCTGCTGCCCAATGTCTGCCAGAGGAAGCTCTTGGCCCTTCCCTTCAACAGGAGGGAGAGCAGCCCCCTTGGCAGTCCAGGCTCCTTAGCCCACATGGGCTGTGACAGCCCTGGGAGCAGGTGCCTCTTCTCAGTTGCAGGGGCCTTATAACTTGGGAGGGAGAGGAGGCTGCACCTGCTGCTCCAGTTACCGCTTCATTAGCACAAAGAATTGTCAAATGTTTGGGAATGAATCCTGCTGCCTGTGCTAGCTCTGGTGCTTTATATATACAAATAAAAAATTGCAAATTATTCAGGAGACTAGTACAAATTTTTTTGCCTTTCCTTTTAATTTTGTCAATCCCCGTGTTCATAGCCCTTCCTAGGGTACAACAAATAAAACTAACCCCTAATAGCCATCTATACCTTTTCCTGATCTTTTCCCTTTCTCAAGGGAAATCATTAAAACCAATCCTTCCTACTATAGCTAAGCTGAGAATAATGTTTTCCGCCATTCTTTTTTTCTGACATTCTTACATTCTTATCTCCCACTGAGAAAGACAATATTTATAAGACCACTACTTTTTAATGGTGATTTTGCTTCTTTTTCCATCATAAATACAGATGACTTGGAACAGTGCAGTGTTCAGTTGCCTGATTGTGAAACTCTAATGTTAATAAGATTATTCATGCAAGCACTCTCTGTATTATGCAACAATTGCATAATCACTGCCTGAATATTGCCTTAGGTTCCAGCTCCAGATTCTCCAAATCTCATCCTCCCATTCTGTTACAAGTTTTCACGCTGCATGCAGCTTTGGCAAAAATTTCTCCACCGAAGATAAGTATTGAAGACAAAGAATTTGGATTCTCCCCTAACGCACTAGAGCTCTAGAGACTGCTTGAAGGGATTTGTGTGGTTTTCTCATTTGGTTGCATGGTTGGTTTTGTTTGGGTTTTTTTTTTTTTTGTTGTTTTTGTTGTTTGCTGAAAGGAACAGAAATGGAAAAGACAAAACAGTTTCCCTCAGTTTCTTCCTGCAAGTGCAACAGTTTTGTTTTAGAGCAAACACAAATGCAAGCGCAGCTGTTCAAAACTGTTTTCTCAACTTTGCCATTCTAATATGTAAAGAGGAAAACAAGGTGAGGACTGCAGCCTTTTTTTCTTAATTGTTTCTCATTCTCAAAATTCCCATTTAGCCACTGCTCTAATCATTTTACTACTCTTTTAATAATGACAGTGTTTCTGTATGGTCAAAAGGTGAATCAAAATGTTCGGCATTTGGAAGGCATATTGCTCTGTAGGGGCCAAGACTCATCATCCATACCAGAAACAGTAGCAAAATTAGAGACCATCTGGCCTATTTACCTGCTCATGGAGAATCAAGAGTCCCCAGGCCAGCTGGAGCTGTGTTTGCCAGCATTTTGGAAGTCCCTGAAGCTGAAATGAATGACCAAATGTTAGCAGAAACTCAGCACCTCCACTTCCACTTTACACGCCCTACACCTTTTTGTCTCAGTTTCAGTCATCTTTGGGTGCATGGAGCATGGAAAAACTGGCCTCTCTGAGCCCATTTCTAGTCTTCATAGAATAAGCTGATTTTACACAGTGGTAAGGAAGGGATAGAGTATGTCCATGAAACACTACCTGTGACAGTAAATCCAATCTGAAGCTCATCAAATATGTTTGCTACTTGGAGAAGTGCATGTTTGAAAAGATGAACAAAATTCAAATATTGTGTACGCTCAGACTCCATACAAACTGTACTAACTATTTTAAGTTTTTCTGTATAGTATCAATACCAAGTGTTCTGAGTTCAGGTTCTCCTGTTTCTTTATATTTCTGTGTCTGGCTTTTTTTTTTTTTCTTAGTTGTTTTTTTTTTTTTTTTTTCCTTCTGTCATCTATATCCCAGAGCTAAAAAAAATAAGAGAATTTCAGTGCATACAGTTACTATATGCTGGCTCAGTGACACAGATTCCTTCAAATATATTATAACACTTTGTTAATGCACTTGGTATGCAGCACAAACTGTTGAGTTGGGGAACACAAGGCAGGCCTTGAATGCATCGGATGCTGGGAGCTCTCAAACCCCTCAAATACACTGGTCTTTGGGAAACATGATGGAAGTTGTTGCTTGATGTACCAGAAGGCTGCAACTGCCACATGTACAATTATGGGTAATCTTCATGGCACAGATAGAACTGGAAGCTACATGGTATTGTTTTCCTCCAGTCAGCCTCTTCTGCCACCTGGCATGCAGGTAAAGGCTGAGAAAAACTAGATTATTAATGGGTACTGCAAAAACATTAACAGGGACTACAGATTTACATTACAGATGTTTTCCATATTATATTTTGAACAAATTATAGACTTCAAATATCAAGTAATGATAATTTGACTTCTTTGCAGATTTTTTTTCCCTTATATGCTGGCTAGAGCCAAGATAAAGGACATCCACTTCTCTCCTAGCCCACGGAACCAGTTATTTCATACTAGCAGGTAGGCTACCAGATCTGTCAGGCTGAGTTAGCCTTTGGTAAATCTATGCTGATTGATTCCCAGTCATGATCTTGTCCTAGATGGAACTGAAGATGGAAAACACAAAATGGTATACTGGTGACAGATTAAAGCCCACACAGATTCCTGAGGGTTATACATAATTATTCCAATGACAATGGTAAAGATGACAAAAACAAGCATAACACTCCTAGAGTCCATTAACATCCCCCAACACACTCAAATCCCAGGAACTTGTCAGCATGCATGCGTTTTTTACATATAGAATTATACAGACAAACACATTTCCTATAGCAACCACTGTTTGTTAGAGTAATACATACCAAATCTCAGAAATTCCACCCTAATGTAAACCAGACCATATCAGTAAATGCCAACAGAAACCCCTCCTTCTCTCCATTTCAATTACTTCCAAATGTTCACAATTTATCTGAAGGTACATGGGGCATCTCTGCATCTCCCCATTTGGTAGTACTTATGCAAGAAAAACAAGAAACGCTGGCAGCTACATAATTTCAACAGGGAAAATGCATTAGTAACTCCAAAGCAGCTTGCCTATGTTTGTCTTGACTTTATTCCTTCCTCAATGCTTACAGCTTCCTTTGCTCAGGCACGCTTCTCGTTCAATTACGAGTGAGAGATTGAAGAAGCCAGACAGTAATTCAGCAAATTGGAAAGGATCCTATGTGCCAAGTCATATTGCCCTATTTTCTTCACAACTGAGCTGATACATTCTTAAATATATTAAAGCTGGTGGTTGTGCTCACCTAAGGACTGATCTGAAGTTCTTCAGAATCAGTGGGGAGGATTCTATCAACAGCTTTTCGGCCTAAGCCTTCTGCTTAGTGGTGACTCTTTCTGTGTATCACAGGATTTAGACATAGCTCAACTGTGTATGTTAAAGTTATAGATCTTTTACCATAGAAATGTGTGCAAAACCTCCAACTGGCTAAAACAGAGGAGCCTCATGTGGAAGGCAAATATGTAACCGGGTAGGGGAATAGATTCTTCCCCATCCTCTGACCCCCTACTCCAGAAGGAGAGAGGAAAAAAAGCAAAAAAAAGCAAAAAAAAAGCAAAAAAAAGTGTTGTTCTCCATAAAGAAATCATACAATAGAATCACAGAATCAGTAAGATTGGAAAGAACCTTAAAGATCATCTAGTTCCAACCCCCCTGCCATGAGCCACTAGACCAGGTTGCACAAAAGCTTGTCCAACCTGGCCTTAAAAACCTCCATGCATCAACAACCTCCCTGGGCAACCCATCCTAGCTCCTCACCACCCTTATAGTGAAGAATTTTTTCCTAATACCTAACCTAAATCTTCCATCTCTCAGTTGAAAACCATTACCCCTTGTCCTATCACTGCCCTCCCCAGATAAAAAGGCCCTCCCCTGCGAGGAGAGCACAGAGAAGTTATGTAAAACACCACAGCACTGAAGCTGTGCTCCCCACCTGTGGCAAGGTTCAGAGTAGATTACAAGCTGCTTCAACACCACTGATTGAAAGACTTCAAACCACTACCTGCCTCCTGACAGTGTACAGCTGAGGATTTTTTGTAGCAATAGATCTCTCAGAAAAGATTAAATCTTTTCGGTATGAAGAACCTAGGAGAATCTGATCCACTGTCTTTTCATTGCAAAGACAAATTAAATTGGTAGCTATTCTGCCAACTCAGTTTTACACTTGAATTAATAATTTTTACTAGGTGTGTTAGTATTCCCTTGTTATCACTGATCTGAAATCACTGATCACTGATCCCTCTATGAGGGATATAGTACTTACAGCTCTGCCTTTCTTCAACTATCAAACTATCCAAACTATTAACTAATGGTGCAAGTTAAAAATCTGACAAGAATTTCCATAGTGTCCATAGAAAAATGGATTAAAATGAATCTGTCATATAAGCTACTATCAGTTTATACATAACTACAAAAAAAAAAAAAGTCAGAGACTGAAGATGAATAGTTCTGATGGGCTTCAGTTTGAGAACTGTACACTTATATCCAATACATTCTATTTGTCCAGGCACTTGAAAGCTGTGGCTTATTCTGACATATGTATTACTTAAAAGATGCTTAGTCTGGACAAGGAAAGTCAGTTCAATCCTTTAAGTAAATAAATAGAAAAAAAAAAAAGGAAATTGACTTCAGATCAATGGAGCCATGATATACAGTCATCTACTGAAAGTTAGTGAGCCTGGTAAATGCTTGGTCACTTAGAAGATGGACATGAAAAATTGAACTGTATAGACAAAATGAAATAAAAAAGCTCTTACTTTCAATAAAATATCCTTTTGCCAATTATATAAGCAAGGTCAGCATTTAATGGGATAAAACCCTAGATACACAAAAAAGACAAACTACCATCAGGACAACAGTTACGTACTTCAATTTAAAAAAAAATTGAATGAAAGCTTAAATTCTAATTCTGACCTTCTTAGGGTGTAGCCACTACTGACTTCAACCCACAGTATCTGGCTTGTAAAAAACTTTTTTCCTTTATCCGCACCTGTTTTTCCTGTGTCTATGTATATACACCACTTGAGTTTGCACTGACATACTGCAGGTGCTACTGTAATGTTAGGCATGGATTATAGAACTGCACTGGGATCCCCATTTTCTCTGCTGCAGGTTACTCAATTTTTTTTCTCTTATTTACACCAGGCATTTTCTTCTGCTCATGCAGTGATAGATATTCCGCTCAATTATCAGATTAAAAGCTAAAACTTGGGAAGTCTCTTTCCATAAAGAGAAAAAAATCTGGATATCATCCAGAAAATACTCTCTTCCTCACCAGCACTGTTACAATTCATTGTTGCACTGTTTAGCATCTCTGAAAGAAGTGTCTAAACATTTCTGTTCATATACCAAAGGAGTGATCTGTATTTTTTTTTTAAATTCAGTTTGTGAAATTAGAATGAATCAGTTTGAGGCTGAAATGTTTCAAAACCATTGCCATTTACATTTTCTTGACCTTAAACAAAACAACAGTTTAGATCACTTCGAAGAGAGAAAGAGGAACCTCATTAAGTCTACAAAGCTTAACCTCCTTGCTTTAAAGGACCATGGAATAGTTCCTTGGGATTTGTTACAAGTACCTTACAAAGAAGTGTTAATTATCTGATCGAAGTTTACATTTGCTTTATCTTCATTTTGTGCTGACTGTAGCATATTCATTTCATGCTGCCTCCTTAAAAATGGTAAATGAAGCATCAGTTGAGGTTTCAACCAATTAAAGTCAACTTTACTCTGAACACATGCCTCAATAGCATAGCACTGCCCAGTACTCCATGTGAAGTAAAAATGAGCTGAATGACAAAGAAGAAGAGAGAAAAAAACTCATCAAATATTGGAGAGTTCATACACAGTAATTGGTAATACCTGTCTGCAATAATTGTTCAAGGAAAGAATTTTCTACTGAGCACAAGTCTTGTTGATTTTCAGCAAGATCTATGTGTATTAACTCCCTGGGGTGTTTTGAAAACTATTCATTTCAGTGCCAAGAAAAATCTTTGTACGTTTTCTGGTAGCCTAAATAGCAACTTATGAATTTGTTTAAAGGGGTACTGGGCTCAATGGAAGTTTACAGAGATCATACTTGTACTCCCAGTGTCCAGACATTACAGTACCACAGACTGCAAGTGGCCATGTCAGCAGGTTTTCGAGTTTGAGTCTACCTCTGAGAAAAATTATTGCATTGCAGGACACCAGAGACAGCTGTGAATGTTTTCCTTCAGATGAGGTCAGGACAACTGAGGAAAATGGATGAAATTTTTCTCCATTTCTGTCAGAGTCCATACAGAAAGAAAACATTTCATTCCTAAACAGGGTATGAACCAACCTGTCTAAAAAAAACAAGTCTGGCTTAAAAAAAAAAATCAGGTCTGAGACAGCAAGAACTGCTGTTAGCATCTATAAGAAATGATTCTATAGAGTGGGCAAGGTACATTTGAAATGACAGGACAAGATAAATATAACTATGTGTTACCAACTTCCACTGACTCACGGAATATCAAATCCAAGTGCAATGTTTTCTTCTGCTGCAGTTGGTCTAAAACAAGCCCTGCTAAGACCAAATATTTAGAGGAAAGGGCTGGGAAAAGGCATAATTCTACTCATGAATAACTTGCTTGTTTTTCAGCCTTAGTGATCTCAATTAAGATTCCTGCCTTATGAATGAGTAAATTGTTTTAACTTCCATGACTGACAAATCCAACCAGTGCCTTAAGATTTCTATGGCAAGAAACCTTTATTTCAGGGTTAATGAAAATCACATACAAAAATAACTTCCCCTCAAACATCAGGAGGACAATCAATTCCCAAATGAGTCTTCTAGGGATACTTGGTGCATTGCTCCATATATGCACCCTGACATAAAACTAGTGTTTTCCTGTAGCTGGACTCTGCCTCCTGACAATGCCAAATGTCTTGCACGTTTTCAACAGTAGCACACATCCAAACACCACAGCTATGACCTGGGGCCTTACAGCTCAATAGCAGCCCCTCAGGCAGCTACAAAATCTCCTCCTGGTGTAGTGAATCATCTAGGATAAGGCACTGCAATAAAATTCCAGTTCTATCTGCCTATACCATATCAAAATGTAAAGAGCTTATGAAGAGGAACATGCCTGATAATTACATATGGAAGTATTATTAATATTGCATTGTAAGAATTATGTTGTCTATTTTATGGACTATACCAGAAATCCCTGTGAAGATGAACTTAAGCTTCAGCTCCTAAGGAATTTCTAGGATAGTCTGAAGTGCTTGAAATTTCAGGTTTAGGTATGGAATACCTTCACAGGTAAAAAGCCCTCTGATGCTGCAAACAAAAGTACAATAAATTCCATTGCAAGGTATCCTGATGAAATTTTTCTCCATTTCTGTCAAGAGTCCATACAGAAAGAAAACATTTATTCCCAAACAGGGTATGAACCAACCTGTCTAAAAAAAACAAGTCTGGCTTAAAAAAAAAAAATCAGGTCTGAGACAGCAAGAACTGCTGTTAGCATCTATAAGAAATGATTCTATAGAGTGGGCAAGGTACATTTGAAATGACAGGACAAGATAAATATAACTATGTGTTACCAACTTCCACTGACTCACGGAATATCAAATCCAAGTGCAATGTTTTCTTCTGCTGCAGTTGGTCTAAAACAAGCCCTGCTAAGACCAAATATTTAGAGGAAAGGGCTGGGAAAAGGCATAATTCTACTCATGAATAACTTGCTTGTTTTTCAGCCTTAGTGATCTCAATTAAGATTCCTGCCTTATGAATGAGTAAATTGTTTTAACTTCCATGACTGACAAATCCAACCAGTGCCTTAAGATTTCTATGGCAAGAAACCTTTATTTCAGGGTTAATGAAAATCACATACAAAAATAACTTCCCCTCAAACATCAGGAGGACAATCAATTCCCAAATGAGTCTTCTAGGGATACTTGGTGCATTGCTCCATATATGCACCCTGACATAAAACTAGTGTTTTCCTGTAGCTGGACTCTGCCTCCTGACAATGCCAAATGTCTTGCACGTTTTCAACAGTAGCACACATCCAAACACCACAGCTATGACCTGGGGCCTTACAGCTCAATAGCAGCCCCTCAGGCAGCTACAAAATCTCCTCCTGGTGTAGTGAATCATCTAGGATAAGGCACTGCAATAAAATTCCAGTTCTATCTGCCTATACCATATCAAAATGTAAAGAGCTTATGAAGAGGAACATGCCTGATAATTACATATGGAAGTATTATTAATATTGCATTGTAAGAATTATGTTGTCTATTTTATGGACTATACCAGAAATCCCTGTGAAGATGAACTTAAGCTTCAGCTCCTAAGGAATTTCTAGGATAGTCTGAAGTGCTTGAAATTTCAGGTTTAGGTATGGAATACCTTCACAGGTAAAAAGCCCTCTGATGCTGCAAACAAAAGTACAATAAATTCCATTGCAAGGTATCCTGAGGGCAGAGTTTCATTTGTGATGAAATAGCACACATTTCCCACAAAGATAGCAGAACTGAGGGTACTGAAAGAGATGTCAGGGTAAGACTCTTCTAAAAAACAGCACCAGTTTCAGACTAACAACAACGAAAACTGCTACTATTTTAGGCTCTTTTATAAATACTAATCTCAGAAATAGCTCAATCCCTATTTATTCCAAACTTGAGGGTGACTGGCTTTGTACAAGAGTTGCTCTGCAGTCTGTAGAGCCTGTGAACAAGTTGTTTGAAATAGTGCAGTAATCTGAGGAACACTGCTCACATCTGGGGAAAAAGTGACATGGAACCTGCAGCAAGTAAGTCATTCCACAAGCACAGGAGCTAACTACATCTGGTTTCCACTGGGCTCATATCTTCTAGTTGGTTGACTTTTAACTGAATATATGTGATCTTGCCCTAATTAAACATCCAGTAGGTTCTAGTTGGAAAAAATCTTCTCTTCTTGCTCTTTGAAAATAGATCACACTGGAAAGAGACTTTAGTTGAGGAGGGGATTTCTCTAGTGCCTGAAACAGCCAAAACTCCAAGATAAGCCTCTTTTTTTCTTTTTTTCCCAAGCAGGTAAGCATTCATAAATTGCTATCCTGTGTAGATTTTTTACTTTAGTAAGAATATAAGTGACTTTTTTTTTTTTTCTCCCTCCAGTGGTTATATTAATAGGATATTTACTTTCCAGAAGAACTTTTTTTCATAACTTGTTAGGAATTTAATATGATTAAGGACTGTATTCACAAACATGTCTGGTTCAAAAAGGGAAGATAGATAAAGATGCTTACATAAACCTTATTTCCTAGGAAATCAGATTCAAACAATTCAGATATGCAGGGAAGTGGAAATAACCTGAGGGACTGGGTAAACTTGAAATTCACAGTGCTTTCCCAGTTGATTAGCGAGTCTTATTTCAACAGTCTTCACAGTGAAGAACAAATGTCCTGGGAAAACCCAAATATTATTTCTGTGATTACTGCACCACCACCTACTCCTTAAGGAATCTGTGATCCATGCAAACAAAGAAAGAATAAAACACTATTTCTATTTTATAAAGAGGCCATTTTGATACTGTTGCCATTTACAATATAGATTTCTCTGCATGTTTGTGGACATGCGGCTTAATCTCCAGGCTCAGATTTCCAGATCTCCATGCTAATGCCTTAAGCACAGAGCCTTTCTTCCTCCTGGACATACTCAGGGATATGTGAACTCTTCCATGTGAGTAATCTCAGCAGGGGGAGGTGATACATCTGTGCAGTGGAACATGGTATCTGGCAGACTGCCAGCAAACCGTTATGTGGATTCTGGATGTCATTTATAAAAACAGAATTTTGGCTGCCTGCTTAGATTCCAGATTTTTCTCATCACAGGCTGCAACAAGATACAGAGATTAAGGAAAGACACTGCTACATAGAAATCAGGAATATTAGGTGAAAATTAAAGGCACAGTCTCTCTTTGCGTGCTTGAAACAGTGCTTCACTACATCGATAATGACAATGAAATGATATTGGGAAGAACATTTTGCTACATTCACTTTTTAATTTAAGGAACTGTCATCAGAATAAACTTAAGCTTTTCTTATAGGCATATTCAAAAGATTACTGTGTGCTGCTCTTTTTTTTTTCCTCTTAATATGCGTGACAGCTACTGTGCTCTAATTTAGAGAATGACTCAGCTTTGAGATAAAGTAAGAGTGTGCTTTCTCAATGTTGCCACTCTCTTAAAATAAAAATCTTCTTTAGTATAGATGCGTGGCCACATAGTATTTCCAGTGAACTTGGGTTCTTTCTTTTTTCCCTGGCTCACAGGTACTTTGTTTCTTTTAAAATTAGTAGAAGTGATAAATCTATTATGAAACGATAGTCTATTAGAAAGACTTCCACTGATTTCAAAGGGATCCAAATCAAAACTCTTTGACTACCAGGCAAAATACGCCTTTGCTATTTGCACCAGAGAATATGAATTAAAAAATAACTAACCTGTAGAAAAGAATAAAACAATTCCCAGTCCTGCCTTTTATACAGTCAGAGAGACGCATAAACACAAGAGGAAAAAGGAATGCGTAATTTCATTCTGAATGGAAAAAAAGTAGAATAAACTCTGGGTGGCTTAACTAATTATCTGCTTAAAAAAAGAGAGGGAATTATGTAGCCCTAGGAATTTTCCAAGGTATGAGCTCTAGAAAAAAATCACAGTACTTCATTACACAGCCCCATAACCAGTTAGTGGAGACTCTAAATTGTTGCTTTTGTTTTTTTATCACTTCATTGCATTAATTTTAACCTGTTCTTAAGTAAACATCTAAAAATCTCATCTTGTGGCTTAAATGGCTTCTAAATGATTGCAATACATCCCAATTTCACCAGACATTTGGAAAAGAAATGGTTCCACATTACCAATGTTCTTACACTGCACAGGGAAGAGGGAAAGGCAACTCAGTATTCCTCTTCAAAGCTTCATGGACAGCTTTGGAGATTTCAAACAGCTGTGGACATTAGCTTGGGACTGCTTGTTGGGTGATGGTGAGGAAACATCCCCAAAACCACAAGTACAATCCAAATGGCATAGAAACACCAGTACTGTGCCCTTGTCTTCACCTGAGGGAGCGTAAGTTGCTTCCCAGCATACCAAGCAAGTGCAAAAGCAGTTCTCTCTCAGTCCTGATATTGTGATTAGAAGCAGGAAGCTTATTGTTACAAAATGATATCAATTATATAGAGCACATGCAGGAGTTTAAGAACAGTAGCTCTCATAGAACAAGGAACAACTCCTATTTCGATTTTAGTGAACTTCTCACTTTTTCTCCAGTGAGAAGTGGCTTCCTTATTTCCTATAGTTTTATGTAGAATGAGCCTAATTTGCAAAAATAATAATAAGAATTATATAAGAGATAATATTCAGATGTTACTTTCTAGTCTTTAAATCAACCACCTTGTAATGGCAAAGACTGAAACCAGACACTTGGCCCTATTATGACCACCAGTAAAGACTGCAGAACAGAAATGAAAAAAATCTTTTATCTGCTTTTTCTTTTTTTGAAGCTGCATGGCCAGCTTCCATCACATTAGCAACACCAAAAACTGATGTCATTTTGCACTGCCTCCACCCTACTATCCCATTCTTCAGGGACAATGCTCTGCTATTGGGAATTCACAGACCAGTTTTAGAAACCTGCCATCTCCAAGAGCTAAACCGCACAATTTTCTATTTTTATATTCTTTGTGTCTTGAAAAGGAGGAAGATTCAGATGGCCTCTGTGTTTAAAGATGTCTTTTACCTGCTGCCTGTCAAAACTTCTCTAGAGACCTACCCTTCCCTGACACAAATTCCATAGGTACAGAAGGAAGCTGATGCATATTTTCTGTCAGTTCCACACAATACTTGCAAAAGCTGTTTGTTGTGTTTTGTTTTTTTTTCAGTGGGAAATAAAAACTACTTAGTATCTCAAAGTAAAATAGACAGGCAAATCCCAGAGCCAATCTTTAACAAGATACATTAGACACAGTTAATCATGCTTTCTGAAAGTTTTGTAAGTGAGTAAATATATGCAGAACAACAGGCTGAATATTTGAGCCTCAATCTGTGCATCTACTTTTAAACATTTTAGGGAAAATGCAAGAAAATATCTATGTGAGTCAGAGTCTTGAATCCTTTCTACCTTCCTAGGACATTATCCTGATTTTGAATCTGTTTTTACTCAGTTTTAGAGGACCCTAAAAGAAACAACAGTCTTACAGTGCCACTGTAGCATATGGAGTCAACACTATGGCACTTGATCCAAGTATAAGTACAACAACTGGGAATTAATTTGTGAAGTTGTCAAACTCGGTTAGACCCTCTAACAGGAGTTCTTTTTACCAGCCACACCTAGGACACGTGATATCTATCAGACGTGTTCTGGGGCAGAGTTTTACATGAAGACATCGATTTTAAGGCCCATCTGAAATAGCTGACTGTCCGTTTGAAACAAGACCTCCTCACTCCTGATTCAGGACGAGTGCCACCTACTGACAGCAAAAGGTGTTTATATTTGCTTAATTAAATTAATCAAGAATTCTAACCTGAGCTGCTGCTGTTTCAGGCAGCTTTGCTTCAAGTCCAAATGGTGAAAATAGGCCTCAATGAAAAAGAAGCATTTAAAAAATCTAGAATGGTACATTCCAGATTCTCATTAAAACCCACCAGCCCATGATGATGCTGACTGATGGGGAATTCCCTATCACCACCATCAACAGTCACTCAACCAACTTTTTCTGCAAAAAAAATAGACAAAGCTGACAAAAATATTCACCCTATATAGATAATAAAGTATTGAATTCAAAAGGTGAAATAGAAAAGAAACAAAAGAGCCAAAAGTCTGTAGGAATCAGTATGAATCTGGACAAAGACAAGAAACCTCTATATAAAGGAAATAGAATATTACAGGACGAATAAAAATACCATTGCATTATAAAAAGTCAGCTGCATAGCTTCATCAAAGAGTCTTCTGGAAAAGATTTACTATAAATTACACCTCTGCTCTATATACAAGCTTCCATTTATGAAGTATATGATTTTAAGAGATGCTTTCTTTCTTCTGTCAGGTCTGGAGTAATTAAAAAAAAATTAGCTGGATAAATAGAGGAAGTGATTTTTAAACTGTTTGCAAACTTAATGTGAAGAGCCCAGCCTTGCAAATTATCACATCTAATCAGAGATGCACGCTTCACTGCTCCAGTAATTGTACTAGTATTAGTCAAATTCTTGTTGTCTCCTCATTAGCCAAGAAAGGAGACTCAAGATGTACTTAATTAGAGTATCCTGAATATAAATTGTTAATATAAGAGGAAGAGGTGTATTACATACTGTACTGTATACAGAAAGAAAAATATTAATACCATAAAACGTCTTGTATAATTCTGGTGTTATATTGAATATACAACTTTAACAACCAAAGCCCTCTTTTCTCTTTTCATTTTTCCTGTCTTGATCCCCTCTTTTATTTGCAGTGAGACCATGGTACTTGAAAATATAATTTACGATGGCATAAAAAAAATGAAGAAGTACGGTGTGTTGTGCAGCTGTTGCTATTTTCATGGCCAGAAGGACACAGCTTAATCAAGAACTGTGTCTTTAGTAGAGACATTTGATAAATTCTTAACTACAAGATAACAGGTAAAGGTGATCTAAGCTGCCTTAAATTTAGATCAAATCAGAAGTTTTTTTACTTTGATCAGCAAAGCATCTAAGTACATGCTCATGCCCTCCTTTGTTCAGCAATGCCCTAAAGTAAATGCCTCTAAATTTAAACACAAGGCTAACATATGAAGCATGTGCTTAAGGGAGTTGGGATTTAAAAAATCCAGCTTGAATAGGATTTCCAAACAGGTCTATTAGAAGGGTAATTTCCAAGAATTTCAGTAAAAACAAAGGCAAAGCAAATTTTCATGCTTGTTTTTTCTTAGCTATTTTTCTTGGTGTGAATCCGAGTCTGAAATATTTGTATTACTCCACAATAGTTAAGGAAAGCTGCAAATGATCTAGGCAGGTCATCAAAATGCTGTCAATAAATCCCTTCTACTTTTCTACGTTATCACAGATGAAAAAGAACCAAAAAGCAAATAACATGCAAAAACATACCCTTTCACTCCTTGAACTGCAACACCAAATCATCATGAAATCAGATGTCTGAAAATGAAAATCTGAGCCAAATTAGATCTAACATTTGTTTGTGTGGAGGGTTTGGCATGAGTGCAGTAAGCAATTCAAACGGGGAGTTAAGTCCATAGTGTATTGGCCAGTGATTCTGCTTACTGCAAGAAAAATCTACGCCTGAGGTTTGATCCCCACCGTTGTGTCCTCTCAGAACACAGTAATATCCACACACAGCATCAGCTCTGTCCCTCAACAAAAGACTAGTATCTTAACTTTTGTATTATTTACTGTAATTTACACAGCATGCAGGAGCTTGTCTTGCTTGGTCAAAATTTCCTGGACTGAAAAAAATTGTAATTCTGAAATACTTCCTGGTGCTTCTTTGCACATTATTAAAACTCTTCAGCAACCTTTCATAGAGAATTAATTAACATAAAAACCAGCCTCCACAATGCAGCAGAGCCCTAAAGTGGTTTCTGGAATTTAATTAGGCTAACCTTTTTTCCTCTACATTGGTACCACTCTACAATAAGTGCATATCATTATTAATTCCTTTGGTGTTCACTGTAATAACATTAATCATGATAAACTCTTTTGGTAGCAAAGTGTATGTAATATGTAATTTCATAATAATTTAGCATTAACTTGAAATTAATTTATAAAATATACTATTTATCACCACACACTGAACATTTGTAAAATTCCTCATT
This sequence comes from Chaetura pelagica, assembly GCF_000747805.2. NCBI lineage: Eukaryota > Metazoa > Chordata > Aves > Apodiformes > Apodidae > Chaetura > Chaetura pelagica. The sequence continues at coordinate 2,326,258 of NW_009953318.1, forward strand.
GTCATTAGTATTAGAATAACTTGCTTTAAAACATACGTTGGTTACAGAATTAAAAAGTTCATAGAGACATTTGGCAAGTTGAGTGAGAAATGTCAGCAGTAATTTAGTTAGCAAGTTTTCCTTTAAAGCATATAGTAGGGTCATTTTAAGATGTAATAAAATATCTGTTGTGGAAAACACATAAATCCTTTTTCGTTGCTAACATTTATGTAACACAGATTCTAGTTTAAAGCTGATTAAAGTCTGGAATTCAAAAACTTCTTGAACTCCTGTTCAAGAATCTGTGGTAAAGTATGACTTAGCCAGTTGAACATTAAGAGAAACATGTATAGGAAGAATTTTAACTGTGATTTGGGTGTGTTGAAGCAGCTAAGTGACATGTACTCAAGAACCGACCAGGTAACTTATGACTGTGGGAGATAATACAGTTAGAATTTGTTAGTTTTTGGTAAATTATTCTTACTTGATGAACTGACTACGAGATGTTGAGAGTTGGTTTATTTCATTGGGAAATATTAGCAACATGCTATTCCAACTCAGATTACACCCCATTGAAGCCAATAGCTTTGACCACTCCCTTTCACCAAGGATTGTAATTTAAATCACTGTCCCAAGGCAAGGCCAAATAGAAAGCTGCCCACTGATTAAAACTGTCTGTATAGAATATTTTGGTTATACATAATTTTAGGAAGAGTTGTGGAGAGAAGACATTTCAGAACAGCAAACAGAAAACAAAATCAAAGTCTAGCCCAGTCAGACACTGATCATATACAAACATCCTCAGTGAGTGATACTAATCAGTTTTGCCTTTCCACAGATGGTTTGTTTTCATCACTGGACAACGCAAAATTCTCTGTATTAAAAATTCACAAAACATGCATTTGGAATCCTTTTGTCTGTCTGTCTTAAGTATTTCTGAAGCGCAAATCATTATATAATCTAAGTACATTAACAGATTAGCTGGCTTTTCCTAAATATAAAAAGAGATTCCAAAAGAATTCAAGATTTAAACACCTTCTTACCCACCCACATAAAGCCCTTCTCAGCCACAACAGCCCTTAGGAGCTCTCTGGGGTGGAGTCTAGTGCAAGGTACACTTGCAGGGACCAGGAGCTGATGGGAACACACTTACTTACACAGCCAACAGCTGTGCATATATTCTGAGGGAATTTACATTATAGTTTTTGTACTATGTTATAGCTGATGTAAACTGTGTGTGATAGTGAAGCAACAGAACATGTAAGCATATGCTATGAGCAGGAATTAAATGTATGTTTATATACTTGGCTGACTCAGACCTCTCATCACTTGGGCAGATATTCAGCATATTTTATATCAGCATTACATCAGCAGAGTTGCCTCTCCTTTAAATTGGTACAAGTATGAAGGAGGAATTATGTCCCATAAATTTTAGAAGTATTGACAGGTCTTTCCCACCTTAAATGAAAAATACTGGGCATTCCTTTTACTCTGTGTAATTACTTTTCCATAATACTACATATTCATTGTGAAAAATGGTTATTTAAACAATTTCTTCTAGCCCAATATTTAAAACTGTATTTTGCTCTTAAAAATTTATTAACTTAATTCACACAAAAGGAGACCCCACTTTCAAAGAAGTCAAGGATCCTGTCTTATTTATTTCCTACAATGATTTAATGATGGATAAAATAGACCAGAAGGATCAGATCTTCTCTTGGTATAAGTTGTTAGTTGCAGATCTTGCATCATAAATATTGTCCTCTTTTATATTATTGTTAAATGTTAAATACAGGAGGCCCTCTAGGATGTTACTTCTTAAAGAAGTATCATCCATGATCCCATGGTTCAACCTGCACTAAGCTTTGTGTTAAAAATGTACATTCAGCTATTCAGTTATATACAAGGAATTAAGGTTTTTTTTCTCCCAAATCATAACATTTACTTTTTGAATGCAGAAAAAATAATAATAATAATGTGTATTCATACCCAAATGACTTACATTTAAGTCTCCTCAGGCCTGCTGTTCAAAGTTGAAGCTTGATTGAATTCCATTTATGTTCAACATCAGTGATAATTCAGTAAAAATTCACTGTGTGCTGGAAACAAAGAAAAAACTTACAGCTTGGAAAAATTATATTCTTTTTGTATGTCTGATATTTAAACAAGTATTTTCCTAGTCATGCTGGAGAGCTCTTTCTCATTATACACTCTGTGTTTTTCTCTCATCAGTACTGGAATTTAACCATCAGAATTAGAAAGGGACAAATTTCAATTAGTCTGACCCTCATTGCAAGAGCTATCAGGGCTCTTTTGTGAACTGTCACAGCTCAGCACTGGCCTAATTCCAGCACTGTCTCTTATGCTGTTTCTCTTGTTTGCTCTGCTCTTTTTCTTAATCTTATTGCCCATTTTTCACATGCTCTTTCTGTACCACTTTTCCCATTGCAATTTTCATCCCTCTTGTGCCCTCTCCTCTATCCTTGTCTTTACTCCTATATCCAGTGTATAGCCTTCAAACCTCAATTTTCACCCCTCCCTTTTATTTTTGTTTTCAAGTTTTCCCCTTTGATGAAGACCCTTTTTATTCTATCACTTGGCATTTAAAAAAGAAACCCCAGCAAATTTCCTGTCTGCACAAACTGAAATTTTCTTTAAAGAGACCATTTATTATTGCAACTCAAAATATGCTTTCAGTGATACAATGATTTCACTCAACTCAAGGTCATAAAACAAGACCTATGTATTTTACCAGCCTGGTGATTTTAAGTGTTTACTCTCAACAGATGTGAGTCTGAATTAAAATTTCCAGCACATAACAGAAATCACAGGTATTGCTCCAAACAAATTACCACTCCAACAACTTTATGACACTGTCATTCCAGGAAAAGGGTATTTCTAGGTATTGTATCAAATTCCAGGACGAGCAACATTTGAAGCCCTAGTTATAATGCTTTATGTACCACATAAAAGCACTTTTCAAACCCAAGTGTTCTTTCTTTTTTATGAACCAATCCTATCTAGATGCCTTTGAGTTGTTTGACAAAGGTATCCCACGTGGAAATTTTACTCAAATACATGAGGTTAAATTCTTGCTGAATAAATTATGAAGTATCTGACATTTCTGCAATAAACAGAAATCTTGTGATTTCAGTTTTTTAAAAACATTTCAGTTTAGATTAAAAATACCGTGTTGCTTGCTTAAAAGTTTCACAATTGCATAATGCAGAAATAAATGAAAAGTGAAGTATTTGGGATTTTTTTAAATGAAAGATTCCTTGGAAGGCATTCTCAACAACTGGCTGTGATTTGAAACATCCTTTGTGTGTGGAATTGCACACAGAAAAAAGCTAAGTCAATTAATTGCATGCAGAAATTGGGCCAGGTAACTTTCATGCCACAGTCTCTGTACATAATACAGAACACTTGTGTACATAAAAGAAGTAGGAAGCTTCCCAAAATTATAGTACCAAACTCTTGGCTGGGGTAAATGAGCATAGCCTTTTTCTTGTGCATTGAATGGATAAGGAATTTATATGGCTACACTTATTTAATCACTGATTAATAACAAGAATCACGGCTCAATATAAGACATTATCCTCCTGTCTAATTTGCCCCTGCAGTTTATAGGTCTGCCTTGCAAAGTAGAGGCTAGCCAGCAGTTTTCTTCAACTTCCACCTCTCATCCATGCTCAGAAGTGGCAGACTCTCCATTCAACATCTAAGTTATTGTAGCTGGGGCCATTTATTCCAACTGGAAAAGGTGCTTGAATATCAATTAAATGTCACCACAAACACCATTCCTCCATTTCCCAGCAGTTGGGCAACTACGCTTTGTGTTTTGTCTATTCAGGAATCAGTTTCTCTTCTCTGACATCAGGGCAGTCACTTGCAAGACCATGCATGTGTAGCACACTGGCTTAGCTCTACAGAGCAACACAGTCCTTCAAAGAACTAAGATTTACTGCTATTTGTGCCCAGAAGACAGTTCCCAAAGCAGGACTGCGCCCCACATCTGGGTTGTTAGATAGGTTTCCTTGGGGAAACTGTTTACTACCGGCAAGGTATATAGTCCTGTAATAAGTCTGCATGTTATGATTTCATAAACATAGATTGCTCCTTGCTTTTAACTAACCTGTGTTTTTTTTTTTCCTACACAGAACTGTTGGATTGTCTGCCTAAACTTTTGAGTCTTGCACATACTAATTCATTAGCAGCATTTTTATGTAATCCCAATCTATTTATACATTCCCAGCTGCCCTAAAAGGAAACTGAGCAGGTTGTTAGCTAAAATACACCTAACAAAAAGGTAATTGGGTTGATATCAGTGGCAGGGAGATAAAGGAGAAGAGATGAATAAGGGTTTGCCCCAGCCTTAGCTCTTATTTTAGTTAAAAACTAATTCAGATGAAAAACACATTGAGATTAGCAATGAAGCTGGAGTACCAATGCATAACAAAGATTAAATATAAGGCAGTTGAATGCTATCTATTCACATCTTTTTAAAGAGTCATGATGGAACTAGGAGCTTAAAGCCACTTCACTCATTCAAAACATCAACACCAAAGTTTCTGGATTGCTTTTCAGGATGAAGTTAACAGTTTACCACATTTTTCCAAATCATTGCATTTAAGTGAACTGTGTCATTCCCTGGGAAGTTTCAAGGAAATTGCCTTGAGAGAACCATGTTTAATTCTGTGTTATGGGGTCATATGATATTACAAGTTTTCAGCACATCTCTGTAAACCAAGCCAAAGATCAGAAACAATAGTGATTTTCACAATTAAAGATATAAAACTCTCTTCCCAGATTCTCATCGGTCTGGCAAATCCCAGCTCCCCTTTTGCTGCTGCTATTGAGAATCTATGCACTTAGAACTCCAGGGCTCTGAACAACACTTATGAAGATAGAAAAGCCTTTTGTGTGTTCACATCACTTCTGCTTTACAGGCATATATATATATATAGCGTAGTTCTAAAAATTTGTGAACATGCAAGTTGTTTGCCATCAGGATTGCACCTGATAGGAAAAAAAAAATAAAAAATGCTGGATTCAAATCCCTATTTCTTTGATGTGTAGGAACTGGCCAAATAGAGATTGCTAGAACAGTTCTGACCAACACAGAAACTAACACTTATAGCTTATAATGATAATAATATTTCTTCCTATTAAAGCTTTTTGTCTTCTCCAAAGCTTTGGAGCTTAGCTTCCATTCCAAACACTTGCTCAGGGTCTCATATTTTTTGATATTCTGCCTATATCTATGGCTCTTGAATATGCTAAATTACAGCAGCACCACACGCAACAATTCCTGTTCCCAACCACATGAAGATGGAACTACACAAACAAAGAACCAAGGCTTACTAAGGAAAGCAAAGAATAATTTGAAATTGATGCAAGTCAACTGCTTGGGAGAAAATAAAAAAGCTTTTTAGAATTTTATTCCACATGATTAAAAAAAAAAAGTCTAGCTATTCTTCCTCCCTCACTATTTAAGGAGCCCCTGCTTACCTGAATCCTGAGGAAAATTATGAAGAACTTATCTTGCCTTTTCACTGTGTTTATTACCTCTTGCACCTGCTCATAGCACGTGTGAAGTTTTCCCATTTAGCACAGGTGTGAACACTTACAAAATCTTGAGGAGCTGTTTGAGCAGTTTTGCTATCCCCATTAGCCCTGTATTTCTTTGGATTTAAGTTGTTCAGATGTATTTCTGAAAATCTGACTCAGCAGACAAGTTGTCCAAAGTAGAAGCCTAACTCTGAAGTCCTGATACAAATTACTTAGAAGAAATGAAAAGAAACTTCATAATCTCAGAGAGATGCCAAAATTATTGATAGATTCCTGCTAATTTTTCAAATCAGAAATTCTGCAAGTATTTCAAAGAGGCAGGGTGAAAACAACCACTACCAAATTAGCTCATCCTAAAAATATGTGGATTTTTTTTCAGCCACTATTATGCTTTTGCAGGATAACAGCACTACTTGGAGCTTTCTAATCCAAAGGTTGAGCTGGACACCAGAGAAAGGACTGAGGCGATCGACTCAGTGTAACTCATTTTAGTTCCTCTTTGTTTAATTAAGTTGCATCTTCCAAATCTCTTCTCATTGCTGAAGATTTCCTAGCTCCTTAATACTGCTGATTCACTTTCCCCTCTGCTAACCCTGCCCTACCTGTTTCAGTGGCAGCTGTCCCACAGGCCCCCCTGCCACACTGCTCTGCCCTTCCAAAGCTGCACACTTCTTCCTCCACTCTGCACCTAGCCTAGGCAGCACTCTAGGAATAAAGAATATAATCTAGTGAGTGTCAAAATTCATCTTAAAATTGTTAAACCCTCATCTTAAAACTTTTATATTAGGTATTTTTGTACAGGAAATGGAAGGATAAAGGTAGAGGCTTACTTAATGTTTGCAGGCTTTTTACTTCCAGTGCAGTACCTCAGACAAATTATTTCCCACAGTGCATGTGAGACGACAAAAACAAAACAAACTGCAGCAGCAGCAACAACAACAAAGAACCACCAAAAAAAAACCCCAAGCCACCCTACAGCAAAATTATAGCCACTGCCTTTCTTTTTAATCAGATAAATTATCACCATCTGTCTGATGAATCCACTCTGGAGAGAGCAACATGACACAGTTTACAACCTTAAGGATTACAGTAGTCCAGATGCTATCATCTTAATTGGAAAAACACAGGGTTGCTAACTGTCCATGTTAGAAAATTGAATGTTTTAGGTTTTTTGTTGTTGTTTTTTTCTTTGCCCCCACCCCTTTCTTTTTTCCTCATATTGTCAAGAACTATTAGATCCTTTGTATGGTTTTCCTTACTGGAGTCTTTTTATCAGCTCCTAAACACAGCCTTCTGGGGACAACGTAAGTTCTACTGCATGGGAATTCTTTTTTCATTCCCAACACTCATTTTCCTATCAAAAAGGGGCAGATAACAGAAATGCCGGTTCAAACATTCAAGCTCATCCTCAGAAAGTGCCTGAGCTTAACTCTCATGTCAATAAAAGAGTAATTACATCATATGTGATCGGTCACAAACAGTAACTACAGTGAGGGAAGAGGTATAACCAAGTAGCTAAGGCAATAGTGGAATTTCTGCTCCCAAATTCCCTAGCTACCTTGATAAAAAACCCCTTTGCTTTATATTTTTAAGTCTTTTTAGAATATGTGGAAGAAAGTTTGCTTCTAGTCCATCTTCTATGAGATCAGAATTATCTCACAGTAATTCCCAGCAGGAGATGTGTCAGTCACAACAATCTAATTCCAACCAACTGAATTGTACAGGTTTCTTTGTAGAGAAGAGAGTAAGGGTAGGGAAAAAGCAGTGAGATTGCTCTGGGGGTGGAGGGGCCTTTACGGGCTGATGGCATTTTTACTACTACTGATAAGAAGAAAGGGGACAAAGATGTCAGTGCTGGAGGCACTCTGGAGCTGTGCTTGTAAGATAAAATGGAGGTACAAATTACATGTGTGGAAGAAAAATAAAAGGTCCTATAGCAATTAAAATGAGATATGAGCTACAAGAGGGGTAGTTTCAAAAGGCTTAGTTTCAAAAACATGAAATTACGTAAACAACACAACATGAGATAAAAAACCCCTGCAAATTAGCAAGTTCAAGGTGTAATGGTCTGTGGGTTTGTCCCAGAAGTCATGACATTAGATTATTCACGCCTTCTGCAACCCTCATGCCTGAGTTTGTATTATAGTTGTTACAGTTTGTATGTACTGTGACTATGGATGTAAACTAAGTTACTCTTTCTAACCTTTCAAACTCTCATTTCCTCATCTCAAAACCAGAGATGGAGTAGAACTGAAAAAGAGAGAAAGATTATTAAGGGATGGAATAGTATTCATACAAGTAATGACTACAGCTCTTTAACCTGGTAGAGAGACAGCTGAGTGGGTGTATGACAGAGATATTTAAAAGATGCATGGCACAGAGTAAAATAGAGAGCAGTAAATAGAGAATCAATATTAATGTTGTGGTTTTTTTTTTTTAAAAAAAGCACTATAGTACCTCAAAGGAAATGAGCAGGTAGGAGGTTTAGAAGAAAGAAACACATTGCTTTGTCACACAGCATAGTTAAGTTGTGGAAGCTCTAACAAGAAGGCAGAATGTGTGCCATATTTTACATTTGTAAGCTCATAGAAGAAAAATCCATATGGAGCTGTTGAACAGGAAATAAATACATTTCATCACAGAAAGACTAAACTGCAAATTGCTGAAGGCTGGGAGAGTATGTGGACAGTATTTGCTTGCTCTGTTCTTAAGAACTTTTGTGGGTGCTGATGGTGTTGTGGGTTACAACTGAAAAACTAGTCCTATCTAGTATCCTGACTCAGCATGGCTCTCCTCTAGTCTCAGTTTCTGAGGTTTCAACACGTGAAATAATTTGACTGCTATAGAGTCAGATGTGATGGGTCCTATTTTTTGCTGATGTCAGCGTCCTGCCATCAGTTGCAATTCAGTGTTGTGGCCTGTCCTTCTAATGGTCTCCATCCCACCTTCTCTGGTGTCAGGATGGTGAGCTGCAATGAACACGTGAAGGGAGAGATGCTACAAATTATCTGGCAAATACCCTGAGATGTGAATGTAGCATCGAAGAAACACAAGACTGGTCAAACATGAAACTGGAACGGAAGCTCTGAGAATTGTTGCCACGTGCAGAAGTGCGGTTAGGGTCTGAAGGATGAGAAATGAAATTGCAGATCCAAGTGTCTGCATATAAAACATTTTATTAAAATGAATAAAAGAAGATGATAATGCTAGAAGATTATGCTCTGTTCCTCTTGTTACCAAGGAAGCTAAACGTTAAGTAAACTACTATATAAAACTTAACATTTCCATTTATAAAATGTAGCTAATTTTATTTAAGCTTTTTTGTGGTCCTTTTTAAAATTCTCCCCACCTCTCCATATGTGGTCAAAAAACATATTGTGTGCGTTCTAGTTAATATTTTCCTTAATCACTGAAAATATGTTTTACAATTTCAGCCCCTGTTGGCACTACAGGATTGGACAGAAAGGTCACTGGGTGACAATGCTGAAGATGAGGAGTTGGTGTGAAATAGAATGGGAGACATCACGCTCTCTGGGAGAAAGAAGAACTCGTAATAACATAGTCAGCTCAGTGCAACTGTTTGGCTGGGAGGTACCTTCACATGAACTGTCTATCCTACAGCCAAACAATTTCCCCTTTTTTTGATGCACTGTGTTGCCAAGTAAATCATACTGCAGCATGTTGGCTCTCTTCACAAGATGTTGGACATCTGTGTCTGCTTTAAATATGCCAGCTTGGTTTTCTGTGAGTATGAAAAGCCGCAATAAATAAAAAAATTTACACCTTTGCTTGCTGAATGATACTGTGCTACATAACTACTGGGATTTCCTTCACTTTCTTATAAAATACCCCAAATTAAACAAGAAAAAAAATAGTTAGAGGAACCTCCCTACACAGATTTAAAAAAGACTCTGTAACTTTAATTTTATATCTTTAAATTAGGCAAATGATTATGAAGGCCAATCATAGGTCATACACTCCTTCCATCATTAGCTGGAATGGAAAATATTCTAATTAAAACTTCCATAAGAAAGCCTTTTGCTAGTTTTCAAAGTTCAGCAGACTTGGGATCTTATGAAGTGCTTAATAACAAAAAACAATTCTATGGAGAATTTTAAATCAAGGAAGTAGAAACATACCATTTCCTAATTAGTCTATACCTTGTTTCCCTGCTGGGCAATCCCACCTCTCAATGCACTCAAAGTAATCTGCAAGTGGCTTCTTCTGCTACATACACATCTTCGCATACTCACTGGATGGGTATTTGGCATTTGAAAACTATTCAGATTGAAGAGACAAAGAGGAAGACATCACCTATCACCACTGAACATGGAGAGTAACCAGCAGATGTAATTTTATTACAGCCAGTAAACACAACCAGGAACCTCTGATTGATGTGCAGTGTTCTGTTAAGATCTTCTGAGAGATTAATATTTGAAGCATTTACTGTTGATTTTAAAGTGAAGCTGAAAAAACCTTTTAATCTGGAGAAACATACCTAACAGAAAATGCAGATCCTACCTATTTACCCTCAAAGAAAAAGAGAGAGATATGCAAACTATGAAAAAAGAAGTGGGAAAATGGAGACTGAAAGAACTGAGACAGAAAAAAACACATCTAAGGGAACAGGCAAAACATAAGTCTAGAAAGAAAAATCAAAAGTAAATATATTCAATGATATATTTTTTTAAGGCATCTGTGTTTTCCAAATCGCCAACTACCTAAATAAGTTACCATGTTACTTTCTGTATTTTCCATTTTCTTGTATAGCCTCTAACACCTATCATCCCTGGAGCAGAACTGATTGCAGGGCATCAACATAGATCAGGCTTTGCTAAGGCTAACTAAGGCCAATCCAAATTAAAACTCAGCCACTTTTTGTAATCAAAGTGAGATCTCTGACTAAAGCCTCATTATCTCAGTAACTTTAGCTCTGCTATTTATCTTTCAGCTTTTTGTTCACCCATTTATTTTTTCTCACTGTCTACCTTTTTCTTTCTTATACATCCCTATTTTCCCTTCCTTTTCCTCCTTAATGTTCATCCTGCAAACATGAAGCAGAAACATACTCCAAAGCAAGCATCATTAAAAGGGACTTAAGAGTTATTACCTAATTCCCTGGTGGTAGGACCAACAGCACAGAACTGCAGCAGACACAAAAACAATGACCTGTGCCACTATGATGGTTCTCAATTATTGGGAAAAATTGAGGGAAATGCAGTCAGGATTTTAGCATCTGATGGCTGTGTCCAGAGGTATTTGATAAAGAAAATCTTCAACATATAAAGAGAGTTTAGAGCCTTTTAATTTTTCTTACATCTAAGACCATGTTCCAGCAGTTGCAAATTGACCTGCTTTAGTGGTTTGCATACAATGTTCAGGAGATGCATGGAAGAAGCAATCTTTGGTATATGGTGACATTCTATGTTATGCCATTTCATTTTATTCACAAAACTTTCATGCTAGCAAGCATTTCACACGCTAACCATAGAGTAAAAATATTCTTCAACTAGCAAACCAATTGTATGAGATACTGAATTTTACAGGGGATTTCCTAAACCTATTTGTATATAAAAACAATCAGAATACCAATAATAACAACTAATGTGTTTGCAGTCAGTGTTTCACACACAGTCTTTAACTAGATCTTTTCCTTGTGTCTCCAAGCGCAGGGCACAAATGAACGCTCAGAAGGCCTGACAGGCTTTTCGTGTAGAGAGAAGTTGGTTGTGATGTTACAAAGCAGAAACAGATTTGTAACAGGACCACCAGCTGAAAAACAGAGACTTGTAAGAAGCTTAGTGTGTAATAGAGCTTGAGGCTAGGGGTGAAGGGGAGGGCACTGGGACAAGTAGTGCTTTTGCTCTCTGATTAGTCTCCCTTTCACATAACGATAGATGATCCTCAATGAATTCTAGATTATGGACTCTGATTACACGTAAATTATTTTGAAAGCTTAGATTGATGTTTAATTAGCACTTTCTCATGAATGAGGCTGTCCTGTGCTGTCACTGATTGTAAATGAGCTTTTGCAGTATTTGGGGTTAGTCTTGTCTGGTCCATACTCTGTAAGTAATTTATCAAGAAGCTATGTTGCTAAGATTGTTTTCATACTTCTTCCACTTGAGAAGAGCAGCAAGGAGGTTACTTAATGTTGTTGGCACTTGTTGTGTTCACCCTTTTGTGTATTATTTCAATTAATCTAGGAAAGATGTAATTCAGAAGACCTTCTTCAAAGTAACCTGGCTGTAGGGCAATGCAAATTATTAATTTATTAATATTGTACAATTTACCAAAACACGTCATGCATCAAATTCAGCATTCATTTAGCATCATCCTTTTCTAAAGAAACATTTTTCCTTTAAAGTCAGTAGAGTTTACCCACAAGGAAGATGTGGCCCCAAGTCACACGGGATGCAACCAGACTGAAATTGCTTAAATAACACAAGAAGATTGCAATAGTTTGTGACATGTAGGATGTCACTCCTCATTGTGTTGCACCTTTTGTAGTCATTTATATCAATACATTTCTGCCAATGTCTGCAAATGCCAGGCACGTACATGACTGTATTCCCAGGGAACCCTATGATATCAGACCCCATTCTTACACATACTGGACAAAAAATGGACTTCAATCCACATCCAGTTATTCAACTATGAACGACATGTGAAGTTCAGACCTACACAATAGTCGTATCCTTTTAAACTATGAATGAGCTGTTCCTTTTTAATAATAGTGCCTCTTACCCACATTAATACATAAAAAAAAGGATTTGCATTTTTTAAAATTTATTTGCTCTTTCTGCAATAGCTTCCTTAGTTTTGTGAAGATGCACTGACTCTTTAATTTCAGGGCTGAATTCAGTATGAAACTAATGCATAAATCGTTTCAGGAAATAGGCATGTTAAGATGCAGACATAATCACTGAGCTGCAAATAGGAAGAAAAAGGAACAAGAAGAAATTGGAAGATACAGTCAAATGTTTTTTTGTTAGCTTACCAGTGACCCCATCCTAACTACATTTTACAAGCTCAATTCCTCAATTAAAAAACCAAACCAAACCAAACAATAAAAACACCAAACACCAAACCAAACAATATTTTCTGAATGCACTGGATGTATTTCTTGTACTGTCATCAATGAGAGGCCTGCAGTTCAGTTATGGGCTTTCAGAAGAAAGAGCAGAGGCACTTGTTGATAGGAAAGATTGAAAATTGTACTCATAGATTTACGCCATGGAGAAAACTGTCAGGCTTTGGTCCAGTGTTCAGTGGTGCTAGTTAGATTTTTTCCAGCTGTGACCTGACTCCAGCTGTGATATAGCAATTAAGTAAAAAACAAGGACTGAGCAATCCTTGCTCTGGCCATCTAATATGCTCAAAGATAAAATAAATCAAAGTTCAAGCTCTTGGAAAATCAACTCCTATTTAGGACCCTCCAATTTAAAACCCTTTGGCAAATATTTTCAGCTATGAAGCTTTCAAGAGGAAGGAGAAAAGGATGTATCCTGCTCTAGAGATAATAATAGGAAATGAATCAGAGCTGTTGACTCTACCAGCAGAACCAAGAAGGGAAAGTACCAGATGTGGCCACTGGCAGTAGCAGTGCATAATCTGGCACAGTGCCATATTGTCAACAATTTGGCATTACTTTACTTTGCTCTGTCAAGAACTGCCTCTGATAGCAAGTGAACTGTCTCACTAGAATCCAAAGCAGGTAAAATAAAGGCAAAAATTAGGAAATACATAGTGTTCCTCATGACTAAAGCGATAAACCAATCTACTCTAAAAACATTCCAGCTAAAATCTGCCCTTAATATAAATCCATAGGATTTAATTCAAGGATGAGTTCAGGGTGAACATTGCTACCTAACCTCAAATTAGGAAAAAAATTCTTAAAAACAGAAAGCAAAAGAACCTCATTTCATTTAATTTCATTTTATGATGCTGCATAGATTTGTATGCACCTATCATTTATTCCCTTTTCATGATTAGAAACTGTTTAACTTTTTTGCATCATTCCAAACTCATTTGGGCTTTGCATTTCAGGAGGTTAGCTAAAATATGTACATCAATTTTTATGCTACTTATAAAGAAAAAAATTAAAATGAAGAAAAATGGAAATAAAAATGTAGGAATGAAAAAAACAGAAGAAGCATCAAGGAAAGTAAAACTAATCCAGTGAAGATGTGAAAAGTAGGCTGAGGCATTAGGATAGGAAAAAGACCATAACTTGCTTTTGGGTCAAGCTTCACCTTCCAAGAGCCAAAGTCCCTCATAAATGGGGATCCTTTTAGCTGGATCTTTTTTTCCTACCATTATGCTTACACTGAAAATTTAGTTTTCATTAAATGAACACTTGGCACACAGGCAGCTAGAGTTACTAACTTAAAAGAGTTACTCTAAAATGCATTGCATCATTCATGAACAACTTGTTGATCCTTTGGTTTTATAAAAATTATCAGTATTTTTAGCAAGCTAGTGAACTATTTTGTGCTCTGCCTTTCTCTCAGTTGACAGGCAAAAGAAATCTGAAACTTGAATGAGTGAATCGGGGGGGGGGGGGGGGGGGGTTTTTTTTTGTTAATTTTAAAAAAAAAAAAAAAAACAAC
>NW_009953318.1:2340512-2392928 GCF_000747805.2 Chaetura pelagica
TGGTGGGGGGGGGTGAAGGTTTTTCTTTGTTAGAATTGAAAAAAAAAAAAAAAAGCTCAGAGAGTAAGATAAAAAATATTCTAGTACAGTGGTTAGATCACCAGAGAGAGAGTTCCTTAAACTAAATGACAGGGATAGACTGTTTAGAGGAGTTATTCTGTGACACTATTTATCATGGAGAAAAGCACTCCGGTACTGCAATCAGGAAAGTGATAGGAACTCATTCAAAAAGTGCCCACTCTGTGGATACAGTCCATTCTCACTAACATAAGTCAAAACTTCCAGTAGGATTAAGTTTTTGAGCCTTCTAAAATGGAAATTGTAATGCTGTACTGCAAAAATTAATACTAATTTAAAAAAATAAAATAATCAAAGCTGGCAGGGGCCGGCAGGGGGTACTGACAGAACCACAGTATGAAGGGTCCTAGAATTACTAAATAGTTTCCAAAATTTGCATTATTTTGTTCTAATTGGGTTCTAATTTGGGTTAGAAATAATACCTTAATACTATGACTTTAAAAATTAGTATCCTAATATGAACCACTCTATCTCTATAGCATCACAGAACTGCAACAGCAAAAACATTTTCAGCATTTTCAAATTACTTAAGATATTGTTTGGTTTAATGAATATTAAAAAACCCTCAACAACCTAACAGAAGTATTTATAGCCTATAAGAAGTGAAGAAATTCACTAAGATTTAGAAATGTAGGATGGATAGGACAAAGCACTAGAAGATATCCTGTAGCAAACAGCCTTGCCTTGCCAGTGAGTTGTACAAGACCATGTAATACATCATTTCCATAAGCCTGTGATTTAGCCAGATGCTCATTATGTAAAATATTCATGTGAGGGTGACTGATTACTAAGTAGAGCTGCAAGTCTTTGGGAAAACCTGGCTCATGAACAGTTCCATTTTTAAAAAGAAAAATACAGCACAGTGAGTACACCATATTGAAAAGTCAAATTGAAGTCACCAGAGACACTACAATCCAGAAAAAAAAAATAAAATAAAAAATCAGAACAATCAGTTGTTAGGAGATGGACCTTCTTTTATTGAAAATGGTTCAAGTTTCTTTCCAGTGTCCCTCTTAGGAGAAGGCTTTTGGATCTCTTTCTGCTCCTGAGTTGTCTACTTGATGTTACACCTGAAAAGCAGTTGGAAATTCCTGGCTATACAAGGAGAAAGGTTGTTTTCATGGACTGTAGAGAGGGTTTCAGGCACTGCATGATGTCTGGACCTCATGGACACCTACCTCATGGACACAGGCAAAGGTGCTGGATGATCCTGAACCAGCCAAGCCTGCCTATCTGGGCCAAACTGCAAGACAAAGGCTGTGGTTCTTGTTCTTGGAGGGTGATGTTCAGCAGAAAAAGTGAAGACTTTGAGCAGGTGAAGGAGGTATCACTAGAAATAATTTGATGTAACTGATAAAGGGGAATTCTCAGTCTACTATAGTGACACTCTCATCAGTGTCACCAGGACTGGTGAGACTTGTTCAACTGGGTAATAATCATCCAGGAAGACAGATGAAGATTTGTCACATGAAAAATGGAAGAATAATTTGATATATCATTCAGATGTGTATTTTCTGAAACAGTTCTGCACCAAAAAGATGGTTAAGACAAACTGGCTTTTCTCCAGATCTGGGGCCAGCTTCTTATTAAATATATATCTGCATCTCTTCTCTGAAATCAGAAAAGCAATTCTACCTTCTATCTGACAGCTTGGCATTGAATTTCTCTGAGGCTTATTGACTACCTACAAAGCACCTCAACTGAAGTCTCATAGGGATTTTGATTGCAATTTTATTACATCAGAATTTCCAAAATAGCAATAGAAAACTCAAACATACTGTAGGAATAAGTGATTATTTCCTACTAAGGCATCTCTATGACAGTGCAAGACACCTGATGCCTGTTAAAACCTTGTGTCAGTAGCAGAGGGCAGAAAAACCTAGTCACTAATGGAGTTAGGAGGAGGAGGGATGTTAAAAATAATCTTGAAACATTCCTTTTCTTAAATGCAAAACAGGTTTCATAAAAAAAAAAAAGCTGTTTCCCATTTCAAAGTATTTTACCTGCAAGCTTAATTCTTTTCCCTTTAAGAGAAAACACAGCTCTGTGCAAAAGGAATTGATATTGGGATACTCTTTAAAGGGCAATTACAGTCTACAGCAAAGGCAGTCCTGGAACATCCATGAAAATGTTCTGCCACTTTTCCACTGGTCATAGATCACATTTTCCAGGCTCAGACATCAGAGCCTGATAAGTGAGTAATCCTTAAAGAGTTTGCCTTCATCTTTTGCAGCCTGCAGGGAAAGGGCTTCTCTGAGATCCAAAAGCTCACTGATGGTAAACGGTTCAGGTGAGACCATTTTCTCCAGCAGTTTTATCCTCACTGAAGTTAAACCCACTGCACTGAGTACTCAGTTGATGTTTGAAGGGGAAGGAGAGAAAGAAAAGGAATAAAATATTATATTTCCCCAGCTCAATCCAAATACCTGTGCTGCAGACCTTGGAAACTGATTGCAATTTCAGTCAAAAGAGCTTGTCTAGGGGGAACTAGGTTTTGCTCACAAAGGGATTGTGTACAAAATTCACCGCAGGAGGATTAAGTCCAGGTGGGAGGCTCACTTGTCTCTGTTACTCGTTTGCTTCAGAATGGGAGGGAATAGTATGTTGCATACTGTTATCAGCAAGGGCAGGATTCACCACCTTAAAATGTTGCTTCCAAGTTTACAGCTCTCACCATTTCCTAGCTTGGGCATGTGCTTGACAGCTCAGCCAGGCGTTTCACCCATGGCATTTCATCAAAGCTTCCACATCCCCCACAACTCCAAAAACACACACACAAGCATCTACAGAGTTTAATAAATAATAAAAGTGTGCCGACAAAGGTTGATTGTGAAACATGTCAAAGAGAAAATTAGCAAGATCTAACTGATGATACCTAGAGGCAAAATTTACAGTGAAGGAAGACAAGATTAAAAAAGGAGACAATGGTTAGACCATGTGATATTGCAGAAGGAGAAAGGGATCACCCTCTGTTTGGGAATAATGTTATATTTATATATTTGGATAATTTGTTTTTGCAACAATATTTTTCCATTCAACTATGGAAGAAAGAAAGCATTGGTAGCCTTTGCATTGTGCTTTCCTAGCAGCAGGACGTGATCAATAAGATACACTTATTTTACTTGCCACTCCATTATCACCTCAATTAATAATATTTGTAAATAATAGCACTTGCATTGTAGACACTGATTAAAGGTCTTTCTCAGAAGAAATGTATGAATCTTCACTTTCCCCCAGCACTGAGCTGTATAGAGCTGCTGTCAGTCAGGAGTTGTGCATGGCATGCCTGTGTGAAAGTGAGGAGTACCTCAATCAGAGCCACGGGAGGCCTTTTCACCCTACTGCATATGTAAAAGGCAGAAAGGGGAGCTGGAACATGTGTTCTAACTGAAGGACCAAGTGTATGAATTTCATATGTTTCTTTTGCTACAGTCCTCGAGACAGATCTGAAGGGACAGCTTGAGCTAGAACTAAACAGCTCTTTTATAAATCCAGACAAAAAAAAAAAAAAAAGAAAAGAAAAAGAAAAAAAAAAGCTACATCTGGTCTTTGCAGAATACAGGTTGCTTGTCTCCCTGGACAGTGGGTCTGAGGCCATGTGGTTATTCCTTTTCATTGTACATTCTGACAGGTATTTAAACATATATCCTTCCACGGCTAGGGAAGACAAGCTCTTGATTTTTGTTCCATTATAAACAGACCAAATATTATTATTTTTTTTCAGTCATTAACTCTAATATTTTCTTAATTTAATCTCTTCCACTTTCAATTATGAAAGCCTTTGAGATTTCAGTTGTTAGTCAGGCATGAGGGTGCTTCGTTTAAGGGCTTTTTGCAATGGTTTAATTAGCAATCAGGGGCTTAGCTGCCTTGCTTAGAGACACTGTCAGAAGAACAGTCATCCTTTGATACTAAGTTTGGAGAAGTAGATTTCCATAGATATTTTTTTTATTATTATTTTTATTTTTTTTTTCATTCTCAACATCACTTTCATTAGTATCTAGTAATTTTCTAGTTCTCCTCAAAACAGACATTCCTTCTCTCCAACCTTGGATAAGTAGAACTTTAAATTTTCTTTACTAAAAAAAAAAAAAAAGAAAAAAAATTAATAAATCCCAGACGTGACCATTTGATCACATAATACAACATTGTGGAAGACGTTCACAGTCAGGTCTGTACATAAAAATTGCTTTGTAAACTTACATTGCAATAACCAGAACCATATTTTATAACCTGACAACTCCAGGATGTGCAGTTAGCTGCTTAGATGCTTATGATCTACTGCACATTCCAATTAACTGCACATGCATTTTTCTGCCTAGATTTTGAAATGCATTTTCAAAGATGCATGTACCTGATGCACTTCAAAGCATCTTTTCTCTGTTGTAGAGAAAAATTTTCTTATTTTCAAACCTTTCACTTTAAAATGTAGGGCTCTTCCCCTGTGGGAGAATAGGGATCAAAGTTCACAGTATATCCACAGACTGGGTGAAGTTGCTTTGTTTCAGTGCGTACAGTGTTACCATGGAAGAGCTGGCAGGATAGTTATCAATCGAATATTGTAGTTTTTCATACAGGCTACACATATATTTTGAATTTTAAACAAGGCTGTGTACTATGGAAATGTAACTCATTGAGCTAGTTAATTAATGCTTAGAGATATCTGTAAAATAAATGCTAGCTTACTTTCTGCAGTTATGTTGACATTCAGAATTGTTTTCTGTTGTGGGACTTTTAATGCAAATGTGTAATCTGAAAGCCTATTAAAAAAGTATTTTAAGAAAATTCCAGAAAGCTCAGAAAAGATGTTTTTAAGCATTTCACTGTAATATTTAGTTTTAATATTTTAATCAGAAATATAATGGACTTTTTCTTATGGAAAACTTTATTTTTGGTAATAATTATTTGCTGTGGGGAAAACATTATGACTCAAATATTTTAAGCTATGATACTTGTGATTATTTGAAGTTTAGATATGATATAGATACTGTGAAGCACCATACACAGAGAACCACGAGAGCTGTTAAAAACTGCTGTACTTCACTGGAAGTGAAGCCTCTGGGACAAGCATGTGTTCTGCACCCAAGTGGTCAATAGGAAATTGTCAGTAGGATTTCAGATGAAGTTAAGATAGCTTAAAGGCATTGCAGGTCTGTTTTCTAGACAGGCCAAGATGCTTTCAACAGCTCAAGCATCATTGAGCACCAGGTACTGAAATAGACCTTCCCTTTGCTGCTTTGGCCAGTTGGCTCTGAGGGGATAGGAGGGAAAAATGAGCTGCTGTATTGGCTCTCTTCCTTAGATCTTTGTAGCTGGAGAGGAGACACTAACTTGTATGTCAGCTATTTTCCCAAGGACGAGTATCTACAAGAATCCTCAGCTGCTGGACATCAGTATGATCCCACTGAAATTAGAATTATTCTGCATTATACTAGCTTAAAGTTAAAGTATTCTTGGTCTTTATAGCAGAAAAAAGTTTCAAAGCAGTATCACAGAATGCCATGAGAGAAACACTCACAGAAACAATCTAGCAGAAATAGGCACTGGCTGTGATTACACGCATTACGGCAATTCAGATTTGGGCTCCCTGCTAGGAATTCCTGAAAGAATGGCAGTGCTGGTCAGATTTATGTACTAGAAGCATGCTGGCAGGGGCCAGGCGGGTTGATGGTGCTGGTATAATCCTCCCTTTGTAAGCATTACATCAAAGTCTTTTTAATAAAAATTATGCTGACAGGATTGCAGGAGAGGTTATTATCAGTATTTCTTCTAACAGAGGAAAAGTAAATATCTGGGCATCTGAGCTAGATTATTGCTGGTTAGTGTGTGTGTGCATGTGTGAATGTGCACGTGTGTGACTGAAATGACCAGTTTCCCCTGCAGAATGCACCACTGGGAATAGAATGATACAGGGAATGGCTTACGGT
This sequence comes from Chaetura pelagica, assembly GCF_000747805.2. Lineage (NCBI taxonomy): Eukaryota > Metazoa > Chordata > Aves > Apodiformes > Apodidae > Chaetura > Chaetura pelagica. The sequence continues at coordinate 2,346,518 of NW_009953318.1, forward strand.
CTGTGTGTCTGATGGTAAAAATCAATGCCTTGCCTTATTGAAAGGTGCCCTCAGGGGCAAAAAGCAGTGAATAGCTTATTAGTTTGTGTGTGCATGCTGACAGATGATAAAGCAGCATTGAAATCAGTCATATACCATAATAAAGTACCCATCCCCATCTTAAAGCTAGTGTGTACTCCTGTCTCAAGGGAATATGCCTCCATTAACCCAAACTGTGCAGTAACTCATCTTTAACCACAGTACAAATACGCAGTAGAAGAGAAACTAATAATGATTTCTTATGGTTACTGGTGCAAAAAATAGAGCAGATAAATTACTGGTGTGCAAGGCAAGATTTTTTCTGGTGTAATACTCTGTAATCCCATTTTACTACTATCTGGAATGATGTGGATGGACTCCAGCTGAGGACCTGGCCTGATACCAAAAATAGTTTCCTAATTTCCAAAATAAAAGGAAACCACAGAGAGATGCACAAAGAAAACATGCAAGAAACAGAATGTTCAGACCTTTCTTCCTGTCAGTGAACCCTGTTTGAGTATATTCAGTTCACCCATTCAGATACCTAAGACCCATCATGCAACTAGATTGTCACTGAAGTATTTATTTACCTTAAAATGTTGTAATACCAGGCATTATGTGTCATGCACTGGGATGCTTTGCTTTGATGGCATACATCTAAATAATGCAAATAATGTCTTCAGCAAATATAATAGTTATTTAATGTGGAGCATCTCCATAAGATCACTAGGGAGATCTGGCCTAAGAAGTAGTGGTGATGATTTCTCTTGGTTGCAAGGTGAAAGTACCAACTTCAGTAAGCATTTTCATGCTTTAATTATTTCCTAAGTGATGATGAACACATCAGTGCTGGTGTCCATGGATATTCAAAACAGGTATAAATTCTGTATTTTTAAAGGACTTGACACTTCAAATATGTAATATTTTGTCTTGAAATATGTCATAGGGATAGCCATATGGGGCAGAATAATTCCTGTAGCTGGAGTAACTGATATGTAGCATTTATTAAACAGATGGATAGACACGTGTACACTCTCACAGATCTGTTAACATTATGTTAGCTGTGGCACTCCCTGAAGGACATGCCTCTGGAAACCACAGGAAGGAATCTTGTCATTATATTGTTATGTAGAAAAGTGCTAATGGCTTCCATGATGGAGCTTCCAATCAAATGCTATACAAAAAGAGATAAGTGTATAGTATAGCAGTTACATCCAGAAAGTCAGCAGGGCTATTGTGCCTCTTAAACTCTTGTTCGTATCTTAGAAATTTCTGAATTTCCATTGCAGTAGCAGACGAAGGAAGAGCAAGGCTATCTTTGCAACTCCTTGAGGTCCCAAAAGTAGCCTTGCAGCAGGAGTTTTGCAGGTGTAAAGTCAAGGGAAGTAAGGGGGAAAGTCTGTCTAAGCAGCTGGATTTGTCTGAGGTTTGTCTGAAAGTGCCCTGAAAAGAAGTGGTAGAAGTATTGGTGGGTAGGATAGAGATACCCCAGTTGAGAATGCCACAGCTAGAAGTTGTTATCCCCTATTCTTAAGGAAGTAGGGCTTATCAGGTACAAAATGTATACCTCCTACATATAGAATAATCATAGAATTTTAGAATGGTTTGGGTTGGAAGGAACCTTAAACATCATCTAGTTCCTTCACACTTCATGACAACTATTATTTTCTACTGTGGCAGATGTCTGGGGCTTTACTGACCGTACAGAGTAATTCAGAAGAAACAGCAACGAAAATCCCCATCAAACTCATCATAGGGAAATTAAAGGTGTGAAAAAGAAATGATCACTCCCTACTTGCTACTCACAAATTTGAATTTAAGAGAAGACAATATATCATGAAATAACCTGAAAAATGTTTGCAAAATATAGCAGTAGTTGTGAAAGAAATGTGATACATCAGATGGAAGTGAGCAGACAACATTTTTCATTCTGTTTTGCAGAATAGCAGTTGCACAGCCTGATACAAATGTAATCCTTTAGATTTTTTTGTTACACAGGTATGCATACAACATGCTGGAAATTGCTGCTGGAGAAATGGAGCACTTCTGCTTTTCTCTTGCTTTGTATTCTTCAGAACAAGTAATATGTGATACTAAGATGTAAACATTTTCAGTTATTCAATACTTCACTCCACTGCATAAAGCACTTTTTTGGGGGTGGTCTACATGTGTGAACTTGGCCAAATCACTCTTTGTCTGGCATTTTCTCACCAGCTATGTAGGGGTAAAAGCATTTATAGCACTAGCAGGCAATGAGGACTGATTGTGAAGAAGGAGTGGAAAGTGGGTAGTATCTCTGGTAATATGGAGCACATATGTATCTAAAACAGTTTAATAATTACATGCTTTATGTGATTATATAAAACATGCTTAAAATCTGTCAACATTGGACTGTTTCATTATGGATCAGTCTTTTCCTTATTATTGCATTTTGGGCTTTCAACACAATAATGAAATAACACTAGGAGAATATGCAGATGAACGGAAGTGAAGGAATGAGAATTGCACTTGGAAAAGGAAAAGGAATCTTTTATCTCTACATATCTGACCATATGCTGAGGAGTGCAGGCATTTCCCCAGCATAATGGGCAGCAGGGAGTGGCAGACAAGCAAGAAAAAGAGGGGAAACTCAACCTTCCTTGTACTGATCCAAAGTTTCCCTAGTTCTTTTAAAGTTATGTAGTGATTTTGGACTTGTACCATAGATTGAGAGAGAGAATTAAAATTACTATGTTGCCAGTATAGACAATTTTCCAGGTTTCCCCCAACCAAGAGCAACATGCAGTCAAGAAGATCAATTACTCTACACTAGATTATAATGCTTCCTACACAGGAAGTTCACACCAGTAACCACTCTTGCTTGGTGTCTCAGTCTTTCCTAACTCAATTCTCTTGAAAAGAAAACGACAACTGATGGCCTCATCTAAGACTGATCCAAAGCCTGCTGAATTCAATATGTACACTTGTGTTAGCATTTCAGAAGAGATCTGAGCTGTCATTTTAGAACAAATATTCCAGTTTTCTCCATTTATTGTCCTTTGGTTTTCTCCTTGAGAGCACTGGATTCCTTTCAAATTCAACTAAATGGGACAGGATTCCAGGAGCTTACTTATGCATGCCAGTCCATGAAAGGAGGCCAGTCCAGGAAATCAGAGCTAATCTAAAGTAACCCTCCTTTCCCAAATACACACACTGTAGGTACCAGGTCCTTAGCAGTCACTGTTTGGAGCTGCAGATAGGCGCCTATTGTGCTGCCCTCCTTGTGAATGCAGATATAGCCAAGAGATTCCTTTCTGAACACTTGACTCCCTGCATGGCCTGGTAAAATTGAAGAAAACCCTGCATGAAGGAAGTGGAATGCTGGTTAGCATTATAAGCCATGCCATATGTTTCCAACTAAAAGGGAAAATATATTTTGTTTTTCTCCAGCTTCTCAGGAGCTGCAATTTCACAAACAGCAAAAGAAAATAAATGCAAAAAATTATTGTTGACACTAACACATCTTGGGTTTTTTCCTTATAATAAGACTGCCCTGATTCCCTAAGGAGTTAAATTTGATATTTCTCCAGTGTGAATCCAGACTCCTTTTGGATATTAATCCACTTCACAAAGTCATTACGAATAATTTAGCATAAAAGCAGCCTTTTTCCTCACAAGACAAAGTGCTGAGGCCTAATCATTTGTAGAGCAGTGTCAAAAACATACTGTAGCTGCCTTGGCTCCATGTGGATGGAGTATAAATAAGGAATTTTGGCTGCAAATCCTGTCAGTCTCTTAGTCTTATTTAGCACAAATATTCAGGAAAAACAATGATAATATCACTTGGGTTTCTTTTTTTTTCATTTTTTCTTTTTTTAAAGTGCTAAGTTAATGAATAATTACAGGAAAGCATTTCTGACTGAATTTTAGATGAGCATTTTGACAAAATATAATATTGGAAACAATCTTTATCAAACATTCATGTGTAGTGTGAAAGATAAAAACGGGAATCCATAATTCATACAGCAGAGTGTATTACCAAGTGTGAATAAGAGGCTGAATTTAAATGAGGAGGTCTGAGCAATATTTTCCGCGAGGCATCTGCTTTAATAATTTACATTATTCACTAGGTTTTCCAGAACTGTAAATCTTAAATATATATTTGTGTCTGTGAGAATGTGTATGTAAATACACACATACATGCACACATACACAAAACAATATAAATATCCACACATCAGCCCATATTTGCGCAGATACAGAAATGTGTTTGAATACAGAGACACAACAGCTTAGGGCCTGATTCTAAAGTAATTTTCTACATGAATGGGAAGACTTCTACTGACAATGATGGATTTAGGGATCAAGACCTTAGTGCCTTGTTTTTTCTTCCCTTACCCTGAGTTTGCAAAGCTATGAACCAGTTTAAGGTAAAAGGAAAGACAAGTCTCTATTTACTCTGAAATAATTGAAACATTTGCTTAGTTGACCACACACAGTACAGAAATGCAACAAACCCACAGCAAAAAAATCCCTCTCCACTGAGCTGAAATCCTAAAGATCTTTCTGTCAACCATTGTATCTGACTGACACTCTTACCCAAATTGTGCTTTCAGGACTGGCTTCCTGTGCTTCAGGTTACAATGACAAAAGAGACCCTTGGGTGAGCAGCTGTGTGGGGCTTGATCACAGAATGCATGGGGCCCAGTTTAGATCCAAGGCTTCCTCCCAGAAGTTGTCCCTGCCTAGTTTGACTCTTTCTATGCCACTTAGATGTTAAGGCTTGCCAAGGTAGCAAAAGGAGTAACCTAATGATTTCTGGGTGCTTCATGAAGCTCTAGACAGATTTTTGGTCCTTTATGATTAAGCAGGCCCTGTTTTTCATTGGGTTTTCAAATCCCAGAGTGGTTTCTTTTTTGTTTATAACATAATAACACTTAGATTTCCTCATAAACTTATCCACTAGCTAATCATACATAACACTTTCATTCCAGTACAGTTTAAACATATAGCAATTACTGGCTCATTTTTTACATCTAAGAAGGCAAGTGACGCTGATAGTGAGTTTCAAGGCCTGCTGTTCTCCACCCTTTTTTTGAAGTGGCATCAAAATAGTCCTTCTTTTTGCAGTTGTGTTTACTGCCTTCTTGTGGAGAAACCCTTTTCAAGAGACTTTCTTAGGACAGTGCAATACCTGAAGAAGATTCATGGTAGCAAATAACAGGACAAAGGCCAGCACTAACCAAGGTTCAGGATCTGATGCTCATGTATTGATTCTGACATACTCTACGTAAGAAACATCCTCTCTGCCAGCTTTTGTGTAACTATGCCATATGCATAACTAGTCCTTTTATTTCCATGTCTCAGTTTAGTGGCTGGTGAAGCAACATCATGAAGCAGTAGATGTCACTCTTTTTCAGGAGAAGGCCTGAGGACTAGAAATAGCTGAGCTCTACTACAGGGACAAGGTCCATCTACTCTAACAGGGCTCAGTAATTGCCTGTTTAAAGAAATCCGCCTCTACTCCTTCCATTACCGTTTGTTACAAACAATCCACATTTTTTTAAATAGAACTCTGTGTGTTGCTTTTTTATCCCTTCTACTTCTCACTCCGTTTCAATCTCATAAGAATGAGTTTCTTGATTTTAGCAGATCCACTGGCCAGGTCAGGAACAGCTGGTATTGCTGCACAGGAGGTTGTCTTAATCTAGTATGTATGTGTTTATTTAAATAATTGTTACTTTCTTGGAGGGTAACAGAGAACAAATGACAGAAGAAAAACACCAAAAGAGTGCAAATCTTTCTCAATGCAGAATTCGCTGAATTATATAGGGCATATTAAAAAAACCCCAACAAACCCACAAAGTTTTTAATTATGTACAGCAGACAAGTTGATGAGGAATCAAGTGTGAAATCCATGCATTCTGAAGACCAATGAAAAGGATTTTCACCTCTTTTTTTGAAGCTGAGCCCAAGCAATTAAAATTATTGTGCCCTATCATTTTAATTCTCTTTCCTCTAAGCTTTCTTTAATGGTGCCATCTTCCATGCTTAAGCAAAATGATGAATGAATTCAGTTTCTCCCCTGTGGGGCAGAAGAAAAGCAAAATTTGACACATCCCATTCCACCAGTATTTCACTCACAAGGCACATTACACTTACCCATTTTTTTTCCTCCTTGTTTGTTTTATATTGTTATCCTGAGGAATGTACACACATCATAGAATTTGTGACTGTGAGACACTCTGATACCACAAGTCAGATGTACTGTGCAATACTGTTAAGTAATTTGGAACAAAGCACTGCTGAGAAGATGGGGGAAAAGGGCAGGTACAGATTTTCTAGAAGAGAAAAAGGGGCTGAGCTACCCGTCCATAAATAGTGACCAGTCCAGGCTATATAATATTGAAAAGTTTTGAAACAGCTGTATAGCTCTTACAGCTTCCACTCTCCTGGTCATAGGTTCATCCAGTTATCTTCCTTTGTGGTATTTTGCTAGTCACTTAGGAGTACTGACACTGCCCAGCTTTAGCATTTTAACTGAAATGAGAATCTAGGCTCTGGCTGTGTCACTGATGCACCTATAAGCATCTGTGATAGTGTCCTCATGTACAAATGCCCTAACTATACCTAGTCTGCGGAGTGATCTTCAGGATTCTTGTATGCCTCCTAGCTGGAATCCCATGAAATGTAACCCACAGCCTTTAAACAATGCTCTAGGATTTGGATGAACCATATCTTACAGTGTCCCTAGTGGGGGTTGCCTGAATCCACCAGTCCACTTCCCAGAGGGTTTTGTGGCACGGCCCTCATAGGTATGTCTTCACAAAATTTCCTGCCACTCCAAATCACACACTGTCTTTTCAATGGCTCTATGGCACAGGCAGAACATGCATCCTTTTCACACACCTGGTGTTCACATCAGCATCTAGGTCCCTCGTCATCTTCCTGTCTAAGGCATGGAGATGGGAAGCAGTTCTGAGGCAAGAGGTGGTGTAGATGGTTTTGTATCAGAGTTATAAGCAGTGTAAAATTGACAATCAAGCTATGAATAGTCACTCCTACTTATATTTGGATGTGTTTCTGTATCAGGAATAAGCAACCACTGCAGATCCTTATCAGGGAACTTGCTGTAACACTTATTGTGGTACATGATCCCAAAAGAGGACAGGTATCCTGTATTTTTACCCTGATATTTTTACAGGGAAGAGAATACTGAAACATTTTGCATACTGATGTGGCTGTGGGCTTCCTGCACCCCAAGAACGGCCACCAGCTCATAGAAAGCTTTTGATAGCCTGGCCCATGCCCAATTTATTTAGCCTCTGTAGTACACCTGTCCTTCCAAGGATGACTACAGACATTGCTGCTGTAAGAGCTTCTATTTAACATTACATATTTGGTCAACAGGGCACTTCATCAGTCAGTTTCTGGCCCATTTAACGACCAGGACACCTTCAGGTGGAAGCAGGTCATCCCTTGTAGAACGCATGCCAATACTTCCTTGTGTCTGAGTGACAGCTGGCTGCTGTAAACTGGAAGTCTTGATTAAGGTTCCCTTCCTTGGTCTTTTCTTCCTAGTGGAAAATCTCTTCCATCTTCTTGGAAAAATCTCAGTAACAAATAAAGAGTAATGCAAGATGCCAGTGAATTTTCTGGGTTATTCCACTCTCATAAAGGGAAATGTTGGAAATGGTATTCGTTTTGAACCAAATATTCATTACAGAAAAGTGGGTAGAGTAAGAGACCTCTGTGTTTGGGTCCAAACTTCAGCATCATCCATCATTCAGACTCCTGGCACAGGGCAAAACATTTTCACTTGATGCAGCCTTTTTCATGGTAATTGATGACTATATTGTCACATCTTTTCAGTAAATCATGTCTTTTCAGAAACTGCCAAGAAGGTCTGGGTTGACTGCAGTAGGGTCATGGAAGCCATCATGCAGGGAGAGAATAGATTGTGACAGTGGCACAGAGCATACATATGTTCCAGAAAAACATCTATTTGAGTGCCCTTATGGGAGCAAAAAACAGTGTAGAAAAAGAGAAGGATAGAAGTAGCAGGGACTTTTAGATTTCACAAAGCATGTACTAAGCAACGGGTGAAGTAGAAGTGAATCCTAGAAGGGCCTTGTTAAGGAGGCTTGAAGAACTTAAGACACTGAAAGGTTTTGTGTACCCATTTGATATGTAGATGGGATTCACTTTGGGTATGCTGTTGTCCAGTTTGAAGTGGGAATTTGCAAGGGTGCTGCAGCTCAGGGAATGATCACTGATGGAGATCCCCAGTCAGGGTCAGCATGACTTTAAGAATTAAATGATAATCCACAAACTAGAGATAGCCAAGCAAACCTCTTTCACTGATCTGTCACCTTTACATTGGCAAAGATGAGAGGTAGCTTGAGGGTAGCAAGAAAATCCTTCTGTTGTGCTGCAAGGCTCAGTTAGGCAACATAAAAAGAAAGTAAATGAGCAATGCCTCCATATGTTGACCAAAATAAAAGAGATGCCCATAATTGTTCCCCTTCATAGTGATACAACCTTAAGAATAGCACCTCAAAAGGATGCAATTTTAATGTTTTGAGCAATTGGAAAATGATCCAGCACAACTAAATCCATCACAGAAGGGTTAACAGAAGTGTAAGCCACTTTTGTTTGTATGGCCAGCTTCTCCTTAGGGAAAATACTTGAAGCCTATCTGGAAGTGTAAGCCACTTTTGTTTGTATGTTTGTTTTTCTCCTTAGGGAAAATACTTGAAGCCTATCTATACATTCATGAAAGAATAGATTTAGATGAGACATTCTTCCATGACTTGAACAAGAGCAATGTTAAAAGGTAATTTTTTAAAAAAAGATTTCACCTGCATAAATAATGGTTTACTTCAGCCTAATAAACCTGCCCCTCCTACATATTTATGTAGGAAGTTTAATATTGTGTTGCCCTGGTCCAACATTCTCCTCCCTGTCACACACTCAAACACTGACAGATTCAGTTTGTAATTAACAGGAAAATTCTCTGTATTACTTTTTTTTCGCACTTTATAACATAACAGAGAGATTAATTAAGAGGTCTGTATTCCTATTTCAAGGTTCAAGTACTTCCACTGAGCACATTGTGCTTTCAGAATATGTAGTGTCAGCAGAATTCCTTACTTCAAAACACAGACATTTCTCTTTGTTACATTTTCCTTTTATATATGCAATTGCTAAGTGATGGTGAGTAGTTAGGAGGTCAGACCACATCTCACCTGTTATAAATTTAAGGCCATATTCTACTGTACTGTGGATGTGTGCAAGGCAGCCTGCATAAACATTGTATGACCAGGTGATGCTGACTGAAGAGGCCCTTAGATCTTAGCTGTTACCATCTAAGCCTCTCTGTGGAAAATCTGAGCTTGGTAAAACCACTTATATCTTCATTGAAACCAATGGAACATCCCTGCACCAGCTCACATCCCTGTGCTTCTCACAGAGAGTACACCCTTTAGGTGTGCTACTAGAATTTATGCAGGCACTGTACAAGACACATTGCTCCCTCTGCAGCCCTTGATGTTATTCATCTTCACATGCTACACTTGTAGACATAGACTTGGACAAGGTAATAAAACCTCCTGCAGTAACCTAAGATCTGCCAAATTTTTTGTTTCCTTTTTACAAATGTAATTCATTTATTTTTTTTCTAATTGATATGGAATCTCATCCACACATCTAAAATGTTATCAGATTTTTCTCTAATGACCCAAATAAATTATTTCATTGCCTTTAGAAACTGCTTAAAAGCACTTTATACCTGCAGTTAAAATTTGCTTGGCACACACATATACTTTAAACAATGCTCATATCTTATTGAAGCACACTGTTGTCTCTAAATATAGCCTTTCTTTAGCAAATCAGGCAAATGAACGGAAAATCACATTTTTCCTCTAATTACTGTCTTCTATGAAAACATTTTCTACTTTTTTTTTTTTTCCAGTGAGTGAACAGTCCTATGAAAAGGACTATGTATTTCAGTTTTAATCCTAAAAAATATTTATTTTTGTGCCTAATTTCTGTACAGCAGTGGTGCCACTAGGTGTGAAAGTGAGACTGAACAAAAAAAGCTTTGATGTAAACCATTTAGTCCTGTTCAGCAGAAATCTTTGCGTTTTGCTGACTATGTTTACACCTTTCCTTAAAGAGAAACAGAGATTTAAATAACCACCCTAAAGAGGAGCCTTGCTGTCTGCAAATGAATATACAATAAGCAGAAAACAGCAGAATTACACTCTCTTCCACCTGTGCACAGAAGATTATTTCTCTGCTGTTGTGCCATAAGTGCAGTTCTTTGAAATGGGAAATGATCCCTCTGGAATGAGAGAAATGTTATCCCATGACAGAATTGGATGGAGGCTGTGGGCCTGACTTCTGCTTGGTTAGGTCCCAAGCAGCTGGAGTATTTCCACTAACTCTCATGGAGATCTGTAGGTGTCAAGAACACTCATTCACTAACAAAAGCATTGGCATTCAGGTGTTAAGGGACAAAATTGTTCAGTGTACTCTTATAACCAAGAATTTAAACTCAAAGTCAAAATTAAAATGAAGAAAGGAGCAATTCTCCAGCAAGGCAGGAGCCAAGGAGTTGCACCTTGAAATTGCAGCCATTCTCTCATGAAGGTTTTAGAGTTGACACCATCAGCTTGTAGAGTTCTCAGAAGTGCCAAAAATGCTGCCTTTAAAACAAGAGGAGTGTCAGAGGCAACTCATCATTCTAGGATCTGCCTGCAAGGACAATGCTCTGTCCACCAAGGTTAGATCTGGGCTTACTTTTTATGATCTTGCATGATATTTAAGACATATTTATTGCAAATAATTGACTAAGCAGCATACAATAACTGACAAACCGAGATCCAACAATTTACATTTCAGTGTGTCACTTAAAAGTTCTTGAGAAACAAGGAATGTTTGCATTTTTAAAACAATTACAGTGAAGTGCAAGAAAGGCAATATAAACTGTGAAGACAGTTGCAGCCAATATGCAACATATAACAACTTCTAACATCTGATTCTGAAATGAGTTGAGCACCTACCCACCTTCTGTTTCATGGCCATGCATGGCACTGCTTAAAAGCTGAGAAAAGGAATGTGGCCGACACATATTAGCAAATATGTTCTAAAAATGTTTTAAAGGCCTAAGGCAACTGAATGTATGATAAAATATTCACTGGCTCATCCATGCTAGATGGTGTGAGTATATCAGAATACACTGATTAGCATATGATAGCACCACCACTTTAGACAAACCTGAATCGTAAAGATAACCCAAAAGCCTAGCTCTGATTCAAGAAAATGCGGCGGATGTTACTTCCCAATAATTTGGAAAGCAGTCAGAAACTTCTGAGCATTTTTTTAAAGTTCTGTACACCAGAAAATTAAAAGACAAGTACAAAATCAACGCAAATGTAAAAATCACAGAAATTAAGCATTGCAAAAGAAAAGTATTGCTTTTGTGAAAGATGCCATGATGCTGACAGGTTCCTTTCTTGTTCAGCCTCTGTACTGTTTTGCCATAGTTAGTCTTGGGCTGACTCAAGCATTCATAGATATTCCACTTCAGATACAGAAACCAACCCAGAGGAGAACAGCAAAATAAGGTAGCCGAGGAAGAAATATCAAAACACAATTTCTTTGGAAGGATAGGCAGACTTTTGTGAAATGAGACTATTTTTTTTCTGGAATATTTGCTTAAATATTTACAATCTAAAATACTTTCAAATCCAAAATAATTTTTGAAACAAAATTTTTTATCATCTTTATCTGACACACATTGGAAAACCTCCATTACCCTACCAGAAATACTCTGTTTACTTGATCTGCTTGAGAAAGATCCCAATGAGATCATGTTCTTCAGGCCTTCTTCTAATATCTAGTTGTCTTCTCAAAGATCAGAGAGCCACTTGGCAGTGCTTACACTCGTTATTGAGAGACGGAGTTGGGAAGCATGGTTACGAAAACATTATTTTTTGATAAATTAGTAATAATAATAATATGCCCATTGTTTATGTAGATTAACTTAACTAAACGTCTAGTAAAACAGGATTTAATAACATATAGGGTAACATATTATATATGTGATAAAAATAGGATTTGTTATAAGATATATAAATTACTAAAAAGAATTAATTATAATTTAATTAGCTCTTTGTTTCCCCTTGGTTCACCACTGACCTGTGAGACACTTTATCAGAGATCTGCAGAGAATGATCAAAAGCCAGAGTTGTCATGAGGCATGTATTTTGGAAAGCAATGACAATTTTGCACTTTCTAAGTAGCCTGTCATCCAAGGGAAAATCCCCACGGGTCTTCTAATCCCAAACAATATTTTGGGAAATTCCTGTCATGTCTTCCCACTACAGCATACTGTAATTGCAACTGAGAACTGTATTCAGTTGATCTTCAGGTCCACCAAAGCATCTATCACCCTTTCTGCCTTTCAGACTATATAGAAAGCTAGCTGTTTTTTGAGGAGTAGACTGCTAAATCGTGCTCTACTGAATATTTCTTTATGCAAACAGAGTCTCTCTTAAAAAAGTGAAAATAAAACAGAAACCAGAACTATTTGTTCTATGTAATGGAAACTCCATCTGCCTTTACCAGTACACAGGTAACAAAGACATGGCGCATATTTTCATTCACGTGCTTTTGACATGTGTGTAAACCAAAGATTGTGAGTGTGTAGGACAGAGGCACATATGTATCTCTACACATAAGTCTGTCTCCACATACTTCATACATGGCACACACAGAAAATTCTTACAGGTCTGCACAGCCATTAGATTATTATTTTTTTTAAGCCAGAGTTTTTCTGGGATATCTCAAAAAAGCCCATTGTTTCATGTTCTTCTTTTAGGGTGACTAAGAGAAAAAAATGATCTTTTAAAACAACATTGGGACAGTGACAGCTAGCTAGGAGGTTAACCTATTGCTAACATGACCTCAAACTGAGAAATCTTTTCATCTGCAGCTCAGAAGGTAGTGAATAAAAATAATTAACTATCGGAGGGTTGCTCAGAAATCTAGGAGAGAATGAGTGGAGTATTTCATTCCATCTCTTAGTGGAAAAATATGGATTCCCAGCATGCAAATGCTCATCATGCTGTCAAGTCAGTAAATTAGCTGTGTTCAGGGGTTGATTATGAATCACAAGGGATAGCCATCTTCTATCTTCATCTGAAAAAAACAGTTCTCTACAGAACAGGACAGCAGTTAAAGGATTATATTAGCTTTTCTGTGTGTTCAATAGAGTCCAACAAAATACACTATGGGCCTGAACCTAAGGCTGTCTGAACTGGCATCTTGTTCACAACTGCATTTGCAATTCACTAAAACATTGTAAATTGAACTGTCTTTAGCCATAACTGGTTAAAGATCATGTTTAACCAAACCTTGTTCCTGATTCACATTTAGTATAAGAAAGCTTTTTGTTTCCTGAAGCTTTATCAAGCTTCACTCAGACCTGTCAAGCACATAGTATCTCTTCATAATTGCCTGACAGGATGATGAAACGTACCAGCCATGCAATCTCCTGTAATCATTTCACCTCTTGTTCTCCCTCTATGCACTTTCTCTCAACCCTCATGCGCTCACTGTCCCTTCAGGAATATGTCTGGATTGCTCTGTGTCTCTAGAAGCATTTGGCTACAAAACTATCATATAATGGTATTAATCCCACCCTGTTCCCCAGAATTTCACTTATCTTGCTCAGGCTTCTTTTGAAAGTGTGTGTTGGATGTTATATTGAGCACATTTTTTCATCAATGAGTGGGGAAGGAGAGAGCAGTGGTCCTTGAATGTTTCTGTTTACATTCATGTTAAAACTTTGGTGTTCAAACAGATGGGAAAATAGGGTTATTCAGGATGGAGCCTTTTTGGGGGTGGAGGGTACAGATTACTCCTCAGCTATCTTCTGGCTGTATCTCTGGGACTGTGCCCAGTGTTTCTGCACATTGCTCAATTAACATACTTATGTTTTATAAGATATAAAGTTGAATCTCATGAGCTGCATGACCCTAAGCCTAGTGGGACATGGTCAAACTTGTCACATTAGTAGGTTTTCAGAAAGCAGTGCTAAATTCATTGCTTTTTGCCTGTAAACCTGATTCAAACTCAGGTCTCAAGCTGAGAGAGACTGGTGCATTAACCTAATGTGCCCACTTGACTCTTTCCTAAGCATCATGATAGATTTCTTTTAATCTGCTGCAGAAAATAAATTGCTGGAGGAAAAAAAAAAAAAAAAAAAAAAAAAAAAAAAAAGATTTGTACTCTTTAAAGACTAATCACTTTCAGGCACTGCATGGCAAAGAGCGAGATTCAGAATGAATCCTTTTACTACATTACTCATGACAGCTTACAACCCAGACTATTAAACATTCATCAATAAAAATTTAACATCCCATCTTCCCTTTGATATCTTCAACTGCTCCCTACATAAGACAACAAGAAGGCTTTCCACAGCTCAGTGTGATGGCAGGACATCAAAGCAGCCTCCACAGCCAGCCTGCTTCCAAGAATTTCTTGTATTTAGAAAGTAGACTTGTCACATGGGATGGGAAAAAGCAATGAAGGAGATTTTCTCTGGTTTGAATACATATATTGCCTCCCAAGGGGTGCAGTATGTCCAAGTTGTGGCTGAGTGGCATGTTGCAATTCACTTTTCTTCAGATAAGTATCTGACAGACCACACAGAAGCAGGAAAGAACAACGTGCACTGCACTTTATTAAACAACAAAAAAAAAAAAAGATTTGTACTCTTTAAAGACTAATCACTTTCAGGCACTGCATGGCAAAGAGCGAGATTCAGAATGAATCCTTTTACTACATTACTCATGACAGCTTACAACCCAGACTATTAAACATTCATCAATAAAAATTTAACATCCCATCTTCCCTTTGATATCTTCAACTGCTCCCTACATAAGACAACAAGAAGGCTTTCCACAGCTCAGTGTGATGGCAGGACATCAAAGCAGCCTCCACAGCCAGCCTGCTTCCAAGAATTTCTTGTATTTAGAAAGTAGACTTGTCACATGGGATGGGAAAAAGCAATGAAGGAGATTTTCTCTGGTTTGAATACATATATTGCCTCCCAAGGGGTGCAGTATGTCCAAGTTGTGGCTGAGTGGCATGTTGCAATTCACTTTTCTTCAGATAAGTATCTGACAGACCACACAGAAGCAGGAAAGAACAACGTGCACTGCACTTTATTAAACAACGTGCGCTGCATGCCAGGACTTTAACTGCTGAGAAAAAGGAAATAATTTTGCTTAAAAAAATTACAAGGTTTCATTATATCCTGGATTGAACAATTTGTTGTAGCTACTGTTTGCTGGAGAAGTGAAGGTTGTAAACAATCAAATTTATTTGCTTTCCTGCTGCCTTAAGATTCATGATTGACTTTGAAAAGCCAAATTTTCAATGGGCAAGTCCAGTTCAGATCAGTAGCTTCCAGTTTCAGCTACTTAACTGAAATGAGCAGGAAAATTAGAGCCTGAAATTAAAACTAGAAATGTCCAAGACAAATTCACAATAGAAGATTTTTGAAAGTTTCTGCACCTTCAACCATGCTTAAACATCCTTCCCTGGTGACTTTTAATTTCTCTCATGTTTGGCCTAGAGTAAAGGACAGTGTTGCATGAATTTGAGGGAGGAAAAAATGTCTCAGACTTTATAAAGTTCACTCTAGACTGAAGGTTCATCTCAGTAATGTGATATCCATTTTAGGTAACAGATTTCAGTCGTAGTCTGGAGGACCAACAGGTGAGTATGTCTACTTGGTATACACAGTTATACCACTGAACTACCTGGAGATAAAGATTATGTTAAAAATAATTATTTCTTATATCAGCCATTTGCAATATTTGTTATAAAGCTGTAAATTCATAGGGGAAAAAGATGGAATTTATGGAAAGGCTGCTTGAAAACATACTACTCTTAGGAACTGAACCACATTTGGACAGTGATAATAGCTATCTTGGGAATATCCCCTGTGGTTCCCTTTCTCTCTGTGAAGTCTTTCTACATCACTCTCATCCAAACAATCCAGGTTCTTTTTAATCTATTGGTTTTCCTGGAACTGAAGAACTGTTTTATCTGGTTTAAAAAGCACACCCTTTGGCCTAGCTGGGACTGTGTGCAGCCTTGCCCACATCCAGAAACTAGGACTGTTCATCTTGCAGTGAAATTCATTCTCACTAGACAAACTGTGCACCAGCATCTCTGCCATAGAACCCAGCTCTATTTTCACCCATCAGCTTTCTTACTGACTTAAATCACCTTGTAATTGGATGACTTCTGTAACACAAGTGGATTTTGGATCAGGTGATAAACTGAAAGGGCCTTAGGGTTTGTGAGTTCTTCGTTTTGTCCCATCTACCTTTCTCCTCCTACATCCTGTCACAGTTTCATTGTGACTGCCTGCTGACCATCTGTGGTGGCCTGGGATTTCATGAGCAATGCTCCTGTCCAAAGCCTGCCTGTTCCAGGAGGAACGAAGGGTCAGAAGCTGGAAAAAAAATCCTAGTGTGCATCTTTTCAAACAGTTGTCATTTACTCAGTTGCAGAACTAGGAAAAGGGAGGCAACAGGGTAAGAAGGAACACAGTGAAAGAAAGAAAAAGATTTTCTGAAGGTAGTAGTAAATCTGTTTTTCAAGACTCTTGGTTTCCTGCCTTTTTTTTTTTTTTTTTTTTTTTTTTTTTTTTTTTTTTTTTTTAATCAGGTGACAACTTCCAGAAGCTGTCATTCAGTGTAACCTTTAATAGCATGTTATGGTATTAGCTGGCTAAATAAATTAAATTAATATTAGCAAAGAGCAAGGAATGAAGAGGATGTATTTCCCACAATTATGCATGAATTGACCTGGCTTTGCTTAGTTTTTAGTGACTTAGCTGGGAGGCAGAGTGGTGCTAAGGAAGTTCAGAAAGAACATGTTCCCTATCAGGCTCTCTGCCTTGCTGTGTTATTAGCAGAAAATAGAAGTTGTTCAGATTCCACATGAACTGCAATCAGACCAGCTACAAACGTTTTACTGTGGCCTTTTATTAGCTTTATTTTCTCTCATCTAAAATCCTTTGCACTCTGCTCACTTATAGTACCAAAATAAAACTAAGTTTAAAAAAATGTGATAAAGGAGAAAAAAATATTCTTAAAATTTCTTAAGCAATAGCAGCAGCAACCAATATCTTTTATTGAGATGCAAAAGTGCCTGGCATAAAGTCTTTTTTGTTTGTTTGTTTGTTGTTGGGTTTTTTTTACCAATTAGTGAGCTAAAAATTATAGAATTGACACATTTTCCTATTTTGTTTCTTCCCTTTAAGGAGCAGATTTTGTTGTCGTTTTTGTTGTTGTTTGTGTGTTTTGTTTTGTATGTTTTCATTTTGCAGTTTGGAAACAATTCTGTATTCAGCTGTCCAGGGTCTGTCTGTAGTTCACTTAAGGGCTTTCTATTGACTTTCAGGTACTAGCAGTTAAATAAAATGAGGTAAGTGAAAGAATGAAATGATCTAGGTGGGACAAGAGATTTCATTTGGTTTTTAGAGTCAAGAATGACCAGAAAGGGAAAAATCAGTTTCCACTATAGCTCTTTATATTGCTTCAGAGATGTAAAAGCATGTCAATACCATGAGAGCAGGCACAGCAATGAAATCTCATAACTGGTAGTGCAATTAGTAGTGGAACCAGTGGTGAAAATGCAGCTTTGAAGACAGCACACAGTGCCTTGAGTGTCTCAGTACACTGTGATTTCTGTTTAAATGCTGGTTTATCCTATACTAGGTTTGCCTCTGGAACAGACAAACAAGTGAACAAAGATTATTCTGAATGAACATTATTTATGAAAATTCTGGACATTTCCTAGTGTCAGTGTTGTTTTCATTAAAAAATGGTATCACTAAGCACACACGCATGTCAGAGACCCATTTCAAGAGAAATTTAAACAGAACATGAATCATTCAACTGAAGTTTTGTGAGGGTAAGACAACTAACATCTTTCATTCCCCTGACATTAGCATCTGCTACAGTCACCCTTCCTACAGTCTCTCTCTCTCTCTTGCTCTTTCACCCAGTTTCCATTATACTCCTGAGCCAATGTAGTGCAAATACTCATCAGGTGTTTTTGTGTTTTGAATATAATAATACTCACTGCTTAAAAAGCTGTGGTCATGTGGATTTGGTTGGTGATACCGAATTAACCGAAAATTGTATGATAAACGTTCATATTAATAATGACTTCTAGCCCTTTCCAACTAAAATTGGTGCAGCAGGTATTTCTATTTCTCAGCAGGATATATTCCTAATATAACAATCACATTATATGCAGAATAAGGATTTGCTGCAGTGCTGTATCTGCTATCTCAAATATCTAAGCTGTGACTATAATTTTAAAAGTAAAATTATCTCAATGTACTAGCTGTGCATACAACTTCCCTTCTCTTAAAGCAGATTCTAGTAACTGTCCTAACTGCAAAGCAATGCGGGCAAATTCTCAACACTTGGTCAAAATTTACACCTGTGCAGAGAGACTGCACAGACCAAAGTGTCACTCAAGTTCCACTCAGGTTCTGTGAATCTTGTCTCTACTTGGTTCTTAAATGATGGTAGGAGAGGAAGGTGCTCAGTATGTCAGAAAGCAGGCACATTCTTTTATGGTGGGAGTTCACCATTTCCAAGGGCCTAAGCTACGTGTTTTGCACAGTGATGAAACAATTAACTGGTTTAAAATCAAGAGATTGAATTCTGGAACAATTTCTAAAGCTACCAAGGCACAGGTCTAGTTAGTTATAATTCTGCCTTGAAGCAATTTTAGCTCTAAATTTGCAGTTTGTTCTGAAATTCACATGATCTTTTCAAAGTTTCACCCAGATATAATTATCAGTGGATGTATATTTTACCAGTACCATTAGTAATTTTAAGCTTAAGTGGTGATAGTGAGGATATTACAGCAATATAACACGAGTGAAACTGTGAGCTGCTACCACTAAGGCACAAGAGTCAGTCAACACTGACTTTGACATTTGTGTGGTAGAAGCAGAATATAAAAGGTAGTTCATTACAGTAATGGACTAAGAAAAATATCAATTATATCAACACAGCTGGTAGATTTCACCACAGTGCATCATTTCTATAGACAACACAGGGTGAAAATGTGTGTTATACACAGGAGCTCATTTCCCTGATGGTAGAAGAAACTTAGGTTGTGAAATCTCTCAAACATCAGCCATCTACCTACCCTTGGTCCCAGAGTTTCAGTGAAAAAGTCCTGCGTCTAGAACAGTCTTGAGAAATTCTGTATGAATGCATACTGTAAACCTGAACTCAGTAGAAAATAAAGAGTTAAGTATAAAATTTTCCCATCCATTTGATCACTAAGTACTTGCTTTCAACAGCTGAAAATCAAAAGCACATTAGCTGCTGTCACCATCACAACTTTTATAATGTTGATATCTGTATAGCAGGAATCCAATTAATATACCAACTCAGTTGATATCAGTTCACATATGTAAACACACAGGAGCTATTTCAGTCCTGATAATCCTAACTGCACTAGAGATTTTGAAATAACTTGATTTTCCCTCTTCCAGTTGCTACTGGAATAGGATGAGAGAATTTAAAATAACTCAAATACTATCCTCAGTCTATAGACTGTGAAGTAAAAGAACGATCTTTATGGAATTAAACAAATATCACACTGAAAAAACCACTATTGCCTAAGTTGTAGTGTCTTCCCCTACAAGAAAGCAGACAAAAGAATACAGCATTGACACATATACCAGTGCGTCTCAGAGAAGTCAGCACTGATGAAATGCAGCTCCCACACAGAATGCCTCCCTCAGATAGCTCTGAAGTGAAAATTATTAACACACAATGCACCTAGGAGAGGTGTTTAATTACAGCACTGCTCCCACAAGGCCATGCCTGCAGGCACAGTTGGTTTGAAACTGGTCTGTGTGGGAGTGATCACTGGAGCAGTAAAATAACCCACAAGGTGTCCTGAATTACTGCTGACCACCAATGTAACACTAAGAGCAATAGAGTAACAGTGTTGAGTTGGTAGCCAACTCTGCATTGCTTAAACATTTGAATATTTCTGTGTGTTCATTTCACACTGAGACCAACAGCTTGAGATTCAAATATCTCTGTTAAGGAGTTACAGCACAGTTGCTTAACCCTGTATTTGAGCTCAACATTTATTCACATGTGTCTCCTTCCAGGATGAGTTTGGCACAAAATGTGCTGGTCCAGGGATTTGCCACCACTCCCTCCACTTGCATACACATATTGGAGCTCTAGGCTGCAAACACACCAATAAGGAAGAAATTCTTATTAGCAGAAATGGAGAGACAGCAGGCATTTAGAACCAAATACCTGATCAGCATATGCTTATATATGATGAGCTGTCAGTGAAAAAAAGTTAAAAAAACTGGCAATATGATAAATAGTTCATTTTAGTTAAGGCATGTGTTAAGGCACAAAATCTCCAAGGAAGAGTCACAGCTCTATATCAGTCAGTGTCAGACAGTCCATAGTCCAGATCACAAAATCAGAACCTGAAACTTCAGCTAGTCACACTTCATGTTAAGAATACATTTGAAATTACATTATATATATACATTTGAAATTATATATAACCTGTTAACATAGTAGATTCTTTAATGCATATTGCAAGCCCTTGTAGCTTTAGTGGTGATTATAGATGGTTTTAGATGGTTACATGTAGATCACTGGTACATGTTAAGATGTTTGTAAGTTAACATTTGACCCTTTTAGAAACAACCTACAATTATTTACTAAAATATCCACTAATAATTTGTTAACTTTCCATAATTCTAAATTGAACTCTTGGTTCCATTTCTGACTCACTGTCATTTCTCAGAGCATTAAAACTCCACAATTAAAAAACAAATAAAATAGGTTATGTAATAATAAGTTATGTAACTTAGGAAAATACACCTGAAGTTAAGGTTCTGTGGCATGAGTTGCACAAGTCAATTTAAGTTACACAGTTCAGTCACTGTCACAATTCCTTCCACCTTTATAACAATCACATACACTTATTTGTCACAAAGGACTTCCATGATTTTGTGAAACAAATTCACAATCTTGATTAGAGTATAACATTTGGTTATAAAGTATTCACACACCCTATATATTATGCATTAAAAATAGACAAGCAGTAGTAGCCCAGAAATGGATTTTCATTATCTCTCCTTTATGTGTATGGAACTGACACACAGAAAGATAAAGCACTAAGTTTTCCTGAGAGATCATTGTCTTCACCTTCAGAGTGTACATCAGTATAGAAAATGCCTGGGTTCATTTTTAAAATATGGGAAGCAGAATAAAATTCTGTGCTCCAGTTTCCCAGTACTGTGGGACATAGTGGTGCTTTTATAACAGGATTATTCTGTCACTCCTTGTGAATATCAGAGATACAGTTAGATAAATTTATCAGCCATTTGTGGCTGAGTACAGCAGTGACATATTTAATCCTATCTTTTTTGTAGATTTATCTTCCTATTTCTGCCAATCCCAAATATTAAAAAAATAATAAATTTGTGATCCAGGCCTCAAAATGGTGGTTTTTCTTCTTCAGTAGTTATTTTTCAAGTATCTTAAAAAACTATTAGTTTTAACAATAAGTATTCACATTTTTCCAAGATTTCCAGTCACACCTCTGAAATGTAGGAGATAGAACCTTGCTTTGTAAGGTTTCAAATGAAAGTTAAGTAACATCTGAAAAAACAGCAGCTGCCTCAAGACTTGCTAGAAAATCAAAGGAGGTGGAAATATATTTTTTATTGTATCTGAAGACACAATTTTCCTCCTAATTAAACCACACATGCTACCTAGTGGATAAATATGAGCTATATCCGACTGCAAGGAAATCCAGCAATTGCACATTCCAGATTTCCTTGATTAAAAAAAATTAATATAATCTCTACAAATTCCTGTATGCCATCACAATCCATCCTGGCATCTTCATCACATATATTTTTGGTTCTAAGAGAATCCAAGGATTATTCAAAATGAAAGTGCAAAAGAAACGAGCCATTCTATTTTTAACTCAAACAGTTTGACTGAATTTGACTGAAGCACTGGGCAACATTCCAGTGGTGAAGTGTGTGTTTTATACTACCCAAGCTGCTTTGCCCTTTCCTTCACATAATGCTAATGAGTAACAGAGTAACTTGAAAATCTGAGCACTGAGGTATGCACGGGTTTGGGTTAGTATATTCCAGTTTTAAGAAGGATTACGAATTGGGAACTACAGCTCTGCTGAGGTGTGAAGCTGCATTAATAGTTTAATATGTAATACTAAATCACTGGGATACTTAAGTATCAGACTACACTTGATTCCCCTCTCAAACAATTAGACTGAGCATTTACAATTCAGCAGAATGCAAAAGAGCAAAGATGAGTTACCAGGTGTGAGGGAAGAAAATGCCTGTATATCTACATTATGTAAAGAGGCTGATATTTGCAAACTGTCCAAGAAGAAACTCAATAATGAGTACATTCTTAGTACTCTTTATGAGCCAAAAATTTTTTTTATCTCTTGTCTTCTGAGGAAAATGTCTAACAGAATTTTTCTGGAATAACTTTCCATGGAGATGTTGTATTAAAAATTTAGAATATTCTGGATTAACTCTTCTAAGATGATAGTGATTGCTACTTTAGAACAGGAAGGTCAAACAGTTAACTCATCCAGAACAGATTATTCTGCAGTAATTATACTGCTATGTTTCCTTGTGTAAAAACAAACCTTGATACGTTCTCATCAGAAGATTAAATCCTATTTACACTTCTCTTAACCATGGGAGTATTTAATTCTTAATTAAAATTGACCCAAGTCAATGCTTCTGTCAAAAGGGACAGTCCTATCTTGCCCTTCAACTGAATATGCCTGCTACTTTTCTTCTGTAAACACTTGCATTATTATGATTGCCCAGGGACCCAAAAGAAGGAATGAAAAGCAATCCAAGAAAGGAAAAAGGGGTAGTTTTAATCAGGATCTATACTTGATCTGGCTACCCACAAAGCTCTGTAAATGCTGACAGAAGAAAATATATTGTAGCCCATTTGACACCTGTGTGAATTTATAGTGGTAGAAAATAATAATAATTAAAGTGCACCCTGGAATAATTTCTGTTCCTTCTTCTCTTGAGAACTGTTTTTCTTTTAAAATTACAACAAAAAACCTGGGGAATTCGAAATTATAGAAAAATAAATTTATATCTGTGAATATAGAATTTGTGTGACTTTTTTTTTTTCCCATGTGTAGTAACAGTTCATGATCAAGGTCAATTCTTATAAAATGGGAAAACTTTGATTTATGCATTTGTTCCAAAATATAGATTATTTAATGTTGTTGTTTGCAAGACAAATTATGACAACTGGATTACATAACATTAGTATTTAATTTTAATTTACCGGTGGACACTTATTGGCTGTTGTCAGTTATTTTAATACAACTTGACACTGCATTTTTGTAAAATTGTGACAGGCAGTATTCATAGCGCTTTACTTTAGTAAGTTGAACTAAAAGCCATGACCATGCATGGACTCTCAAGCAGAGTTAACATCCATTCTGTTATGCTGACTACATCTTCACCATAAGCCTTGTAGTTAGTGCTCAAGCATTGTAAATGGAAATTCAAACTCAAACTTGTCTTCCTGCTCTGCTGAAAATGTACATGCAACTTTCTCTTCTCTAGCGTTACAGTAGCTCCAGACCAAGTATTATCTCAAATACAGCAGATATATTTAACCTATGCGTCGCTAAAAACGAAAAATCATGGGTGCTAGAAGCATTTGTGTTTTGCTTACAACCAGTTGCCTCAGGCCACTAGAGGCTACTGCAGGCTAGTAGTAACAGACATTTTCCAGACTATTCTGCCGTTTATTCGTTAAAAAGAGAGGACATGGGAACAGTAGTTAACACACCTGATATGTTGAAATAACTTGAAAAAAACCTAAAATTAAGGATGTGTCTACAAGGAGTGTGTTTGTGTGCTCCAAAAGATTTCTCCCAATAATCTAAACAGAGGCATTAATTAAAAACATACATTGTTTTTTACTAAATAGACCAACCAAACTTTGAACGACTGCACTCAGGGTCTCAGAACAAAATTTAGAATCTTTCTTTCCTATTATAATCTCACAAAATATTAATTTTTGTTTTCAGACAAGTTTGTAAACAATGCACTATTGCATGAGCTTTGATGAATACTTAAAAACAAGGCAAATGGTGTTAGATTAGAAGTGGAACCCCTCACATCTATTTTATATTACTAAAGGTCATAGACACTCAGGCCTTTACATCCTCTGTATGCTTTAGAAATTGTTTTGTTTTACCTCAGATGTTTCTGCACTAACATAACTTGTTAGTTAGAAAGAAAAAGTGTGTCTGCACTAAGCAAATGTATTCTGAGCTAAGGAATTTTAGTGTGTTTCTAATGCATCCAGGCACCAACAGTCCTCACTTCTGACAGTAGTTTACAACAAACAAACAGTGAGAAAATATAGCATTAGACTTGGGATGATTGATATTCTTACCTGGGCTATGATTTCAGGCCTTTGATGAGAGAATAATAAGCATAATATAAAAGCAATCATTACCATTGTAGAGAACTGTTCATCCATTCATGAATGTATTTAACATTAGCTCTTACAGGAGGCAAACTGAGAGATGAGCTGCTGCAAAGCGAAATTAAAGGGCAAATGGAAAAAAGGATTAGGGACTCTAAAGATAAACAATTAACATACAATTTTTTGCTGCAAATTTACTAGTTTTTTGATATTTAATGAATATGCAACAGATTAATTTAGTAAAATATTTTATAAAGGTAATAATATTCTATGTATTGAAAATTTTGATGTTAGTGTTCATCCAAACCCAGGTTATCTCCTTGCATTGTGTTTGTGCAGTAGCCAGCACAGTAGGGACACAATCATGAGCTGGGAAAGATGACAGTGCAAGTGCACTAATACAAGGAAAACTGAGTCAGGTTGTGCAAACTTTCAGTTTGTTGGTCCAACTGACAGCAATTACCTGATTTTATTTGTTATGTTTTTTTAAAAAACTAGTTGCCCTCACTTAGCTAGCTAGCTGTGGTTTCAGAGGTTTCCAGTTCCACCGTTGAAGCAAATGTGTTTTTTCCTTTCCAAGCTGGCTTTATCTTATCTTGTTTTACTCCCTGTTTTCCAAATAGGCTGTGTAGATATCACAGGTGAAATTATCATATTAGAATACTTTAAGGTACAGAGGGGTCTATCACCAGCTGGGACTGTTAGTAATGAATGGCATCAGAAGAGCCACATCTCCCTCCTGGCGAACTCCTGGGAGTGCAGAGCGATGCAAACCTCACCTGGGACATGGCCCATGCCCTGCTCTGTGCTGCCTTGGTGCTCTGCCCACTTTGGGCTGCAGGAGCAGACAGGTGGACACCAGATGCTACTGGCAGCGTTAGACTGGAGAAGATCCAGAGACAGTTGATGGCTGAGCTGTTCAGGATCCAAATGGAACAAGCCTACTGAATGGAACAGATGTTACTGGTATAGGAGGTTCGGAACAAAGGCTATATCTGAATCTAAGTCAAGTTTTGAGTTACACATGCTCTGATTAGGACAATAACGAATGGGCAGTCTCCAAGGCAGAAAACTAATCCTGGATTTTTGGATCAAGAAACTGTTTTTCAGATATCTGTGAACTGCCATTTTAGAATGTTTTAAGACCATAATCTCTGTCCCTATGCATGAAAAAACACTGAAGGAAAAGGAGTTGCACAACAATTTGCTACTAATGAGTTTGGCATTAAAACATTGTTAATGTAAATTACTTACATGAGTTTCATAAGGGCTTTCCAAGCCTATACACTATTGCAGAGCAAAGAAACTAACCTAATGTTAATAATCTCATTCTCAGAGCATAATAGTAGTAGTTTTCTACTCCCCTGGGCTCTCACTCCTGAGTCTTTTGATGAACTAGGCTGGGCTGGCCAGAGTGTGTCTTAGTGCCATTGCAATGTACTTTTTGAAGTATCTTATGAAGCAGGCTGCAATTATGTTACACTGGTGTCTCCTGGAGGAGGTACAAAAGGGGCTAGTAGAATTGGTAGGTCGCTTTACTTTAAACTCACTTCATGAAAACAAAAGACACGCAGACAATGAGACAGAAGAACATGGCCAGCAAATCTGTAGAAGAACCAGGGACAGAACCTAAACTACTGAAATGTCTGTCTGTGCCAAAAACAAGGCATGCTGATGGAAGAAACATTTGAAAATTTTCAGTTGGATTGATCTGAATTAGTGGAACTACCCGTGAATATCACTATCATGCAGTAAAATTCAGTCACGGAACAGAGAAGAATGGATTTTTTCAGTTTGAATTTGTGACTGGGTTTGAAATTTGCATTCTTTTTTTGTAATTTCAATTTGTATGAAATTCTTTTGTGCTCTGTGAAGATTTTAGTAGGTCACTCCTTGCAATTAACCTGAGAAAAAAGGGCAGACGCGATGGTCTGTAATTTCTTGTTTCTTTCAGATAAAAAAAAATAATTGTATCTCTAATGCAAATGTATTCTTGTATAACTCCATTGCAACAGAGATGAGAAATTCTTCCACATGAAAAAGAGGAGCTTGCCCAGCAGATTAAAAGAACAGGAATTATCTTAAAACAAGAAAAATAAGTAAAGTATCTGGAAGGACTAAGTTATGTGGAGAAACTCTCCAGTCAAAACAAAGCTGTCCTTTTGTAAGTTATTTTGTTAAATTTAAAAACAGAGTGCATGTTATCTCAATTATTTTCTTCTTGTTGTTTTAAATGCTAACTTCAAAGAGCATTAAATATAAAGCATATCTTTTGATTTCAGTTATTGAACATAAAGTGTACATGGAAATTGGCAAGAAGATTGGGCTGAAAAGCAATGTAATTTTGAAGATTTAGTGTACTCCAGCACAAAACTAAAGGGCTTCTGTTTTGCTCACATAGGTTGCTGAGAATAGGATTCCATTCTGTGGCTTCCTTTTCCTTTATGAGGAACTTGCAGAAGCTGGAAAGGCAGGTTTCAGCTCGGGGGAATGACAGAGGCATTTAATTCTACTTCATTTACTTCAGATGTGCACTCCTATTCTGCAAGGTACTCAGGCACAAACATAACTTTCAAACATAGCCATTAGCACATAACTAATGTCTCACTGTCCTCACTGAGGCTTAAGCATGTGCTGAAACACTTTGCTGAAGAGGGATAAACTTAATCAATTTTTGAAGTTGGGGTAGATTAAAATGCAATGTGTTATAGCTTCCTGAAGGCTAATTTGTCATAAATTTGAGAGATAAAATTCATATTATAAACAAAAACCAGACTAACTTAAAAATTTAGTGATGGTTTGATCTTTGCTGTGTTGTGTCAGAATAGGAGTAATTACTACAGGTAAAACTGGAGAACTGTTGATGTTGAAATTTTATCTCAAAGTATGATACCCTAGTTCTTGCTAGAATACATGTTTGTAGAAAACAATTTCCACTGAACATTTCAATAGAAGACCACACAAAAGATGGTAGTAATAACCCTAATTTCAAACATCATAAGACCCAGATCTCATAGACTGTTATAATGATTCATTCTAGGGTCTCAATAAGGAAGACTGGAAATAAAACACCTTAATCATAAGTCATTCAAATGACACATGTGAAACATTCAAAATCTTATACCAATTTCTTTTTGGTATTATGTGAACAGTATTCTATTCTGGGGAGGTTCATGATACAGCAGCTATGATAATTGCTTAAGTCATGGACATAGACCGTAACTGCACAGTCAGCCATTAAGAGCAGCTCATCTTTTAAGAAGTGACAAATAGGTTTGAATGTCTTAGTATTCACAAAGAAGATGTTTCTCAAAACCACTAATAACTTTTTTAAATGCAGATTGACAATTATAATGCATTTATAGTCATACTGTATAGTTAAAATTTATATTCTACTTAGGCGGACAAGGTTATCAGAAAAGGTATGTGAGCTGACTTTTAGTAAGAGTTGGTTAGGGGCTACATATTTACACTCTGAAATGGTTTTGTTTTCACCCATACAGTTCTAAGTATGTAACTTTTAGGATCAATTTTTAGAAATCATATCCATCATTTACAAAGTGCACCAGACCCTTTGATGACTCTTTAATCACTAAGAGGGTCAGAAAGAGAAGTTTTTCCTACATACAAACAAAAGCAAAATAAAAATTTGTAAAATTCTTCCATAGTCTAAAGACATGGAAAAGTCCCTGCTGAGATGGGGGCTGTCAATTCACTCTGGTTTTCCAGTGTCATTCCCCAACATCTACCCAGTTTCAAGAGGCTTTCAGACTTTATTATTGCAAATATTGGTACGAGTGCTGTCACTTAATGATTTTCAGTTTGTTGCTACACTGGTGATGAAATAATGACAAAATCCAATTTTAGGGAAGGTCTTCACTTTATCACCTTTATAAAGTAATACTTCTTACCAAAGCGAACCTTTAGAATCTGAAAGGGGAAAATAAAATCAGTGCTGTGGAGTGATCTATCAGTTATAACATTCACTGACTAAATCCCATGTTTTTAGTAATACTAAAGAAAAATTAATACAATGCAATGTATTAATAGCAATAGAGATAGGATAGCAATAGAGAGAAGATGGCCAATGGCATGTATTTGTCATTGATGTTAGCTTTTTGGCTTTCATTATAATAAGAGGAATGAGGAAACCGAAACTGCTTTTTCAATATGATTCCTCAGTTAAGTTAAAACTCACTGAGTTGCAAATAATTCAAAATAATGTATTGCTGCAGAAAATCATACAGTAATGAAGTAAACCTACCTTTTCTTAACATTGATCATTATTTATATACATGGATCACCATAAAGTAATGGCTAGTATGATCATGTTACTCTGTAACATCAGGTTCCAGAGACAGTTTCCAACCCAACAGAAAGAGTAAAATTTTAATCACAGTCAGCCCAATGCAAGAGGGAAACTTTGTGGTTAATTCTGTTGGCTCAGGCACAGGTGCCTGGAAAACAGATTAAATAGGTCCAGTAACACATCATTGGCCTCTGTTAACACTGAAGCCCCATATTTAATATTCTCTAATCACCAATATTTGCCATAGTTTAAGCTTGATGCCTAAAACTCTTACATACATTTAAAAACTGAATATTTTTTATTCTAATTTTTACTTCCTCAGAGCAAATCTCTCCCTCTCATTGCTGAGATTGATAATATCCAAAATTTCTCATGCTCTAAAAGTCAAGAATATATTTTAGTACACCCTGATTTCCCTCAATTAAAATAATGAATAGTGAATGCACATATTCCTTTTTGAAATCTCATTATTATTACTATAAAATTTTAAAAAATCTATTTTTTGAGACTATTGTATTTTCTAGTAAATTTGTACTGTCTCATTTTCCATCATTTGCCCCAGTAATCACATTTGTCAGCCCTGATTAACTTGATTCATAGCTTTTAACATATTTTAACTATTTAGAATTGATTTTTATGTCTTAATAATCATGAAAGTTATCTCCTATATATTGACCTCAATCTTCTGCTCTTTGCTAGTTTTCTGTCTTACTTCAAGGATTTGAATACTTCACAAAACATGACATTGTCTTCTTTGGGTCTGACTGCCCTGTTACTTGGAAATGCTTTAGTTCTTTTTCTTCCTTTAGAGTGCAAATTTCTTGATCATTTTTCAGTTGCTTTGTGTTTTTTGTTGGGTGGATTTGGCCTTCTAGAAAGTCTTCCAGGATGTGCGAAGTTTGTGGTTTGCATAGATGGTCTGGAAAAAGTAATGTGCCGGAAAAGTTACAAAGGCCCTGGGGGGCTGAAATGAAGTTTTATGACAAGACATGAGCTGGAGATGTTCTGACACTCACCTAAAGTACTTTGGGGTCCAAAGTGGCCCTGGAACAGCTTGAATACAAGAAATTACATGTATGATTGACAGGCATATTTTCACCCTCCCACCTAGTTATGCCAAGCACAGCTGATGGTCTTTTCGAGGGAATCAAAAGGACAGATCGCTAAATTGAATATAATCTGTATTTGTTTCTATTGTCACTGGATAAAGCATAATTTTCAGACAATACCATTTAAACTTATTCAATGAATACTTAATCTAAACATTGTTTGCTTGCAAAATTTTCACAGATTCTCTATGAGATTCAGAACTGCAATATATTCTCTGTTAGCTAACTGAATGTCCCCCACCGTCTTCTTTCAGTCAGAACTTGTTATAAATTTGTTTTCTTACAAAAGTTAATTTTGGATGCTGGCCTGATACTGTTATTTATAAAACCTGTCTTTTAGTAAGTTCATGGATGACACAGGCTCAAAGGAGTCCATTACTGAATTAATGAAGAACAAATGGATAAATATTTACCCCTTCTATTTCTCTACCCCTTGATAATAAGCCCTTTTCCTGAATAAACAACAACACCATATTTGAATTGCACACCAAGATGTTCACAGAGAACTGCTCAGCTTTTTTCTCTAAATACTCCATAGCCCTCAAATATCTCTTCTGTTTGTATTTCTTTTTTTGAAGTTTTTATTACAAATAAAATCTGTAACAAGCAGTATTTTCAAAAAGGAATAGGAGTTGCATTCCCAGACCAGTCGCAAACAGCAAGGTTTAAACTCACTGTGGCTTTAATGTCCATTTCTGTACCTTTTCTCAAGGTCTCTACCTTTTGCACAGTATATAAGCAAGGTTTCTAGTGTTTTCATTCTACTTAATGATAATCATGAGGAAGAGGGCAAGCACTAACGAACCACAAGCAATATGATTACTCTATAATTACTAGGTTTCTGATAAAGAGACTACAGATTTGCTCTCTTGAATAAAAATAGCATGATTTAAATAAACAAATGTGATGAAATGTTAGTAATTGATATAAAAGGAGGACATTCTCTCAGCTTTACGCTAAACTGATGCATTTCATTAGTGAAATCCACGTAACAAGTATTTTATTTTCTTTGTATCTCATTTTACAGTTTTGACAGGTAAAAATTGTTTAAGTAAAGAAATGTAAATATTAAGAGGTCTGGTTTTGCTAATGAGGCTGCAAAATAATCAGATTTACTTAAACAGAGTACAATCACAGATAGTATATTGGGCTGTGTCTGTGCTACGGACCTTGAAAACGAAAATGGCTGTTATAATTAAACGTGACACTTGTTCACTGGAAAAAATCTTGCCTGTAAATACAAGGGCTGCCAAAGAACAGAGTATAAGGACATGCCAGTGTAGCAGAGGCAGTTAACTGAGAGCCAGCAAGGCCCACCCAAAGAGAGATTTTGCAAGTGGAAGAATGAGTCACAGGGCACTTACACAATGTGAATTTGCATATTGGCCCCAAAGGAAGAGTTAGAAAGAGACTTGAAAATAGTTTATAAATACAGAAGTAAACCCAGTGAGCTGGAAGTTTAACGGAAGATTTTACTCCACACTATTGGAGTAGAAAGAAAACACAAAATAAGTAAGTCACATGGGGACTAATCTATGGTCATTTATTGTTATGAAAGAAAGAAAATCAGGGGGTATCAACACAACTGAACAGCCCCGTGGGAGCTGTGTGGGTTCAGGTAAAACACCTCCCAGATTACCAAAACAGCAAGTCTGCCCGCAGTTCGCTACATCCTAGGAGCCTGTGCTCTAATGCCACAGGCTGTCAGATAGAAGATCATGGTGTGCCTCTCTCTCTCTCCATGCTTTTTTGGGACTCAGATACAGCTGTTCCATCTGGCCTGGAAGAGCTTGGTGGGATATTAACTCTAACTGGTGTGTGCCTACAAGAAGGATTGGTCCTGTGCTTCAGTATTATCTTTGGATACACCTATATAGAAACAGGAACAGCTGCACACATGTCAGGTTCAAGTGGATAGAATTTTTTTTTCTCTTTCTCTCTCTTTTTTTTTTTTTTTTTTTTTTTTTAAGTAATACCACAAATAATTTCTATTCTGTTAGAAGAATTAATATTTTAACAAAAAAACCCCAAACACTATCACCAACCAGTCAGATCTACACATTAGAATGAATTTGCAGGGAAAAACTAAAGCAATCAGTGGCCTGATCAGCACTGTACCCAAATGTCTACCATCGACCATTTTCAGCTGCTCCTCACTGTGCCAAGAAATTTTTTTAACCCTAATTTCACAAAAGTATGGTGAGATTATGTTCATTTTTAATTCCTGTGGGCAAAACATAGCAGGTTATGCATTTTTACCTTCTATATACTTGTTATTATTTTTACATCATTTCACAATGCAGTAATGTCACAAAATGTTTTATTACTCTCATTCTAACAAAAGAAGACTTGGAAAATTGTTATTTCATATTGAGTGAAAAAAATATTATTTTCCTAGACTCAAGGGGGACTGGGGTTGTGTTTATTGCATTTTTTAAAATTAGTTTGGCATTTCCTTAATAATCAGCTTAATTTTTATAATGTAAAAGTTAATACTAAAATACTAAATGTAAAATTCTATGTTTTAGAAAAAACGTATTTTTCAATACAAATTGAATCTTGAAAATGGCAGTATTTCTTGCACAATAAAAACCTGATATTTTGGTCAACTTTACACTTCCATTTATCAAAGAATGACACAGCAACTAGATGGTACAGTCACTGACTCTCCAAAAATATAAGTTTTATACAACTCCATGTAGAGAGTGCTGGCTGTTTCAGCTCAGCTTATGTATATGATTACTATTTTAACTTTGCAGATCCCTAGTTTGAATTAATGTCAGATGACAGTGATTATACCTGGACTTGTAACAAGGGATGAGAAAAATGATACCTGCTTCAGGCTTCCTTCTAACTTGAGCTAGACATTTCTGTTTAACATCTTTATTGATGATCTCGATAAGGACATAGAGTGTATTATCAATAAGTTTACACATGACACCAAGCAAGGTGGGAGTGTTGACCTGCATGAGGATAGGAGGCTCCACGGAGAGACTTGGATAGATTAGATCGTTGGGCTAATGTTAATGGTCTGGGCTTCAACAAGGCCAAGTGTTGGGTCCTGCAATTGGGCCACAACAACCATACTGGCTTGGGGAAGCGTGACTGGAAAACTGTCTGGCAGAAAAGGACCCGGGGGTTCCAATTAACAAGTGGCTGAATATGAGCCAGCAGCATGCCCAGGTGGCCAAGAAAGACCATGGCATCCTGGCTTGTCTTAGAAATAGTGTGACCAGCAGAAGTAGAGGAGTGCTTGTCCCCCTGTACTCAGCACTGGTGAGGTCACATCTGGAGTATTGTGTCCAGTTTTGGGCACCTCAATTCAAGAGAGGAATTGAGGTGCTGGAGTGAGTACTGAGTAGGGCAATGAAGCTGGTGAAGGGCCTAGATAATCAACCTTATGAAGAACGCTTGAAGGAGCTGGGAATGTTTACTTTGAGAAAGAGGAGGCTGAGGGGAGACCTCATCAGTCTCTACAACTACCTGAAAGGTCATTGTAGAGATGTCGGTGCTGGTCTCTTTTCACAGGTAATTAGCAACAGAACAAAAGGGAATGGCTTCAAGCTGCAACAGGGGAGGTTTAGACTGGACAGTAGGATTATTTATTTTTTTTTGCAGAAAGAGTTGTTAGAAAATGGAATAGGCTGCCCAGGGAGGTGGGATGTGTTGAAGGGTCGTTTGGATGTGGTGTTGGTGGATATGGTTTAGGGGAGAACTGTCAACACTTACTTTTTCTTTATGTGGCATCAAGGTTCTCTGTAAATCTGGTACTGTGGGTCAGGTTTTTTCTTAGCTGTTTCTATCACTTCTTTGCTTTTGTACAAATTTCCATATTTTAGACTTTCTTAATTATTAAATACATAACTTCTGTGAACAGTTCTTGGCATCTCAGTCACTGTTCATTTTGAGTGGGTCACAAGCATCCTTTTTTTAAGTAACCATATCACTTAGTATCCACTACTTGGAATAAATATAATCCTGAATCAGGAACTCACCCTCCTTGTCTCTTTTGTGATACCTTTAAAATTTTAGGAAGAATAAAGATACTTGTTCCCGAAATCAATAAAGGGAAATTCTTAAAAATCACAGTTTCTAATATTCAAACAAATAGCCAAGGAAAAAAAACAAACCTGAAGTACTCTTACAGCACTGTCTTTGGACTGCTGTTGTGCTGACTGTGTGATATAAATATTTGTCCAGAGTTCAGACTGCTAACCATTGCCTTTTGTTGCATACAAACAATATCAGAAACTGAACAGGCTTTCCTAGATAAAATCAGATTTAAGAGAACAATGTGAATCAATTGTACTAATGAAAATATCTGAAATGTGATAAGTACTAAATGGCAGGTCACAATGTTTTGTATGACATGTTTTAATTTTGGAAAATGTTACTGAACTACTGAGTGACAGATTTTAAGATTTTGATACTATTTTTTACTTGTAAAGGCTTTCTAATGACTCATTCACTTTGGATATCCTATCACATATATTATTTGACACATAATACAAATTATCAGGCCACAGAGATACACAATAAAAGAATGATGTTAAATGTATGTATGCATATGCTACGAGACAAAAAACATATATTACAGAGCCGTATTAAAGAAGAGAATAATGGCACTGTGTACATGAATGATACTAGATTTGGTGATGCTCAAAGGGAACAACCCTACTCTAAATAAAAGGAATGATGACTGGAATTGACCCCGATCCAAGATTAGCAGTCAAGCATGTCATCGGAAACGTCTGCATAACCATATGACAGATGTCAGAGAGCATACATGGGATGAATGCATCCTAAGAGTCAAGATAAGCAGCAGTTATAAGTGATGCATAGTTCTTGTGCTTTCCCAGACTAAATAAGATTAGAGTTGCAGGGTGTGTTCAGTCATTGCAGCATATATTTGAACAGGCTCTCTGATCTTTAGTCTCCTTTCATGTAACTTAACACTGGAGCTCTTGGTATGTTGTACTTTCAACTGGAGGAAAGCTGTTCTCCATTCCAGAGCTTAAGATCTTTTTTTGATTGATTCACTTTGATTGTTTCTGCCACAAAATACGAATGTAACAGGGAATCAGTCACCTGTTATAAAATATTGCCATCTCCAGGAAGCAGTTAATCTGCAACTGCAAAGCTTCCCATCAGCACTTTAAAAGTAAATTTAAAAAATCCTGACAAACTTGGGACCATAAAAAAAGTTCTGATATAAACAAGATTCTAGGAATTATATCATATATCACGAGAAATTCTTGACAATATTTTATAAATTAGTATTGTTTTATAGCTTAGGCAAAATTTTAGCATTTCCTAAACCCGCTCAAAGTACAAGATTTGTGGATGAGTTTATAATTAATATTGACTCAGTTTCAAGATATAATCTGATCCTCTATCACGCTTTCACCTCCTGTCAATTACAAACTAATCAAGGAACAACACTTTTGAAATGAATTGGCTAGACTTTTGCATTGGCCAGTCTTGC
Source organism: Chaetura pelagica (assembly GCF_000747805.2). Lineage (NCBI taxonomy): Eukaryota > Metazoa > Chordata > Aves > Apodiformes > Apodidae > Chaetura > Chaetura pelagica. Next base: position 2,382,038 of record NW_009953318.1, read on the forward strand.
ACTGGCCAGTGATCCAGTGATTTAACTTGCACTACCACCCAGAATTCTTTGTAGAGTGAATTTTTCTCATTCATAATAGGAATGTATAAGAAGTGACAGTGTGGCAACAGAGCAGCACAGAATTGGCTGCTTGTAGCAGCAGTAATTAAAAGAAACAAAGAGTATGAATGCAATATGAAGCTTAAAAGTTGGCTTGGTCTAATGCTTTTACTATTTCATGTCTTATCAGTCAGCTTTTGTCTTTTTTACTTTAATATTGCGTTTCACAAATGAAGTGTTGTGGACTTCTTAGCTTTGCAAGAAAAGTTAGGCTTGATTCACTTGTGCCATTTCAACAGCTTAAGAAATAGAGCAGTAAGTAAAATTTCCTCATTTGAATTCCTTGTGCCATATCTAGTAACAAGACATACAATAGTAATAACAAAACAAACAGAGAACAATCTTAGTATAAACCAGGAATCCACTATTTTAAATACATGGATTTATGCCAGTGCAAAACTCATTTCTCAAGAACTACATCAACCGAACCATCTCCTTGTCAAATGAGATCTTAATTGTACATGAAGTCCATATACTCAGCATAAAAAATTTATTTTCTTGTCTGGAAAAAACAATCTTTAAATGGCTTCTGCTATTAGTTGTTGTACAGGAAATGTGATATGGAATACTTAATACAATAAACAGCTAAGCATATTTGTAGGATGAAGGATTTCCACCAGCACAGGCCAGCTGAATAAGTCATGCTATGTAAATAAGCAGACAGAAAATGAGCACTGATAACAACTGCAACTGTAATGATCTAGCTAAGGAAGGAGAGGGAATCCCTTAAGAAGGCTCTCAGAAAAGGATTGTGTGAATAAAAAAAAACACTTAAAAAATACTTTTCCATCCACACATCTCATCAGAAGTCAATAAGCAGATGTTTTCTCTGTAGGAGGCTCCACTGAATGAATAAGTGAACAGCCATATTCTGTAGTATACTTCTGAATCACTAGTTTGTTTGATAGTACTTACTGAATCCTTAGACAAATTTAGAGTCCTTGGTTGAGAACTGCAATTATGGGGATGAAATGGAAACAAAACTGGAGGTACCTAGTTAAACTTATTTATTATAATGTAACATTACAGAGCATAGAAGCCTCAATGTCTTTTACTGAAAATTCAATTTTCAACTAAGAAAAAAATAATTCAAAGCTGTCAGCAATGTTTTTCATTTGAGATGGTAGCAAATCCCAGTCTTAACACTGGACCTGGACACTTGGACTAAGTCTTGAAAGCAGTCCCATTGGCAATTGTCTCCAAAGACTCAGACGTGTGCAAGGGTACCTAGAGAAAATGTCTGAAGCCCTCTCACAAGTTTCAGATTAATGTTTTCACTGTGTGAAAATCTAAGTCTTATGGAAAGAGGAAATGTCCCCATCCTTGCTAAATTCCACTGAGATCAGTCTCTTAGTTTGAAAAAAAGTCATGCAAAAGAACAACAGGTAGGACTGTAGGAAATTAACATTTCTTTCTTAGGTTAAAAGTTAAAAGCTTCACATGGGGTGAAATACCAGAGGCTTTTGAATTCTGGCTTGTTCTCTAGGTTGTTGACCATGCTTTTCCACTTACTATCCTATAATGGTCAATGATGGTTCATAATCAAGCAATATCTACTGTAGAAAACAGTCAATGGGGCAGAATCTGGTTGGAGGTGTGTGACTAGTGGAGTCCCACAGGGGTCGGTACTGGGACTGGTGTTGTTCAACATCTTCATCAACGACCTGGATGAGGGTATAGAATGTACCCTCAGCAAGTTTGCTGATGACACTAAGCTGGGAGGAGTGGCTGACACACCAGAAGGCTGTGCTGCCATTCAGAGAGACTTAGATAGGTTGGAGAATTGGGCGGGGAGAAACATGATGAAATTCAACAAGGGGAAGTGCAGAGTTTTACATTTGGGGAAGAACAACACCATGTCCCAGTACAGGTTGGGGGCTGAACTGCTGGAGAGTAGTGTAGGTGAAAGAGACCTGGGGGTCCTGGTAGACAGGAGGATGACCATGAGCCAGCAATGTGCCCTTGTGGCCAAGAAGGCCAATGGCATCCTGGGGTGCATTAGAAAGGGTGTGGTTAGTAGGTCAAGAGAGGTTCTCCTCCCCCTCTATTCTGCATTGGTGAGGCCACATCTGGAGTATTGTGTCCAGTTCTGGGCCCCTCAGTTCAAAAAGGACAGGGAACTGCTCGAAAGAGTCCAGCGCAGAGCTACGAAGATGATTAGGGGAGTGGAACATCTCCCTTATGAGGAAAGGCTGAGGGAGCTGGGTCTCTTTAGCTTGGAGAAAAGGAGACTGAGGGGTGACCTCATCAATGTTTACAAATATGTAAGGGGTGAGTGTCAGGGAGATGGAGTTAGGCTTTTCTCAGTGATGACCAGTGATAGGACAAGGGGTAATGGGTGTAAATTGGAGCATAGGAGGTTCAAGGTGAATATCCGAAAAAATTTTTTTACTGTAAGAGTGACAGAGCACTGGAACAGACTGCCCAGGGAGGTTGTGGAGTCTCCCTCACTGGAGACATTCAAAACCCACCTGGATGAGTTCCTGTGTGATGTACTCTAGGTGACCCTGCTCTGGCAGGGGGGTTGGACTAGATGATCTCTCGAGGTCCCTTCCAGCCCCTAAGATTCTATGATTCTATGATTCTATGATTCTATAAGTTATACATTTGGTCTAATGTTGGAAACAAAGACCAAGGCATGTTGCTATCAGTGGACTGATAGATTTGGAAGAGAAACAGAGAAGGTAATCTGGGGGAACACTGGAGGTGAAAACTTTTTGTAGATGGCAACATTTATCTGTCACCATTAACTGACTTCTGTTCAGGAGAGTGACTTAGTATCTACTTTTTTGCTTTATGGGTGATTTATCTGTATCTAATGTTCAAGAGGCTGTAGATGAGCCCAGCAGTATAAACTTAAAAGTTATAAGTCATACTAGTTTTCTACTTTGACTTCTGATTTTGAGATGTGAATCTTACAAGTTAAGAAGTATCAATTATGAGGAAAGAGGGATTTAAGCTAGGCCAACAGTTAATGGACTGGGGATTAAGTGGAAAACAGAAATAAAATAATCAGCAAGAACCCCTGAATTTTCATTAACCTTCCATTAACAGAGCTGGTCCTAAGTTTGTCCAGGGCTGAAAATAAACTGTCTACATTATTTGTACTCTTTTCCTACCAATGTAGCCACATTGGGAAGCCTCAAATTAGCCTTTTAATCCTCCCATCCAATTCATACATATGTTGAACTGCCTGTAGCTCTCTCATTACCATTGCCCCATGTGTTACATGTTCTCTGTCACACAGCAGGAGATAGACTGAATTGTTGCATAGTTCCCCAACAGAATTGTTATTTCAAGCAGTTCTGTATATGGTAAATGATGTTTATTAGGCTTGTGGGTTTTAGCAATATCTAAAGCCTTCAAATGCCCTTGAGAAACATGGAAGAGAAAGTGTCTTCCTGTGAAACTGATACTATGTGAAAATAAGTAAAAGGGGCCAATTTGAAATCCAAAGCAGTTCTGCTATCTGCTCCAGAGGAGCTGGAATCTCAGCAATGGCCTATGAATATAAATCATATAAACTGTTATATTCCCAGGCTGTATGCTCTCCCTCTGTGCAGACACTCATAGTAGAGATGAAACAGTGCTAAATTATTTAGGGCTGTTCCTTCTTTAACAAACATATCCACATCCTTCCTTGTGAGCTTTCCCCCAGAAAGCAGGGGAAAAAAAATCAACACTGTGAATGTGGCCTTATATATCTCCTCAGTAATTTGATGATCAAAGATACATTGAGATCTAACCTTCCCAGCCCATCATACTCATCTTGACTTGGTGTCACTATTGTTACAATAGTTGTATAACACCCTTTGTACCTCCACAGACTTGTCTTGAACTCCTCAGTGTCATGCAAAGTTGTGTAAACATCTGAAAAGAGCTGCTGTTGGACTTTGCCTTAGAAAATCCAGTTACTCAGTGAGAGCATGAGGCTATCAAGATCTCCTCACTTCACTATAACTTAACTTCACCTCCCAAGGGAGATAAGAGCCTTACAAGAAAGGTCTCTATGATCTTGGGGGAGAAAGAAGGGTTGTAATGTTCTAATAGTAATGCCAAAAAACAGAGGGGTAGATTTGTTTCCTTCTTATCTGTGAGGATAAAGATGAAATGAACTTGCCTTGGCATCTTCTGTGTTTTAAAGCACATACCTCTGCACGCTTGAACTGGGGTGATACTCCCAACAGAGTATTGAGAGACTCTTCAGATAAAATATTTAAAAATGTAGATCTGGAAATTTTATATTGAGAGTTATGAAACCTTTACTTAGGTTCTACTTTTTAATAATCTCCAGGGTTCTCCTACTGTCCCTAATTATATTATATTGCACCAAACTAAACCAAATGTTTTTTATTGGGAGCTTTGTTATTTCTCGTGACTTGGTAATGCTAATGTTTAAATTCTCAGTCCTCTTACTGCTGATTAAACTTCCAAAGAATACAGCAGAATTTACGCTTCACTGCTAGAAAAGAAGAAAACCATCACAGTTTGTACCAAAGAGATCACTTGAAGAATGTACGTAAGGTTACTGCATTTATGAATAAAGCAAAGCATTATAATTTTTAATAGGAATTAAACAGCTAGAGGGAGAAGTAGGGCAATGCTGTGATCAGTGCAAAGGAAAACAATCTAACCATTTTAATTAACTGTATTTTAATAGCTTTAGTTATAATTGAATAATTTAAATACCAAGGGAAATAGTTAAATCTCCTAAAAGCCTTCATTTTATTTACATATTAAATACAGTTCATGGGGAAGGGATGGCACTGTGAAGGCTTAAAATAAATGTGTGGGGAAAACCTTACTAATTTCTGCAGCTGCTGGACTAACAGGAAATATTTATGGGATCTTAGTCACTGCTCTCTGCAGGATCTCCGGTCCAAATCCTAATATATTTTATAGCTTTCTCTCCATTTCCTCAAAATATTACACAATCTCTGATGCTATTGCCCTTGACAGTTTTAACCATAAAATGCAGAAGATAAATGTGAAGCAAAGATCATCTGATCCAATTTTTTTACATATGTACCAGTGAAAAAGATGACTGCAGAAAATAAAACTGTTGGTCAATGCAGAGTTTCATTGGGACACACAGGTATTTATCTTACATATAAAAGCTAATACCACCCATAAACTTCCCTACTATACTTTTCATGTCATCTGTAATGATGGAGTTCTTTAACTTAACATGGACAACATCATGGAGATCTACTGTTTTGCAGAATCAATCTGTTCATGCTCCTTCTCACAGACTTTTCACTTACTCAGTTGCATTACAGTAGTTTAAATGAGAGGAGCAGGAGTCCATGTCTCAGCCACTCCGTGAGTCTCTGAGACATCCCATACCACCCCCTGAGCCCACTGTCCTGTCTGCCATAGCAGACAAAGGCAAAAATGCCTTTGCAGGGTAAACACACAGAAATATCTCTGTGATACAACCTTTTGGCATTCAGCATTTTTGCAGTCTATGGACCTTCTAAGTTAGAAAAAATATTTCTGTGTTTAAGTAATACAAACCAGAGTTTTCTTCCAGTAATATGTCTACATGACTTTTTAAAATTACGTAAACTTTTAATGTCCACAGTATCCTCTGGCAAAGCCTCCCTGTCGTATCTCTTACAGTCAGAAACATCATCTTTTGCTATTTTGACCCTGCCATTACTTGAGGCCAGTTAGTTCTTGTATTAGAAGAGACAGTAAAGGATAATTTTGCAGTTACTTCTTCATGCTGGTTGGGATTTAATAGAGATCTGTCATATCCCCTCTCATTGATTGCTCTTCCAAACTGAAGAATCATAGTTTGGTTTTTTTTGTTAGGTTGTTTGTTTTTTTTTTAAGCTCTTAAAAACCTTTGATCACCCTTTCACATACTTCTACTTCTCTAGTTCTCCTAAAACCTTATCAAAACCAAAGAAATTGTAACTCTCTACCTCAGCAAAATATTTCTGGTTTTCTTTCTCTGCTTCTTGTTTTTAAGATTGCATGTAAAATGCAGCATGTATTATGGATGTACAGCATTTGGTAAGGACAGAGACAAAAGGTGTCAGCAGCACTATAACTAGAAATAATTAAAATGTATATATAAATTAAAATATATAAAATTTAAAATATATTCTGCATCAAAATATGCAAACCCAAATGCATTCCACTTCGACACAGATCTTACCAATTTTTTATTAGGTGTTATTAATGACAATATTGACTAATCACAGAATCACAGAATTAGTGAGGCTGGAAAAGACCTCTGAGATCATCAAGTCCCACCTATGACCTAACACCACCATATTGGCTGGACCATGGCACTAAATGCCACATCCAGTCTTTCTTTAAACACCTCCAGGAATTGTGACTCTACCACTTTCCTGGGCATTCCATTCCAATGTCTGATCATGCTTTCCATGAGGAGTGAGACTTCAGTTAGGGTATTACTTAATATAATTATTTAGTAAGTGTTAAAAAATCCTTATCCAAATGTCACCCTATAAATTTTGATAGGTTCAGATTTCTAATTCTGGCTCACATGTTTCTGGAAATATGAAAAGAAGAATATTGAATCTCAGTGTTATTGTTCTTACTGAGTGCCTGAAGTGCAATAGGTCCCTCACAGGCAAGTAAAGAGACTGGAGTCTCTCCCAAAATGCTTCCAATCTAAACATTCAAATTTGATTAAGAGGTTGGAGGGTGGATCAAATGTAAAAACAAGATCATAATTCTGGTGTGGTTGACATTTTTCATTAGAAGACATTTGACAATCCTGTAACTTTTTAGATTCAGCTCTTCTAGACATTCTCACATCTTTGACTCCTAAAGACATTAATCTTTCATAACCATGAAGGTTAACATTAACCTCAGTTTTAGTTTTCTTTCCCTCATTACTGGAAAAGTCATGACATACCACCTTGCTGTAGCATGCTGTTCATTTGAGTAAAACCAGGGAATAGGATGCTTTTGCTGTCACAGAAGACAAGCTGAAGAATCCCACAACTGAGAACTCTTACAGGATTCTAGAGGTGGTTTGACTGCCCCAGTGCACAGAATACGGTGTGAACATCTAATCTAATCTGCATCTAATGCCTTACTCTTACTGAAATATAAAGTAAGAAAAAATATAATATGCTTCCAAAGTTTCAGTCCTGGTTTGAATTTCTCACTGTTTTCACTGGAAGCTTTATTAATTTCTGTAAAACACCAGAAAATTTAAGAATACAACTGAATTTTTGGGCAACCAGTTGCAATACCATCTATTGACTCAAACTCCTGTAGTGTTTTCATATATTAAATGCGGAATATGATTAAAATTATGACCTTATTTCCGTTAGTTTCCTCAAATTCACAATAAAAACCAGAAGCACGAAAAAATCCCCAACAAAACACTTTTTAGTAAATGCTAAAGAATCGTCATTGCTTCACTTTGTTATGCTCTAAGTGAAATTTCATTGCTGTAAATGTTTCACGTTTAACACAATAAACAATATTGATAATTTATTTGTCAATTCCATACTACTCCTGGCAAAAATGCACTCATACTATTTTTAAATTCTACATTAATCCACAATTTTTATTTGTTTTGTCTTTTAAGTGTAAGTCAGACTTTGTTTCTGAGACATAGAGACAGAAGGCCAACAGTGAAGAATTATTATAATTTTGTATCATCATATACAACAGGAAAAAACCATCTAGGATCAAGTTCTTTCCATAGCTGTACAGCACTAAGAAGAAAAAGAATGTTCAGCTGGTCATTGGACAGGGAATTTTCACATTTAAAAAAGGTGGTCCCTAAGCCCATACCAGAGAAGGAAAACAACTTTAAAGGACGATATCATTGCATTGAGAGAAAAAGAGATCATGAAAATTTACAGCAGGAAGAAATTCCATATTCTGGAAGTGAGAAAGCAGAGGGGGGGAAATCTTGAATTCCTCAAAAGGGTCTAATGTTTGTCCAAATAATATTTTAAAAAAAAACAACAAAAAAAACCAACAAGCTGAGGCAAGAGAAATGATAGCAACACTTTATTGTTTAGTATTTGCCTATGTATATTAAAATGATTTTTGTAGTAAACCCATGCAAACCAGAGCTACACATATGAAGACAAGGCTGCCTCCACATTTGGAGCTGTAGGAAAATACATATTTATGCTGCTGAGGAATACAGAAATGACAAGTCTGTGGCAATCGCGGGGACCAAGGATTCCTAAGGATATGACAACATGTAGCCCAAATGTCTCAACCAGGTCATGACATTCTACCAATTACATTATGCGTATAATGACCAACACAGCCAAAAGTGAAGCAGATGATGGGGTCCAGCTAAATGACTGCTGTTGACTCACACAACTTGGAACACAAACCAAAACTGACATTTTAATATGGGTCCCATAAGTCTCTGAACCATTTTGGAAATCTGCAACCCACTATCTTTTTGATTAAAGCTCTGCAATATTCCTCTCCTTTCCTGCCTTCAAGTTACTTTGGATATCAAACTAAACACTAGTTAGAGATCTGGCCTAATCCCCAATGACACATCAGGTAGGTGTGGATGACATTCATTAGAATATACTCTCTAATAAATGATCTGCTAAGGTTCTGACAAAATAGATGCTTATTTTCATTAGCAGACACATACTCCCTGACACTTCAAATGCACATCCTCCAAGGAATGGTTTCAATCCAAAATGACATCTGAACTACAGTCAAGCATGATGCCAGATTTCAGTTGTTACGAGGAAAGTGCATACATTAAAATGGAAAACAGAAATAGCTACTTACAATATAGAAGGAGCATCAAGGATGAGGACAACCAAAAGAAGGGAGTAGTGTAATAAATTACTACTACTAGAGGGTATGCAAGAGAAAGACCAGAAGAAAAAAATCAGTAGAAAGAATAAATAGCAGCAGCAGTTTGAGAAACCAAGCTGGGGACAGTTTGAGACAGTCCCATCTATCAGTGCAAAGAGTAGAAATAGAGTGGTAAGAGCTACCTGGTTTCATTATCAGATTGCCCAACAATCTGTTAGCAATATGTACAGCTGATTTAATGTGAAGTTTACATCTGTCTTTTTAAATCTTGTCAGTAACCGAGAATGGGTTGTAAAGAAAGGATAATCGGGGAATGTGTTTGAAGATCTGTAGTTACCATTAGCTGGGGAAGATGGACATGCTGAAAATAAATATATGATTCTTTCTTACATGAGCCTAACAGTAATGGAAGAATGTTTACAGTCTGACTCTTCCTCATCTGGGAGAAAAAGATATATATGATCTAAGCTGTATGACAGATGTCAAGAAGACTGATGTGTGGGTTAGGAAGATGCTTTTAATGACGTGCTTGCAGCAACTGGAAACAACTTGTCAGATTAAAAGCAATAATTTTTATTGCAGACCAGCCCTGGAATAGAAGGAATACAAGTTCTGCCTTGGAAAATAGAGGAGAAGGATTTGCCTTACTACAAGCAAACAAATTATTTTATGTTAGACCATATCAGCCAAATACTTTGGATCATTTTACTCTTCAGTGGTAGCCATGCACTGTATCTATGCTTTAAATTCCCCAGTGAGTAGATAGCTAAGACTAGATCCTACAGTTTAGAAAGCAAGGCATAGAGACACTACAGGATTTCCCAAGGCCACATACCAATTTAACCAAGTCTCCTGAGTCCCATTCAATGCCCTAATTACAAGATCTTCCATTTCCCCTTCTAGTGAAACATGAGATTTACCCAGTGTGCTGTTGTGTTTGAGTTAAGAAGCCACACAGAATTTCTTACAATGTAGGACAAAATCATAGGAAAGAAGAAAGCTCAGAAGAAGGAGTTTTGTAATACGCTCCTTATGCTCCTTCATGATCCAGGGTGTGAAGTTCAGAGGAACTCCTGAGACACTTAAAGGAATAAAATTATGTAGGACTGCAACAGCCTTTAGACAGTATTCACAATAGTGTAGTAATTGGGCCATCTGACTCTTAGATACAGCATGAAAACTGAGATTTTTCTTCGCATTTCAACTGTTCTTTTTACTAAGAACCTAGACTATCTTCCATAGTAAATGAAATAAAATTCCAAGTCCCCAGTTAATTCTACTTATTTATATTTTTCCACTGTTACAGCTGCATTTGCTGTTCTGCTCCATTTTTTTTCCCTACTCAATAGTTTAATGTTGCAACACAATCTTAAACAGATGGCTGCACTTCAGAGACAGGTGTCTTCCCCAGAAAGGTCATCAGTAACACACAATTCTTATAGAATAAACAATTATTTAAATATATTCTTTATAAGAAAGCAAATGGATGGTTTCTGCAGACCCTTTTGCAGCAGTTTTATTCTAAAGACTCTACTCACCTCATATTTCAAGAGCATCGCTTTCCTTCAGAAAGCAAAATTTTCACTCCCGTGTCACAACATTTTTTATTTTTTTTTAGTAGAGGCCAGAGCATTCAGTACAGATCAAGGCTCTCTTATGCTGATCTCTGCACAAGCCCTTTTCTGCAGAAAGACAAGTAATAGGCAAATAGATCTGGAGAGTTAAAGGATATGTTGAAGGCAATGTAACAAATCAGCAGTGGAAGAAATAGGACCTGAAATATCTCAATTTAGGCAATGAGTTATGGACATAAATATTAAAATATGTAGTCAGTATATCTGTACTGTAGACCCGAGATGAAGTTTGGAATGCGGTTTTCTCTGAATAACAATTTAATGTATATTTTCCAAAGAAAAAAACTGAAACTGTATCTTCAGCAATTTATTCTCCTCCTTTGTCCCTTGCCCCGCCCCCTTCCCCCCCTCCCCCTTTTTTT
>NW_009953318.1:2393357-2400162 GCF_000747805.2 Chaetura pelagica
TTTAATTTAAAGAAAAGCATTACTTTAGCTTGGGGAAAATTAATAAAAGCTCTCTGCCTAGATCTGCATTTTAATGGCAGTCTCTATAGCACAAATGAGTCTCAGATCATAGCTATGAACTATGATTAAGTACTACTGAAAGTTCATTAATTTAATGCGTAAAACATGGATTAAAATGTGACAGGAAGCGACTGCAAAATACTTAATGAATCAAGTCAAACTGGACTAAATGCTAGTGTAAACAGCATAAAAATAAATCTTCTGAAAATCAAACCCAACCTTCTTACTTAGCTTTGGGGTTTATCTTAGTTTGTTGTAATTTCTGTGTACTGAGCATTTCTTTTGGGGCAAAAGCCATTCCCTAATAGGTTTACATAATATATGTTTGCAATAAGAGAATGATAATGCAAAATGACTTTCACTGTTTAAGAAATTGAGTCCTTCTATCTGCCTATTACTTCAGACGTAAAATTTTCTTGACCTCAGGCAAAAGATCTCATTTATAGATTGCAGCAAGTGGAAGATGAATCCTGTGGTCAAAGTACAAGATATAAGTTACAGAGCTCAAGATCTTATTTCAAGCTATATCATACTCTTCATGTGTGAAATTCAAACAAGTCACAAATTCACACACTTGAGGACTGATATTAATTACCATTATAAGCTGAAGTTTTCCCAACTGAAACATGAAGACTAGAAAGACACTGTGTATTTTAAATAGGTCTCTCAGTGGGAACCACTTAATGCTACATTTTTATAAAAAAGATATGTGTCTGGGATATGTTAGTCTTAGTATTTTCAGTAGAAGTAGGGAAGTATAAATTGCATGGTGCAAAGTATAAACAGCTTTGCTCCATCATCCATGTTCAACAAAGATTAATTCACATGCAAGTTGTATGCAGAAAGGTTTTAGCATGATTAGGAAATTACTTGTAAGATCCTGTCTTCCAAGGAAGTTGTAGAGAGCTTGACTTGTCTATTTTTTTTAAAATTAACAACTATGATTGTGGTCTATAAACATATAAAAAGTGTCAAACTCATCAACAGTAGAGCTTTCAATGCTTAAATACAAAACTGGTATAAGAATGAGCAGCAGTAAACTGGGCATAGAAGCTTTGGCAGAAGCTTAAATGTTTCAGTAACTAGAGAAATAAAGCTTTCTAGGGCAATGAAACAGCTAGTTTAAAGATGGAATTTGATAAATCTGCAAAGAGGGTTTTGTGCCGCTGCTGTACTAGCAGCAGAGTGGACTTGATGACCCAGAAGTTCTCTTTCTGCCAATACTGAAAGTCATGAACAACTGAGAAACATTGAGATCCTGTAGTGTTGACTACCATACTACAAGTTATACATAATTACACTTTACCTCATTAAATCATAAATCAAATTTGTAGCAACTCAGCAATACTAAGGCACGCAAACTAGTCAGACTATTTATTAGGCACATCTTTATTTAATTCAGACAGATTTTCTAGTTTTGAATCATCTACCAACACACAGAAATTTACTAAATTCATTATGACGAAAGTATTTTCCTGGATCATTATTTAATAGGGTTAAGATAAATTTGGGACACAATAAGAAGTTTGCATTGTCAGCGTTTCACCACCTTTATGGACAGCTAAAACTTCTAGGACACTCATTATTCCAATTCAAATATATAAACCCAACTCAAATAGGCTGGTAAGGATTTTGGCCCATAAAAAAATGACTGAAGTCAATCGGAAGTCTCCCAAACTTCAGAAGAAAAAGCACAATACAAGGAAGAGCTTTTATTCACCCTATTTTTTTTTTATTATTTTTTTATTACCACTTGTAAGGACATTATCATAAGCTCCATTATGGTGGTCAATATATTGAGGCAAGAAATAGTGAAATACAGTTTTGAGCGTGATTATTATTTGATGAAATTGTTCTACTTTGTTTGTTGAGCTTGCAGATTTAATTTATGGAAAATGCCTAGAGTGTTTGACAGATGCTATGAAACCATAATGAAATAATTAACTTGAGATGAGAATAATCATTCTAAGAACTTATGAATGAAAAGAACAACAAAGTGATTCAAGGTGGAGAAGCACAGAAAAGCAAAAGCAGTGGGCTCCACCTAGTTAGTTTTCAAATGGTAACTGAAGAGTGGACTCATTGTAAAGGCTTTCTAAAGGCAAAGAAAAGGCTTTGAAGAGCTAGAAGATGGAGATGCCAATATTTAGGTGGATAAAGGTTAAAAATTTCACTGGTGAAGATTTACTGTTGGAACAAACTTTCATGGCCAAAAACCCTCACTTGATAGGTTCAAATGAAGGACATACTGTTCAAGTACAAGCTAAAGCAAACAAATTATGCAACTAACTACACTTAATGTAAAGCACAATGGTCTGTGAAATGCAGAAGGTGAGATGTAATGTAATCCAAGAAGGGAGCACTGTAATCACATCCTGTTTAAGACAATTTTTTGGTGAATCAGACAATAGACAGTCCTTCAGATTAGGGTGCTAATTAATTAGTTTATGATTTACTCAAGTTATGTGCCTCTTGAAGGGTAGGACTGACCTCCCAACAGAATCTAGGCATTAAAATGTACATCTGTATAATCTTTTTACCTCATGCATCACAGACAACAGTCCCACGCTATTTTGATAGCAGCAGTAAACTCAAACAGGAGGTGAACTGTTGATGCAGTCAGTATGGCAGACATTTGAGTTTCTTTACAATAACCACAAGGCAGAGCTTGAATTAGTTAAATAATATAAAATGACAGGGAGGCTACCATCGCACAGCAATTGCAGCCTACAGTTCTTAGGAGGCATGAGGCAGAACCAAGTGCCTCCCTTATCCCTGTGGGCATGATTATTTTACAAAAGCCATGCCCACATCCTGCAGCTGCTGTTTGCCTTATAAAATATTTTTCATTGGCTTATGGTAAAGAAAGGAATTGTCTTTCCTTACTAATTAAAAATACAAAAAGTGGCAGTTTAAGCTGGTAAGTAACAACTAGAGTAGATCTAACTTTTAACATCAGCAGTCCAGTAAAATCTGCTGGTCCTTCCACCTCATATGGCTTTAAGACCTTGGTGCCTGTATACAACTTAGCCTAGTAATACATGAGATATAGTCAGTCTAGCCTTCTAAAACTAGTTCCTGTGCTTTTGTGGGGTGCTCTGAGGTTCTTCTCAATAAGAGACCTCTTCATACCTTATAAATAAACTTTAAAAAAAAAGACATGTTTTATCTTTGAAGCATGGATGGATAAACATCTATAGTGTAATAAACAAATCAATAAAATTGAGTAATCATAAGAGAGATGAAATGCTGTCAAGACTTTCTTAAGTAGAATTTGTCCTCTAGAAATAATACTATATCTTCGCTGTTTTACCAAGTTCAATTAAGGGATGTTGATATGAGCAAGGACCAGCTAGCAAGCTGCAGGCAACTGTAAGGGTTTCTAGCCAACCAACAGCTTGTGTGTAGGGCTATGCAAGGAGGAGCCACTTGCGTTCATCAGCGGCTCAGTAACTTCTGTGTTTTGCATAGCTTTCCTTGCCCCTTTTGGCTGCTTATTCAATGTTTGCAAAAGTACTATGTTAGATGCTATTTTCTTCCTCAACCTGCTGTACAATCAAAGTGGACTTCTGCTATCAAACATTTATCCAGCAAAAAAATGTGAGGCTATAGCTGCAGGATTCTGATGTCTGTGCTGCACAAAATAAAGCAGAAAATGCACTGAATTCAATAAAAGCTTTCCATAGTCATATAGATGCATGTAATAGCAAGCGAATACAGACATCAAGCAGCAAAACACTGGGATTTATGAGGATGGAGAGGGAGCGTAGACATTCTCTTTTGCCCCAAAGTAAAAGTCTTGTCTCAAAACAAGTGTAAGATACTTCTTTGTGACAAAGAAAAACCTGATAAAGCAACAGTTTTGGTAAAAACAGATTTGTGTAAACAGAGTTGCTTGAGGGTATCTTACTATTCCTACAATACAGTTGCTCAGTACATAGTTGAAAGAAATCTGTTATGCCCAAGAAACAAATCCTAACTTTCACAATTACTGATTTATGTGATTGCCTATTGGAGAAGAGCTGGACTCAGCACAGCTGGAGCTATTTGTTTAGGTGGCATAATGAAAACACCGCCGCCAAATAATGCTTGAGCACAAAAAGAACTAACAGGACTTTCTAGTGCTGTTTTTCTAAATACCCTGGGTCAAGTAATGATTAAGTTTCTGTAGTACTAGAATTTGTTAGACTATATAACCTCTCTATGGGGCCTGAGAGCTGCATTTAATTCATCAGGTAGATTTAATCATTCAAATGACTACAAGTTCTACCCCTCCTCAGCCTTTCTTGTAGTTTCTTAGATAAATTTAGGGCCTCTAGTGGAACATTGCATAATAGAGCAGTATCTTCATATCTGATCAAGTTTTAGAAAATTATGCCTGACATTAGACCTAAACAAGGAGATCAACTGTACTTGACACAAAAAGCACTCAATTTTATACCAACCTAGCACAGTTTCATGACATTTCATGGTCACCAAAGGTAAACCTGAGACTCACTTCCCCAGCTTTTAAGAGGACAACCAGCTGGGAACCCTTTACTCCCTAACAGAAGCAAAACCTGGGGAAAAAAAGTGTTTTACTTAATGCTGTTAACTCTGCCCATGTGGAACAGCTTAAAAAGAGAATCTTTACTTAATGCTGTTAACTGGCTAACTCAAACCTATCTGCCCATGTGGAACAGCTTAAAAAGAGAATCTGAAAGAAGTTTGTTAAAAGTTTGAATCTAATAAAGGATGAAAAAAGTAAGAAAAGCAGGGGTTTTAATTCTTGTTTTCCCCTCCTCTGCCTCACAAAGCATCTAACCCCTAATAGGAGCCAAACTGTGCCCTTGGAACACCTCCCTTTTACAGAGTGCTGAGCAACTTACTTAATTCTTGACAGCTGGGTCAGCCCAGAGGCTGGAAACCCCTGTGCTTAGGGAATGCAGCTGGAGACTTCCTCCCAGTCAGAGGGAGCATTAACTCTTTCCAGGCCTGTCTCTGGCCAGAATCCACACATGGTATTTGCTTGTAAAGCAAGACTGCACTGTGCACAAGTCTGCATGTTAGAGTTCTCTGCAAATACTCATTTAGGAAAGTTTTTCTTAAATTTACGTCACTGGAAATATTCCTCACAGAAGATCTGTTACATTTTGTCCCCTGCCAAGTAAGCAGATTTTTTGAGAGATTGCTTTCTGCTTTTTTGCTCTCAGATGATATTCAGCTGAAATTCAGACATGCTGATTAATAAATTAGTCAAATATATAATACTAAAGTCTGTGCCACTTATATTTTGAGAAGAAAAGAAAGTATTTAAATCCATAAAACCTAGAGGAGTTAATGACAAAATTATATTGAACCAAATTAGCAACCTAGGGGCTAAATTTGCCTAGATCCATTGCTCCACTTTTTGACTGTGTGGAGTTACATGTCAATTAAGCAGTTCATTGTATTTAATATTATGAAAAGCAAAATGCTGGGAAGCCAGCAGCTGAGACAAGATGTATGACACAATAGACCTCACCCCCTTCACATCTTTGTATGTGACTAAGCTGGCTCCAGTCGCCCTAAGAATGTCTTTACACCATGCACTATACACTGCATATACTTTCCACGATGCTGATCCCAGAGAACATTACAATGTTCATTACAATGCACTTCCTAGAACATTGGGAGGCTGTATAACCAGCCAGACCACTATGCACAGACATAGTGGTCATTACCCATCATTACTCACATCATTACCCATGCTGCAAGAATCATCCCAAGCTGCTTGGCCTGCTTCTCCAACTGGCTCTCCCTTTCCTCTGGTGCAGTTACAGAACCCACTATCAGTTATGAATATGAAGCTGTGGGTCTAGATTTTGCCATCTACTGCATCCAGACAAAACTTCTCTGCCTGTATGCAGTAAGGTATGAGACTGAGATAGAATGGTATAGATATACAATAGGTATTTTTTAATGTATACATATTGCATGTATAATTTAAATATAGTGCATGACAGCTCAGCACCTATTAATCAAATAATAGATATTTTAACTGACTGTAACCAATAATGACTGCAAGACAGGCTGCCTGAATATTGCTTCAATATTGTATATATTGGACATGAAGCTCATGAAAATGGCTTCCTAGGACATCAAATCCTGTTCCTCCAGGATACTAGCACCCACTTCATATTGCCTTTTCATAAAGGTATCAACCTTTTTATTAGGCATCTAAGCAGTTTTATTCCATCTACAAGGCTATTTTAAGAACTCTCACTTTGGTAGCAAAAGCCTCTTCAAATTTCCAACCTATTTTAATTCATGGCTAGCTTAATTTAGTTAGCTCTTTTGTCTCCATGATGTATGCTCCTATGAAGTATCTATATTGTGCAATCGTGTCTCTCCCAAGGAGAGAGAATAGATTAAATCCAACTCTTATAAAGTGTTCAAAGCTATATTCTTGTTCATTGCATTGACTCTTGGCCTTTAGCAAAACACACACACACACAAACAGTTCCCATACTTTTTAAGGATAATACAGCTCAGCCTCACAGGCTGCTAGCTGTAGCTCCTTGTCTGTGTACAAAACATGTGAAATTTGAAGCTGTCGAGACCTTCATGGTAAAAATACCCCCAAGTGTATAGGTCCTTTCTGGAAAAGTTGATCTTTCATTGGTAGAGGCAGCAATGAGAAATTTTTAAGGAAAAGTTCAAATAACCAGATACTTCATAAGGAAAAATGTGAATCAACTGAAAGCCATAACAAAAATCTTTCCCT
>NW_009953318.1:2400216-2419710 GCF_000747805.2 Chaetura pelagica
CCCTAACATAGAGCAGAAACCCTGCTATACAATATCTGCTTTAGAGCTAAAGAATCTGCCAATAGTTCATTAGTGGCTCTCCCTGCTGATTAATAGTGGTAAATTGCTGCAGATCAAACCCGAGTTGCAAAACTGTCTCATATTGTTCTAAAAAATATCAAAGGTTAGCTGCTTTCTAAAAGCCCTCCAGTTATGCTGGTGTGTAAGCTTATGAAAAAACTGCTCTTATGATTGCCATACTCACTAGGAGATAAAGCAGAGAGTATGCAGGTTTTATTCTGATGTAAAAAGAAGGCTGTATTACCCAATAGTCAGGCATTTGCATTATGATGG
This sequence comes from Chaetura pelagica, assembly GCF_000747805.2. Classification (NCBI taxonomy): domain Eukaryota; kingdom Metazoa; phylum Chordata; class Aves; order Apodiformes; family Apodidae; genus Chaetura; species Chaetura pelagica. Next base: position 2,400,550 of record NW_009953318.1, read on the forward strand.
AGAAAATGAAAGACACCCGTGGAAAGCAGTTCAACAACTTGCACTAGGAAATTGTTGTCTGATGCTGTGTATCGAAGCTTCAGTTGCAGATTTATGCTTCGGGTGGATTGTGTTATATCTCTGAATCTTCTTCTCTTCGGAGGGGGTAAAAATGGAATTGGATTTATATCCCTGTGTTTTCTGAACCAGACACTAGCTAATAATATAGGAGTCTAGGTACAGAAAAACATTAAAGGCTGTATTTGATGTTAATCAATGAATGGCTGTCTCAGTGGGAGTTTGCTCTTTTTTGCCTTAAGAGAGCTAAATTGCTACATATACCTATGCTGGGGCAGTATTGAAACAAGCAGTCAATACTTCCTTCCAGAATCAATATATAAAAAAGTAGCTTGCTGGAAGTGACCTGAGAAATGTGCTAGGAGGAGGAAAGTAAGAAGTAGCCTGCCTTGTGCACTATACCTAAATTCTGGTTAGCCAGACAAAAACATACATTCACCTGGTAAGAAGATACTGGAATTATCTGTGTAAACTCCTGAATAGTAAGACTGAAGACAAAAAGCAGTGCTGAAAAATATTTCCACTTCCATTGACACCTGATCCACAAAAGCACTTAATCATTTACTTAAGTCTACCTCACTCCAGCCAATCTGTTAAGCATATGTTTAAGTGCTAAAAAGTCAATAGGATATAAGCATATGTTTAAGTGTTTTGCTGAAAGGGGCAGTTGGCCACTCAGGATGTGAAAGATGTGACATGAAACACTGCTTTCTGCATTGGCTTTTCCTCAATGCCAAATCCAGATTTCATGGGGGACAGCTGGATCCTTTTCCATCCTTAAAAGGAGGAAATGTTAAGATGTCACAAGTTTGCCCCCTGACAGCTGCTGGCCTCTGGGGAGTCTTCCCTATCTGTCTCCAAGAGGTTACAATCTCTCCATAAGAAAGAGACTGAACAGGAAAGTCCCAAAGAAATACCAATAGCCAAATTTCTGACTTGCTGAGCTCGCTTACCTTTGCTGGCCATCACCATTAATCCGATATTTGGGGCACCATTAATCCCATATTTGGGTAGGACCTGAATAGACTTACTGATGGTTTGATGGGAGAATAAATGAGTCTTCTTGATAATGCTATGGTGCATTTCCATGATGCAGATGAAGTACAAGTGAGAGCTACAGAATTTGATAGACTAAGTACAAAAAGACAGGGGTAACATGCAGTGACAGGATAACACTGAAAACATGCAGTGTGTGTGTCTGTATGCTTGGCCTTGTGTGTTCATGGGTAGGAAAGCTGCACCTGTACCTCAGTCCCAACATCTGTTTTGTTAATGGGCCATTTGTGGAGTTTACAAAAACAATTTTGTTCTAAGATTTGCAAAATGCAAATCCCAAAAGTTCCTTAGTGGAAGAGCAGAGATTCAACACATTCATTTCCTGATCAAACAGTAAACATGGGTAAAAAAATAGAATTCTGACTTGCTGAGCTCGCTTACCTTTGCTGGCCATCACCATTAATCCGATATTTGGGGCACCATTAATCCCATATTTGGGTAGGACCTGAATAGACTTACTGATGGTTTGATGGGAGAATAAATGAGTCTTCTTGATAATGCTATGGTGCATTTCCATGATGCAGATGAAGTACAAGTGAGAGCTACAGAATTTGATAGACTAAGTACAAAAAGACAGGGGTAACATGCAGTGACAGGATAACACTGAAAACATGCAGTGTGTGTGTCTGTATGCTTGGCCTTGTGTGTTCATGGGTAGGAAAGCTGCACCTGTACCTCAGTCCCAACATCTGTTTTGTTAATGGGCCATTTGTGGAGTTTACAAAAACAATTTTGTTCTAAGATTTGCAAAATGCAAATCCCAAAAGTTCCTTAGTGGAAGAGCAGAGATTCAACACATTCATTTCCTATCAAAAAGTAAAAATGGGGAAAAAAAAATAGAATTATTATACTTCAGAATTAACACTGTGTTCTTATACAAGCCAAAAGGAAATTCCATTCATTTCTCACAGTCTCAGAAGAGTCAAATAAAGTTGCTGCTTCATAGGTTCCTATAAAGTAGAAAGGAAATGGAGGGTTGTCATGATGTAGGTTTAACACCATATCCACTAACTTTAGGTAAAAACTCTTCATATTAAACAGAGCAGCAGAATCCTGGAAATGAAGAGCATCTCAGTCTTTCTGTCAGCCTGTATCAGTGTGATATGTGTCAGAGATCTTAAATGACAGCTAGAATTTGGGGTAAGATTTGCTCTTAAACTGATTTTGTTTTGTTTTTCTGCAGCTTTTTTCTAATGTAATAGCCAAAATAATGGTTTACTGCAATAAGTTGTTTGCTTTTTTTCCTTATATTTAACCATTGCAAAAAAAAGTGTGACTGCACGGAGCAAAAGCATTTTAGCTATTGCTGTTTCTGTGGAAGTGCTTAATCTCTATTGGATAGTATAGGCAAGCAACTCTCCATCTGTAACAGCTACCAAAAAAAAAAAAAAAAAAAAAGCTTTGGAAACAGAGGAACAGGAATATGTATTGTCAAAACCTTCAAGGACTGTTTCAGGTGCGAATATTCTCAGGCAGCATGTCTAAGGAGAAAAGCATTCTCTGGCCATAAACCATTACACTTCTGACAAGAAGCAGCAACAAAAAGAGCCTCAAAAGTTGCTCATGACAGCTGAAAAGAAGTGAAAGTTATTGAATATGACAGAAAGTGAAAGGGAGCTGGTTGCTAACCAGGTATATAGGCTAGGAAAAGATGATTTAAAACACTGTGAGCTTTAAGTATTGGATCAGAGGAACAGTAGATTTTTTTTCATCATCTTTATAAGTAGAGGAGACACAGTACTATGAATATGACAAAAATAAAAATATATTTATTTTTGTTAGATCCTGCTTTAACAGTGGTCTTTATTTAGGATTTTAAGAAGACAACACTGTTTTCTGGCTCTGGATCATCGGTTGCACAGATAGCTTGGATTTGATGCTCTCCATTATGAAAGATGGAGCTCAGCTCATGTTCTTCGTGATTCTCCTGTAGAAGACACCTCTGGGTCACCTGGGATAGAGGTTTAAAGCAACCAGAATAAATTATGCTGTGGTTGGGATGAAAAATCTACCATTGTAGAAAAACTTTTTTTAAAAATCATCTCTATCTGTTGGTTGTTTGTTTTTTTTTTTCCCTTAGGCTTTGTTACTTGAGTCTCCTGTTGCATGACTCTTCTGCATCTTTTCAATTAGTCATTAACTCAGCATAGTATTTAGTGAACTAGCTTAACTTTTGGCTCATACATAAATAACATCAAAGTAAGGCATATGTTTAAGAGTTATTTTTTACCATCTGTTTAACTGTTGGACACCATAAAAATCAATAATAGAAAATTAATAATTTATAAAGATATCTACAAGCATCTTGCTAACACTTTAGAAATCATTCATAAACTTAGATTTAATATAAAGTTAGAAAAAAAAAAGTCAGACAGCATGGTCAACATGGTTGCAGTGAATATTTAGCAAAATATGCTCTTTCTTATGCTTTGCATTTCTATACACAAACATATTAAAAACAAAAGTGGTGTTTTGTGAAGTAATGAAAATCTGTTTCCCAGATTTTAATGCTAATTCTGTAGTTGTGTATTTAGACTTCCATTTAATGTATATTGTGTTTTGAAAATGGCAAAAATTTACATGAAAGATATGGCTTGTAATTTTAAAATTTACTGTAAAATGCATCTTCACTAACTCCATAAGTGTTTTCCAGTTCATAGTAATTAATCTCTTTTTCCACTTCACAATAGTTTCTGTCTGGCCCTTTTTCTCACAGATGTTGACAATGGGGACACAGACAATATCTACTTTTTATTATTTAGGTGGTTCTAAGAATCTAAAAGTTGGACCTTAAATTACCTGCACAATATATCTACATTTCAACATGACATTTCACAGCATCTGAATTAGGCAATTGAAATATTAGCCAGTAATTAACTCCACATTTTTCAAATACAGTTCAAAAAGTTACATGAAATTTTCTTTTTATCTACAAGCCTGCAAATAGGCATTTCATTCAGAGAAAAAGTTTTCAAACATTGTAATGAATGAAATTTATTTTTTTTTTATTCTCTAGGGAGAAAATCTAGTTTCATAAAATCCCATAAATCCCATAAATAAATCCATAAATCAAAAGCTTTGGTAACATAAAATGGTTTTAGTTGGAAGGGACATTAAAGACCAGAAGTTCCAAGCTTCCTGCATGGGCAGGGACACCTCCCACTAGATTGTGTTGTTCAGGGCTTCATCCAAAGTGGTCTTGAACACTTCCAGGGATGGGGCTTCCACAGCTTCCCTGTGCAACCTGTTCCAGTGTCTCACCACCCTCACACTAAAGAATTTCCTCCTAATGTCTAACCTGAATCTCCCCTCTTCCAGAAAATTAGGGAAGTTGAGTGGTGTAAAAGAACCTACATCGCAGCTTTCTACCGTTTTGGCACTTGCCTCTCTAAACTGAGAGCTGTGTTGATAAAAAAAGCTACTGGGTTCAGTTTCACTCTCAGTATACCACAATAAGAACCCAGTATTCAACACAAACTGACTTCACAGTTAAGATTTTGTAACACTGAACTATACCACATCTGATCATTAGTCTTATATACTAGAAATGTGATCAGTAATACTTCTGTCATACTTCTACAGGCCTCTACAAAGAATCAAGTTTTTTTTTTTAAAATCCACAGCTACCTGAGAAAAAAATCTTTGTCATACACCTCAGTGTATATAACTGATAATATTTGCCCAAATGGCACTTATTAAGGAAGAATGTAATCAGCTGCACAGCAATGAAAAATCAGGATAGGATTTTCTTTTACACACCAGTGCAGCCAGAAACATAACCTAGAAGGTCCCATTGGCCATTAAAAACTGTTCATACTGTGGTGAGGTCATGTTAGGTCAGCATAGATGCATATATTACTGAGTTTTGTATTCTAAGTAGACATTAACTTGAACTCAGATGGCTATAACCCACTAGAGATTAGAACACATGTCTGTTTCATATAGCTGGAAAGGAGAACACAAGGAATCAGTGCACAGAACTAGTTCCCCATCCAAGAGGAATAGACCAGTTCAGCAGCCTTCTTTGACTGCACATCACACAATTCAGGAATTTCCCAAAAGGGGTACAGAAAAGCTGGCAAGGGACTATTTACAAGGGCATGGAGGGATAGGATGATAGTGGGGGGGGGGATGTTGGTGGTTTAAGACTGGAGGAGGGGAGGTTTAGGTTAGACAATAGGAAGAAATTCTTCACTATGCAGGTGGTGAGACACTGGCACCGGTTGCCCAGGGAAGTTTTGGCTGCCCCATCCTTAAGTGTTCAAAGCCAGGTTGGATGAGGCTCTGAGCAACCGGGGGGGGGGGGATGTTGGTGGTTTAAAACTGGAGGAGGGGAGGTTTAGGTTAGACAATAGGAAGAAATTCTTCACTATGCAGGTGGTGAGACACTGGCACCGGTTGCCCAGGGAAGTTTTGGCTGCCCCATCCTTAAGTGTTCAAAGCCAGGTTGGATGAGGCTCTGAGCAACCTGATCTAGATGAAGGTGTCCCTACTCACTGCAGGGGGGTTGGACTAGATGACCTTTAAAGATCCCTTCCAATCCAAACCATTCTATGATTCTATGACTATATAATTAAATTAAATAATGTTTAATAGAATTAAATGTATCCTGGCAAATTGATTAAAATATATCCAGACATTTTAACAGAATTGTATCTTTACTTGAAAGGAATTTGGCCTAGCTACGTACAGGTGGGAAATGGGAAAAGTTGGGAGAAGAAAGTAAAATTAAAACAGCGCATGTACAGAAGGAAGCCAGCAAAGCCTGAGAAGTAAATGCAACTAAAATTTGGGAGATGTAATGTTTCAAAATGAGAACATTGCACCAAGAAGACATTTCCAGCCTCTGTGTGAAAATCATATTATTTTGGGACCAGCTACTGTAAAGACAGGATATGTTATGCAAGCTATGTCTCTTTTTGGTTGTAGTGCACCTGTTATCACAGACTATTTGGCAGTAGCTACTATTTGAGCACATAATAGTAGCTGGAAATTTTCAAAAAATCAAAAATACTATGAGTATAATAACATATTGAATTTAGCATTTTATAGTGCCTGCCCCATTTGGTTTTATTTTCTTGAAAAAGGAAATGCAGATTTAATATCCTAATTCAGCTAAAAACAAAAGCAACCATTTAATTAATTAAAGCTCATGTCACTCAATTAAAGAGTGAGTTTAGAAATCAGAAGAACATTTTTAAAGGTTTAGAAAACTATCTTAAATACTTGCTGTAGCCAGAATTTTTTTTGCACTGTTTAGATTAAACTCTTTTTTTGGTAACTCTAAGAAATACATGTTTAATTTTGATGTTCGGAATAAAAAAGAAAAAAACCACACTTTTAAAATGTCATTTTTTGAAAAGAGAAAGTTAATAAACTGGCTTAGAAACACTAACTATGCACAAGTGTTGTACAATCTATGGTAATTTATTAGTATTTTCAAAAGTTTAAAATATCTCATTCTTCACTCAGACCAGTGAATCCCTTACACACAATTATGTATTAATCAATCCCATTTTCCCCTTTTCTGTTGTCTATATTATGGGAACACAGAAAACAGCAGTGGAAAGGACCTTGGGAAAAAGATCCATACTTACTAATATCTGACAGATACATACAGCTTCTTATAAGACATCAAATTCATCCATTGATTTAAAGCCTCCAGCTCCAGTTTGCATTATGTGTATAACACAGTGCAAGCTGTACACGTTAGAGGTTTGGTTCAGAGCAGTTGTAGAGTTTTCAAGTCAAAACCATGTGTTATTTCAATCCTCAGAGCATTTTTGGTGCTCATAAGTTAGAATATGAAAGATCTGCTACAGGTGCAAATCAAATGTGCATCAACACCTATATTTTCTTTTACACACCAGTGCAGCCAGAAACATAACCTAGAAGGTCCCATTGGCCATTAAAAACTGTTCATACTGTGGTGAGGTCATGTTAGGTCAGCATAGATGCATATATTACTGAGTTTTGTATTCTAAGTAGACATTAACTTGAACTCAGATGGCTATAACCCACTAGAGATTAGAATACATGTCTGTTTCATATAGCTGGAAAGGAGAACACAAGGAATCAGTGCACAGAACTAGTTCCCCATCCAAGAGGAATAGACCAGTTCAGCAGCCTTCTTTGACTGCACATCACACAATTCAGGAATTTCCCAAAAGGGGTACAGAAAAGCTGGCAAGGGACTATTTACAAGGGCATGGAGGGATAGGATGATAGTGGGGGGGGGGATGTTGGTGGTTTAAGACTGGAGGAGGGGAGGTTTAGGTTAGACAATAGGAAGAAATTCTTCACTATGCAGGTGGTGAGACACTGGCACCGGTTGCCCAGGGAAGTTTTGGCTGCCCCATCCTTAAGTGTTCAAAGCCAGGTTGGATGAGGCTCTGAGCAACTTGATCTAGATGAAGGTGTCCCTACTCACTGCAGGGGGGTTGGACTAGATGACCTTTAAAGATCCCTTCCAATCCAAACCATTCTATGATTCTATGACTATATAATTAAATTAAATAATGTTTAATAGAATTAAATGTATCCTGGCAAATTGATTAAAATATATCCATACATTTTAACAGAATTGTATCTTTACTTGAAAGGAATTTGGCCTAGCTACGTACAGGTGGGAAATGGGAAAAGTTGGGAGAAGAAAGTAAAATTAAAACAGCGCATGTACAGAAGGAAGCCAGCAAAGCCTGAGAAGTAAATGCAACTAAAATTTGGGAGATGTAATGTTTCAAAATGAGAACATTGCACCAAGAAGACATTTCCAGCCTCTGTGTGAAAATCATATTATTTTGGGACCAGCTACTGTAAAGACAGGATATGTTATGCAAGCTATGTCTCTTTTTGGTTGTAGTGCACCTGTTATCACAGACTATTTGGCAGTAGCTACTATTTGAGCACATAATAGTAGCTGGAAATTTTCAAAAAATCAAAAATACTATGAGTATAATAACATATTGAATTTAGCATTTTATAGTGCCTGCCCCATTTGGTTTTATTTTCTTGAAAAAGGAAATGCAGATTTAATATCCTAATTCAGCTAAAAACAAAAGCAACCATTTAATTAATTAAAGCTCATGTCACTCAATTAAAGAGTGAGTTTAGAAATCAGAAGAACATTTTTAAAGGTTTAGAAAACTATCTTAAATACTTGCTGTAGCCAGAATTTTTTTTGCACTGTTTAGATTAAACTCTTTTTTTGGTAACTCTAAGAAATACATGTTTAATTTTGATGTTCGGAATAAAAAAGAAAAAAACCACACTTTTAAAATGTCATTTTTTGAAAAGAGAAAGTTAATAAACTGGCTTAGAAACACTAACTATGCACAAGTGTTGTACAATCTATGGTAATTTATTAGTATTTTCAAAAGTTTAAAATATCTCATTCTTCACTCAGACCAGTGAATCCCTTACACACAATTATGTATTAATCAATCCCATTTTCCCCTTTTCTGTTGTCTATATTATGGGAACACAGAAAACAGCAGTGGAAAGGACCTTGGGAAAAAGATCCATACTTACTAATATCTGACAGATACATACAGCTTCTTATAAGACATCAAATTCATCCATTGATTTAAAGCCTCCAGCTCCAGTTTGCATTATGTGTATAACACAGTGCAAGCTGTACACGTTAGAGGTTTGGTTCAGAGCAGTTGTAGAGTTTTCAAGTCAAAACCATGTGTTATTTCAATCCTCAGAGCATTTTTGGTGCTCATAAGTTAGAATATGAAAGATCTGCTACAGGTGCAAATCAAATGTGCATCAACACCTATGGGGAAAATATGGGTTTGAACCAATGATTCATTCCTCATGCAGTTTCAAACACGATGGATAGTCCAGAAGTTCACTCTATGGAACCAGACTAAATTTAATCTAGAGAAAACCACCAAAGTGTGTTACTGTGGGCATAAAGGCTTTAGTACTGCCTGTTTAGATCTACTGCAAAGCTCTTAATTACTTGCTAATACAGTTACAACATACAACCCTTTTTCTTTAATTTAGGGCCATTACTTCTCCTTCTGGACAGTAAAACATTGTTATCTGAAAAACAAATTACTCCTTTTCTCTTTTAAAATAACATGTACATATAGAACACTGTAACCATGTCTCTGCTCAGTCTTCTACAGATAACACAGCCAAATCCTTCCCTCTTTCAAGACTCTTCTCCTTGCTTTCATCTGGAGCTGCTAAGTACACTACACTCTACATGTGTGATGCCCGGCCTTTGTTGGCACAGCGTGAAATACAAGTTTTACATGATGTGTTTCAGAGAACATGTTCCTCTTGCACATTCCAATAAAAGATCTGCATTTTTCACTTGTCAGAAATGGACATAATGCTGATTCATACTCCCTGAAGATCTATAAGAAGGCACATATCCTTTTCTACAAAACCTTAACACAACAAATTGTTCTCCAGCGCATGTCTGTGAAGCTGACAGATAGCACATAGTCTCACACTGAGTTGCCTACAAATTCACTAGAACGCTGAAAAATCAGGATTTTACGTTTTATGAGAATTTTTTGAGAAAACCTGAAATGTTGGTAACCATGAGGGGCTGGCTCTGTAAAATGCAGAGGATAGTATCTCCAGCTGAGATAGGACTGTACTTCACATAAATATATTAGACAGTTTAGAGACGGTGCAAGCTGGCCAGTTATTTCCAGACTGTTTTGATTAATTTTTTTTTGACAAATTTCAAAAATATCTCCGAACAAAAGGTGTTATTAAATAATATGAATAAAAATATAATTAAAATGCACAGAAGTGTTGAAAAACTAAACTGTTGTTTCCTAAAGTAGTTCTTCTGTGTTTGTTTTTCTTAGAAGATGTTGAGAAGATATATTTTATTTCTGATTACTGGCAGTTCAAAAATCTCAATAAATACTGTAGTAGTATAGCCTGAATTTTTCTTCAGCACCTGCAAGTGCTCTCCATTTGAAGCAGAAAGCTGGTAGCACCTGAATGGTCTCTGGATGTTATTCTGCTCCAACAGCAATGACCGTTCCAAGGTAAGAATTTATAAATCTTGGTGTTAGGGGAAAATTTGATCTGAGGTTGTAGGATGAATCCATCTCTGTTAATCAGGCTTTGTCGTTCTGCACAGTAATAGAGAATGAAAAAATTGTGAGCAGAATTCTTTCACCTTGTATCCTCAAAGTATGACACAAATATGACTGATCTAATAACTGTAAACAACTAGATAAGCATCCTTCTCTTTCATACATGAATAAAAATAAAATAGGATTGATTGCTTACTTTCTTGTGATAGTGAGTGTTTTGATAATTTAACCTACATCCTTTTTCAAACAATGATTGAAAGTTACATGTCTTAACTAAGGAATATGTATGCACAGGTAGCATAGAGGTATTTATTATCCATAGTTTCTTGACTGCACATGAGGCAGATGAGAAGTGGTGACATATGCTGTTCTGAAGCTGAAGCGGTCACCCAAAACACACAAGAAAGGAGGAAACATAACTGAATTACTTTCTGTGCATTTCTCTTTCACACTTTCAGTCACACATGACTGAATACCTAGAGCAACCTTCTCTCCTTTTAAACTCTTTATCCACTTTCCTTTTCATGTTGTCTAACTATGTCTCAAAAACTAAACTGAGCCCTAGGCCATGGATCTCACCTGAGATTTGCTTGCATTAACCTGTGTGCTGCTTTCTGGTTATGTATACTGCTTCTGTGTTTTTTTATTTATTTTACAAGTGAGAGCTGGGTCTCTCCGCTTCTCTTTATGCTGTGCCTAGTACCATTAGGCCCCACTCTTTATCAGCACCCATGACAGTGTTTTAAGGAATCTTTACCTCCAGTACAATTTTTGGAGGGCAACGCTCCTGCTGTGTGTTAAGAGAAGAAATACAGCAAAGTGCCAGCACTTTTGATACTCACTTTTTTCTGTTTTTTAGCTAGCTTACTGTGCACTAAGACACACCATGAGTCTGCTTCTCAGTCATGCAAATAATGCTTTGACAGCATGAATGCTCTTAAAGCAGATGTAAACCATTCCTTGAAAACACACTTTCTATAGGGAGCCCTTATCTTGCAGCCCTTGCATAGCTTCCAAAAGGTTAAAGGGTTTTACAGAAGCATTCCTTCCAGAGCCCAAATATGGAAAAAGCAGGGACTCAAGAATTTCCACCTGTGAACTTTACATTATGTCAGGGAATCTGCTAAATGTATGTAAAGAAAATGTGTTTTGTCAAGCTTCAATCCTCAGCACAGAGAACATTCCTCCATTGGGAAACCTCTGCTAGCTGGAAGCTATCAAAAAACTTTGCACTATTAGTCTTTGCTTCCATACGTGGCCAATGACAACAGAAAGTAAATTCATGTACAGAAAGCACAGGAATACATCTGTGCCAGGATACTGCTGTTTTAAAGTCTTGTCTGTTCTCCTCCCATTCTAAATGCATTAATTGAAAATCAGGGGTATGAACGAAAAATCGGTATTTTGCTAGCGTGCTCAATTGAATAATAGTAATAATAATAATAATCCATTCTTCCAAAATAGATTGAAAATATATTCTTAGAAAAATCCATTTGAAAGGTAATTATACATTTGTACTTTTTCTGATAGTCCAATATGTCAGTTTATAGACTACATTTGCTTTTTCTTTTCCTCATTCCTCCCACGAAGTCAAGGAGGTCACCTGCCTTTATTGTTAGCATTTGATCTGCAGCAATTCACTGTCCTTTAGTGGCATAAAAAGCCTCTAATCAACCAGTAGTGCAGACCCCAGCTGGAAAATGCTATATACAGTACTGAAGATGGTACCTGTCCAGAATGAAAATGTACTGCTATACTTGCTCAAAGCTATAGGTAGCAAATCACCATTCCTTGCAGGTTACTCAGTTATTGGGGTATTTTTTATCTTTAGAAAACTGGAGTTCTGAGAATTTGCAGTTGCTGGAACATGTCAGTGTTTGCAATAAGTTGACTAGAACAACCAAGGTTTTGCATCCAACAGTTATTTTTCCCTCCCTCTATTCTTCTGAATAGTTCATAAAAAGAAAAAAAAACCCCAAACATTTCTGAATAGTATGCTATTTACACAACAAAGAAATGAGCAGGAGATGTAAAGCATGCAAACATATTTTCTCTTTGTGCATAATTTTAGCACAACCATTGTTGGCAGTCTCCCACAAACGTATCTGCTCAGGCAGAATTTAGTCACTAGGAAATTCACAGACATGATTGTTAACCAGTAAGGACAGGACCCAAGACATACCCTCTGTAACTGCCAACGTATGGCAATACTGTTGCCTGAAGATGTCTTCATAAATGCACTTAACAGATCTATCAGATGGGATATTTCACACACTAATTCCTCAAGGTATTGTACATAAGATGTAATCAACTGTATGCAAAATAAAAGATGCAGACAGCAACTATAAAAAGAAGGCACTCACATGCAATTCTTACATTTTTATGGCTTTTAGCAACTGCATTGAATGCTGCCAGATAACAGAGGTTGCCTCAAAGAACACATCCAGGAAACCCGTGAAGGTAAGTTAAACTGCACAGAAGATAATACAGCAGCCAACAGGGAACAGCCTGCAGTCAAAAGATAAGGATTTGCACTAATATAGTTTATAATATTAAAAAACAAAAAACGAAAACCAACAGCAAAATTAGACCACAAGCATGCTGAAGCCAAGTGAAAAAAAAAACCCACAAATGAGAAAGAGGACAAAGACCCAATCAATTTTCATTCAGATATGAGGTAGTGCTTTGGAGAACTGCAGGACAGACCCCAACCTTCCAGCTCCACTAGTGTGCTAGTTGGTGAGTAACTGATGAAACACAAAAGAGAAAGTCAGCTGTCTGCACCATGTACTAGGCCTATTCCACATAGACATTGAAGTCTGATTATTCTTGCCTGTGGACACAGAGTCTACATTTTGCTAAGTTCTACTAAACATCTTGGCCAGGAAGAAATCAGACTAATTTTACGTGTGGAGACCAAATACCTACACATAATGCTTTCTCTTCTCAAAGAAGGAGCAGAATAAATACATGTGACAGGGCAACCTGTGCTGTCAACACTCTTGTGAATGTTGGTCCTACCCTGACTCTTCTACTGAGTGGTGTTGCAGCCTTGACCAGTGTCTCCAGGAGCAGACCTTTGTGTTGCTTCTCTGGCTCTTAAGTTCATCTGTGCTACTGTCTGTAAAATTCTTTTTTTTCTTTCCCCTCTAGGAGACTGTCAACACTTTATCAAAATAATTTTAAAAGTGCTGCCTTGTAAACAAATCATTATTTATTCACGCAGCCAAAGCACTTAGAGCAAACGGATTAAAAAAATAGAGGACTATAAATATTTTCTCCTTCACCAAATGCTTAAACTTTCACGAATTATTACACTCTTTTCATTAGGGCTCCTCCCATCTTTGGATGGGAGAAATATATGGTATATCGTGAGACCATGAAACCCTGTCAGTATTCAGAGACATTTTCAGGGGAGTGCTAGGAAACTACTCAGCCCTCTTTCTCCCTTTTCATCTCTTGGGCAGGGCTGGGAGCTGTAAAATTTTTCTAGAAAGTTGGAACCAGGATAGCAGTACTCCACCCCATTAATAACTTTCCCATTTTTTCCCTCAGGACATAAAGTACTTTTTAGATTATCTTGGCTATTGGAGCATGTGGGGGAGGAGGGAGGTTTTGCCAATAGTCTTCATTGCTTTTAACTTTTTACAGGGAGAAAAATGTTAGAAAGGTAAACTCAGGTATGTATGAGATAGCAATAAATACATATATATAAATAATTTATTATTTTTTTTTTTAATAATGATCCATAAATTCTTGTTTGTCTTTAGAATACAGCTAAACTCTAAGAAAGAATGACACTATATATTTTAAATAACTACTATAATAATCAATTTCATAGGTTCTCCAAGGTTGAGAGCAAATAAACCAACCCACCTCCATTCTAATCAACTCTTAGGTGATTAGGGCAAATGATTTGCAAGGCAGCACAAACAACACGTATCAGCTTGCTGGATTTCTGCTGACTCAAGAAGCCTTCTGTGTTTGCATAATAGATCTAATAAAGACGGAGAACTACAGCTGTGGAAGGCTGCTTGATATAAAATATTCTGTGAAGGATGTTATGATGATAAAGTTTCTACTGCTGTCATATAGGTAACTCAAGTTGGATGTATGTTTTGCTTGCACACATGCTCAATTACTGGTTAGTACCTCCCAGACTGCAGCTTTTCAAAACAATAATAAAACCATAGGCTGTCTTTATTTAAGATTAAATACCTAATAAGACTAATCAAGTAGTTCTGTCAAATGCCATTATGGTTCTTCCTAAGATAAAGCTCTTCTGACCATCTTTAATATCCTCCAGAGAAAAAAAACACACTTCTGAATAGGAAATGTTCCTCAGGATTCAGTCCTTAACTGGTGGCTTAGAGAGATGACAAATGCCAGGTGATGCTGGAACCAGTAGGTGGTTTAAATACGTGCAGCATATTTTCCTGGAAACTCACAAGTAACTGGTGATGGAACAAGAGGAAATGGCCTCAAGCTGCACCAGGGGAGGTTTAGACTAGACGTTAGGAAGAGTTTTTTCACTGAAAGCATTGACAGACATTGGAACATGCTGCCCAGGGAGGTGGTTGAATCACCATCCCTGGATGCATTTAAAAGTCACCCAGATGTGGCACTTGGGTTTATGGTTTAATGCTGGACTTGGTAGAATAGGGTTAATGATTGAACTAAATGATCTTAAAGGTCTTTCCCAAACTATGTGATTCTATGATTCTACCAGTATATTAAATGTTACAAAATTGTTCTCTCCTAATGCGATATGAGATTTGGGGGAGAACTAAGTCTTTGAATCCTGACAATATAAAAGGGTTAAGTCCAGGATGCAGTTTAACTTATCCAGAAGCTTTTGCCATGCTGAACAAATGCAGACAATGGTGTTTCCCCAAGAAAGACAGAGATGCTCAATATTATGAGAATATTTCCTAATAAAATTAATAGCAGCAGCAATTGTTTAGGTACTTTCTCCAGAGACAACATATGCAGATAAACCAAATAATCCGACATAAAGTATCATAAACTACTTGTAACTACAGTTTGCCTCAGGTCCATGTACTTAGTTCTTCATGACTAGAGGGACAATTAAATGTAAAAAAAATTAAATGTAAAAAACACAACCAGCCTTTTTGCTAAAATTATGTTTTTCTTCTTGCCTAACAGCTTTACTTCCTGGCCCACAGAATCACAGCAGTATTTACTGATCTCTTCTGTCTCAGACATATTCTCACAGTCATAATCTCATATAAATAAAAAACTAAATGTTGGGTAGTCAGGTCTCTGGTCCTTGAGGATATGGAAATCTCAGCTATTTCCACAGGCTCCTGGGTTTTGGTGAAAACAACAACTTGACAATGTAAGCAGATTGTCATGTGGGTAGTATTTTTGTAAATTTTCAGAAAATCTCAACAGTGAGAATCACTGTAGCTTCTGAAGCTAGACAAGAAACTTCAGGCCCCAAAGCTAACTAAATCCTTAAGAACAAAAAATATCACTGTGCACTAGAAAGGTGGCTTTAGCAGAGCCTCCCACCCACAGATGACACAGAAGACCACCTGGAAGTTACTATTGCTTAATGTCCAGTCAAACTTTACATTTATTCTAGTAATCAATATTTTTTACAAAACTGACTGTAGTATCTTGTCACTGGCTTGCAGCCTCTAAGTTAGACATTACATAGGGCCCAGTCCAACACAAAGAGAAATCAATAAAGGCTCCAAGAACTAGAAAATGAAGATTGCTCTGTAAGAACTTAAAATACAAATAAGTCTATATAAATCTATCAACTGAAAAACGTTTACCTTTTCACAAAGAAAACCAATGGAAGACATTCCTTAAAAACTCCCTCCTCTCTTTTTTTATTCGTACTTGCATTCAGAATGAATATTCTCAGACTTAATCAGATCAACATGCTTGTAAGTGTGTATATTTTTTCATAAACTTGTGTGGGCTACTAACCTCTATAGCTCTAATAAAAGAACCGTGTGGCAATTATATATAACCCACCCATATATATAAGCACTATTACATACTGGGAGCAAATTATCAGGGTAAATTGTTCAGAGTTATAACAACAAGATTTGGAATATATTGAGTATCTGGTTACACCAACATGCAATCCAACATACCTTAGGAAATTAAATTAAACATTATCCAAAGAAAAATAATCACTGTTTATTTCTATTATAATACCTTCATTTTTCAAATCTTTTCTCATTTTGTCACATAACACATTCTAAAATCAAGCTGTGAAATAAAAAACACTAAGAGACAAATCTCTCAATCACCTTTATTTATGGAAACCTGAAAACCAATTCACTTACATTTCTCTGTTTGAATATCGTGAAAAAGACTAACTTTTGATTAGTGTTTTGAAATAGAAATGCAAGACAGGTACCAGGGCCAACCTAAAAGTAGCTGGTGCAATAAAACAGTCAGCTCAAAGAAATTTTCAGATCCTCGCCACTGCTAACGTGAACAAGCTCTTGTGGTTTTGTACTACCTTCAGAACAGTCTGCTACTAGTCATGAGAACAAAACCAGGAGTTCTCTAACACATTTGTTCTGTCTATCTTCATGCACACAGGGAGGAGAGCCTATAGTGGAAGGACCTGTGGCCAGGCCACTGAATGGCTTGGGCACAACAACTCTGGCTTCCATCCTGACTGGCCTCTCACAGAGCAAGCCCATATTCAGCCTGGACCATGCACTAGCAGCACCAAACCAAGAGTGCACAGGGACATCTTTAGGATGTCGGAAGACTGTCAAAGGAATAATGCTCAGAGCACTTGGGAGTGAGCCAGAGGAAAAGAGGGACTACAAATCAGCGCAACAAACTATTAATCAGCACAATAATCACCCACAGGGCTCCCAGGGTTAATCAATTAATACGCTATGTAAACCACACATGAACCTGTCACCTCTTTGCTGGCACCAGGGTCTTTGGCAGTGTCTGTTACTGGATTATTTTAACATCCTTGTGACCTTTTTGGTCCCGTAAAGTCACTGCACTATTGTACAGTTCCAAGCCACACCTGAGCTCTGGAACACGGCAGAAGCATGAAGCAATGAACCTGTCAGCATCTTCATCTGACTCATCTTCTAGCCCACAGACTTACCGATGCACATGCAGAACTGCAAAGTCATTATGGCTCTACTAATAGCAGCATATACTAAAGCACTAGATCTCAATATAACCAGCCTCCTCAAGTACAGAAAAGCCAGTATGTTTAAAAATACATTTCAAAACAGAAAAATAAATATCATTGTGGTTTCATTACTTATTCACAGTGTTTTTAATTAATGTTTATATCAAGGCATATACTTTATTGCTACTTGTAAATTCTATTTCCTAGTTATTTGAACTTTACATTATTTTGAACCACACTGAAAACCTGAAATAAAGTTCTCAGTGAAGACACTTGGTAACACAGATTAATTTAGTAGCTAGACAGACAGACTGTAAGACTTTGCATACAAACTTGTCATCAACTCCAAAGTATCTTCTTTAGAAACTACATTAATAAGGCAAGGTGACAGGTCATGGCTCCACACCGAATTTCAAGTCTGGCCTTTGCTCTCAGTAGAAGAACTTTACTCCTTTATTGAGGATGACCAGATTGCAGCTTCTACCATGAAGAAATGTATGCACCTGAGGAGTCTGATATTTCTGTTTACTTTTAATGCTTGCAGACATATGTAAAGATAAGCAAGAACCAAGTGTCTTAAAGGCTTGAAAACTATATTATTTGCCCCAAGACAACATTCAGTCCTTATGAAGTAATTACATAAATTGTTCTGTGCAAAATGCTTTTGATTATGTAAATCTTTTTTAATCATACCATACATAAGGGAAAATAGCTAGAAGTCTTTTCCTGGGACTTACGGACATCAAACATCACACTTTGCCTTTAACTCTCACCTTTAATGCATAGTTTCAAAATACAGCCAAGACACCTTTGTTTTAACTGTATTATTGTGCTCCCATATCAGTCTGTTTCCATCTAGTATGAGGCCTGAGTTAACAAATAACTGATGCTGGACATCATCCTAAGGGAAGTTAGGACTTAATCATACTCTGTTTTATATTGATGACGTGGTCCTGCAGAACTAAAGCCAGGTGCCCAGTACCAGACATAACTGAAAGCATCAGCATGTCAGCTCCACAGAATGACTGCCCAGAGGGGACCTGACAAGGCCTGAAAGCTTGAAGTATAAGAAATAAATCACTATTTAGAACAAAATTGCTACCATTTTAACAAATTTAACAAATTTAACAAATTCTATTACCTCTCTATTAAATTTGTTATAAAAAAACCCAATTCCCACTTTCTCATATTTACTGAATACTTTTCCTGAATTTTTTTTTCTGTACACATGCATGATGTTTCCAGTGGCATTAAAAGTCACACAATAACAAAAAAAAATATAATAAGCATACATTTAGTACACTAATATTTTTTATACTTATTCTAAAGTACTTCTTAGAATCTGACCTTAATTCTTTCTCTCATTCCCTTTTGCTTTCTTAACTATATGATAGGTCATATAAGACAGAATATCTGTTTGAGCTGTATCTTAAATATTCCTGGATTCCATTGCTGAATGGATAAATTCTCTGTTGAATTTGACATTATGTTTCAGCTATTACTTCACAGACCGGTAAATCACATTTTTAAATGGGCTTCTGTGCAGGTTTGTTTCATGGGTTTTTTTGGTAGTACTGGAGGGGCCCTGTGGGTGGCTCATGTAAGACTCCAAAACCAGGAGCCAAGGAGCCAATAGGGAAACAATAGATGCACCTCTGAGCTTAACATACAAAAGAACTGAGGTAAGATCAGATCAGAGCAAGTAGTTAAAAGGACCTGAGATGGAGAGAGATACTGGTGCCCATGGCTGGTGAGGAAGAAGGTGCCCAAGAAGATGCTTCCCTGCAACCTAGGGTGAGATGGCAGCTGTCCCCCTGCATTCAT
>NW_009953319.1:0-1183 GCF_000747805.2 Chaetura pelagica
AATTAGTGTGGTACCCACCAATTAGTGGGGTGGTGGTAATTAGTGGGGTGGTGGCAATTAGTGGGGTACCCACCAATTAGTGGGGTGGTGGCAATTAGTGTGGTACCCACCAATTAGTGGGGTCGTGGCAATTAGTGGGGTACCCACTAATTAGTGGGGTCGTGGCAATTAGTGGGGTCGTGGCAATTAGTGGGGTACCCACCAATTAGTGGGGTGGTGGCAATTAGTGGAGTCCAAGTCACTGGTGGGGTCCAAGGAGCTCCTGGGGTGGCAGCAATTAATGAGGTCCAGGTAATTAATGGGCTTCAAGTAGTTAATGGGGTCCAAGGAGCACCTGGGGTTCAAGTAATTAATGGGGTCCAAGTAATTAATGGGGTTCAAGTAGTTAATGGGGTTGAAGGAGCTCCTGGGGTGACAGCAATTAATGGGGTCTAAGTAATTAATGGGGTTCAGGTAATTAATGGGGTCCTAGGAGCTCCTGGGGTGGCAGCAATTAATGGGGTTCAAGTAATTAATGGGGTCCAAACCACTAATGGGGTCAAAGCAACTCATGGGATTAATGGGGTCCAAGCCATTAATGGGATCGAGGCTATTAATGAGGTCACAACAATTAATGGGGTCCAAGCCATTAATGGGCTCCAGGCTATTAATGAGATCACAGCAATTAATGGGGTTCAAGCAGCTAATGGGACAACATTTAATGGGGTCAAAGCCATTAATAGGCTCCAGGCTATTAATGAGATCACAACAATTAATGGGGTTCAAGCAGCTAATGGGATTACAACAATTAATGGGCTCCAGGCTATTAATGAGGTCACAACAATTAATGAGGTCCAGGCTATTAATGAGGTCACAACAATTAATGAGGTCCCAGCCATTAATGGGGTCCAGGCTATTAATGAGATCACAACAATTAATGGGGGTCAAGCAGCTAATGGGATTACACACAACAATTAATGGGGTCTAAGCCATTAATGGGGTCCCAACAATTAATGAGGTCACAGCAATTAATGGGGTCCAGGCTATTAATGAGGTCACAACAATTAATGGGGTCCAGGCTATTAATGAGGTCACAGCAATTAATGAGGTCACAACAATTAATGGGGTCTAAGCCATTAATGGGGTCCAGGCTGTTAATGAGGTCACAGCCATTAATGGGGTCCAGGCTATTAATGAGGTCACA
>NW_009953319.1:2688-3301 GCF_000747805.2 Chaetura pelagica
CCCCCCTTCCCCCAGGGTGTTCCCAACATGACAACCCCTGGGAATTCTGGGCCAGGAATCACCTCTTCCCTCTCTCTCCCTGGGTCAGGCACCACCAAGGCAGAAGATCGGGGCATGTTGTTGAAGACCTTCAATGAACCAGGCTCTGAGTATTTCATCTTCCTGCTCAGCACCCGGGCTGGGGGGCTGGGCCTGAACCTCCAGTCTGCAGACACTGTCATCATCTTTGACAGCGACTGGAACCCCCACCAGGTGAGGGAAACACCACCACAAACCAGCAACAAGCCACAACACCACCCATCGACACGGGGAAACCACCCAGAACCCACCAAGGGTTCATCAGCCCGTCCAGGGAACCATCAGCACACCAAGGGAACCACCAGAAACCATCAGCACACCAAGGGAACCATCAGAAAAGCATCAACACACCAAGGGGAACCATAAAAAACCATCAGCACACCAAGGGGAACCATCAACACACCAAGGGAACCACCAGAAACCATCAGCACACCAAGGGAACCATCAGAAAAGCATCAACACACCAAGGGAACCATCAACACACCAAGGGAACCATCAGAAAAGCATCAACACACCCAACACACCAAGGGAACCA
>NW_009953319.1:3457-3671 GCF_000747805.2 Chaetura pelagica
CAGAAAAGCATCAACACACCAAGGGAACCATCAACACACCAAGGGAACCACCAGAAAAGCATCAACACACCAAGGGAACCATCAGAAAAGCACCAACACACCAAGGGAACCATCAACACACCAAGGGAACCATCAGAAAAGCATCAACACACCAAGGGAACCATCAACACACCAAGGGAACCATCAACACACCAAGGGAACCATCAGAAAAGCA
>NW_009953319.1:5992-6943 GCF_000747805.2 Chaetura pelagica
ACAAACCAAAAAACCCCACCCCCCCACCCAAGAAAAACCACCAACCAACCACCAAACCCACCAATCAATCCACAAATCAACAACTAAACCCAAGACCAACCAACCAAACCCAAGACCAACCAGCCCAAGACCCACCAACCAAATGAAACAATCACTCAACAAACCCAAATCCAACCCAACTCAAGACCCACCAACCAAACCCAAGACCAACCAAGCTCAAAGACCCACCAACCCAACTGAAAACCCACCAACCAACCAGACCCAAAGACCCCCCAAACCAACTCAAAGACCCCCCCAACCCAAGACCCCAAAACCCAACTCAAGACCCACCAACCCAACTTAAAGACCCCCCAACCAACCAAACCCAAAGACCCCCCAAAACCAAGCCCAAAGACCCACCAACCAACCCAACTCAAAGACCTCCCAACCCAACTCAAAGACCCCCCAACCCAAGACCCCAAGACCCAACTCGAAGAACCACCAACCCAACTGAAAACCCACCAACCAACCCAACTCAAAGACCCACCAACAACCAGACCCCAAGACCCACCAACCAAGCCCAAAGACCCACCAACCAACCCAACTCAAAGACCTCCCAACCCAACTCAAAGAAGCCCCAACCCAAGACCCCAAAACCCAACTCAAAGCCCCACCAACCAACCAGACCCAAAGACCCACCAACCCAACTCAAAAACCCACCAACCAACCCAACTTAAAGACCCCCCAACCCAACTGAAAGACCCCCCAACCCAAGACCCCCCAACCCAACTCAAAGACCTCCCCAACCCAAGACCCCAGAACCCAACTCAAGACCCACCAACCCAACTCAAAGACCCCCCAACCCAACCCAAAGACCCCCCAACTCAAGACCCACCAACCCAACTTAAAGACCCCCCAACCCAATCAAAGACCCCCCCAACCCAAGACCCCAGAACCCAACTCAAGACCCAC
>NW_009953319.1:7233-8171 GCF_000747805.2 Chaetura pelagica
CCCCAGAAGTGTCAACCCCCCTCCCTTGTGCCCCCAATCCCCCAGGACCTGCAGGCCCAGGACCGTGCCCACCGCATCGGGCAGCAGAACGAGGTGCGCGTCCTGCGCCTCTGCACCGTCAACAGCGTGGAGGAGAAGATCTTGGCAGCTGCCAAATACAAGCTGAACGTGGATCAGAAGGTGATCCAGGCTGGGATGTTTGACCAGAAGCCCTCCAGCCACGAACGCCGGGCGTTCCTCCAGGCCATCTTGGAGCATGAGGAGCAGGATGAGGTGAGAAAACCCCACCCGGGGGTCTCCGGCCTTTGGGCGCGGGGAGGAACGTGTAGGAAAAGGCAGGAAAACCACCCCCAAAAAAACCCCACCAACCCCACAAATCAACAAACCAACCCCAGCAAAACTACCCCCCCCCCCCTTGAGACAAACCAACCGAGGAGCATGTTGAGGGATTTGGATGATTTATTTTGGGAGCAGGGATGGAAGCCCCGGAGACTGAACCTCTGGTTTATCCACAGAGCAGACCCAGCGCGGGCAGCGCCAACCTGAGCCTGAGCGCTGAGCTGGAGGAACCTCCCCTGAAGGTGAGAGGGTTCTTCAGTCTCCTCGGCCTCTGCCCCTCCCAGCAGGCCCAGGCCCCTCCACTGGTTTGGAAAAGGAACCAAAAAAAATAGGTGGAAAGGTCCCCAAAGCCCTGAAAATAACAAAGGGGGAAAAAGAGCGGGGGAAACGTGACGATAAAACGACCCCGGGGAGGGTAAAATGGAGACAAAAAGGGGGTAAAAGGGGTAGGGGAAGGGAGGAAAGAGCTGGAAGAAGGGAAGGAGGGGGAAATGAAAGCAAAAAGGGGAGTGTTGAGGTAAAAAAAGGGAGGGTTGGCACAAAAAATGGGAGGAAGTGGAAAGGGAGAGAATCGAGACGGGGACGTTGACGTGGAAAGG
>NW_009953319.1:8217-10911 GCF_000747805.2 Chaetura pelagica
AAGGGGAGAAAATGGGGTAGAAAGGGCAGGAAAGTAGGTGGGAATTGGTACAGGAAGGGGGAAGTTGGCAGAAAAAGGAGGGGGGTGATGTAAAAAGGGGGGGGAGGAACTGGGAAGGGAGGAAGTTGAGTGGAAAGGGAGGGGAAGTAGGTGGGAATTGAGAGGGAAAGTTTGAGCCAAGAAGGGGAAGAGGAACTGGGAAGAGAGAAAAGGGCTGGAAGGGAAGGGAAGGAGATGGAAATTGACCTAAAAAGGGGAGTGTTGACCCAAAAAGGGGGTGAAAAGGAACTGGGAAGGGAGAAAATTGAGATGGAAAAGGGGGAAGTTGATGTAAAAAGGAGGGAATTGACACAAAAAGGGGGGGAAAGGAACTGGAAAGGGAGAAAATGGAGGTGAAAGGGCAGGGAAGTAGGTGGAAATGGACCCAAAAAGGGGAGTATTGACCCAAAAAGGGGGGAAAAGGAACTGGAAAGGGAGAAAATGGAGGTGAAAGGGCAGGGAAGTAGGTGGAAATGGACCCAAAAAGGGGAGTATTGACCCAAAAAGGGGAGTATTGACCCAAAAAGGGGGGAAAAGGAACTGGAAAGGGAGAAAATGGAGGTGAAAGGGCAGGAAAGTAGGTGGAAATCGACCCAAAAAGGGGAGTATTGACCCAAAAAGGGGGGAAAAGGGTCTGGAAAGGGAGAAAAGGGAGGTAAAGGAGGGGAAGAGTTGGTAAATATGCCCCAAAAGGGGGGAGTATTGACCCAAAAAGGGGGGAAAAGGGTCTGGGAAGAGAGAAAAGGGCTGGAAAGGAAGGGAAGGAGTTGGAAATTGACCCAAAAAGGGGAGTGTTGACCCAAAAAGTGGGGGGAAGGGATTGGAAAGGGAGAAAATTGAGATGGAAAAGAGGGAAGTTGATGTAAAAAGGAGGGAATTGACACAAAAAGGGGGGAAAGGGAACTGGAAAGGGAGAAAATGGAGGTGAAAGGGCAGGGAAGTAGGTGCTGGAAAGGAAGGGAAGGAGTTGGAAATTGACCCAAAAAGGGGAGTGTTGACCCAAAAAGTGGGGGGAAGGGATTGGAAAGGGAGAAAATTGAGATGGAAAAGAGGGAAGTTGATGTAAAAAGGAGGGAATTGACACAAAAAGGGGGGAAAGGGAACTGGAAAGGGAGAAAATGGAGGTGAAAGGGCAGGGAAGTAGGTGGAAATCGACCCAAAAAGGGGAGTATTGACCCAAAAAGGGGGGAAAAGGAACTGGAAAGGGAGAAAATGGAGGTGAAAGGGCAGGGAAGTAGGTGGAAATGGACCCAAAAAGGGGAGTATTGACCCAAAAAGGGGGGAAAAGGAACTGGAAAGGGAGAAAATGGAGGTGAAAGGGCAGGGAAGTAGGTGGAAATCGACCCAAAAAGGGGAGTATTGACCCAAAAAGGGGGGAAAAGGGTCTGGAAAGGGAGAAAACTGAGCAGAAAGGGAGGGAAAGGAGGTGAAAATTGAGAGGGAAAAGGGGAAAGTTGACACAGAAAGGGAGAAAAGGAGCTGGAAAGGGAGAAAATTGGCCAAAAAGGGGAGGAAAGTAGGTGGAAATTGAGCCAAAAAGGGGGAAGTTGACCCAAAAAGGGCAAAATCAACACAAAAACGGGAGGAAAAGGGAGAAAATTGACACAAAAAAGGGGAAAAATTATCTGAAAAGGGAGAAAAATGAGACAGAAGGGCAGGAAAAGAGGTGAAAATTGACCCAAAAAAAGGGGAATGTCAATAAAAAGGTGGAAATTGACACAAAAAGAGGGAAATGGACCCAAAAAGACAAGAAAAGGGAGAAGAATAGACCCAAAAGGGCAGGGAAAGGGAGAAAATAGACTCAAAAAGGGCAGGAAAGGAGGTAAAAATTGACCCAAAAAGGGGAAAATCGTCACAAAAAGGGTGAAAATTGAGCCCAAAAGGGGAAAATTGACACAAAAATGGGAAAAAACGACCCAAATAAGTAGGAAATGGGTGAAAAGTGACACAAAAAGGGCAGGAAAAGGGTGAAAAGTGACACAAAAAGGAGAAAATCGACCCAAAAAAGGCAGGAAAAGGGTAAAAAACAAACCAAAAAATAAGAAAAAAGGAGGAAAACAACCCAAAAATTCAAGAAAATGAAGCAAAATGTAAAAAGGTGGAAATAAAAACAGATTAAAAAGGTGAAAATCAACCTAAAAATAATAAAGAAGTGAAAAACAACCAGAAAAAAAATCTAAAACCATCAGAAAAAGGTGAAAAATCCACCCTAAAAAATGAGGAGAAAAGACTCAAAAACAACCAAGAGAAAAACGCTGAAAATGAACAATTTTTAAAACAGGTGAAAACCAACCTTTTTTTTTTTTAAAACTGGGAAAAAAGTGAAAATCACCCCCCAAAAAATGTCAAAAATCAGATAAAAAGGTGAAAAACCATAAAAAAAATCAATCAATTCATAAAAAAAACCCTCAAACCCCCAAAATGAAGAGAAAAACCACCCAAAAAAAAGCGCCAAAACCCCTAAAACGAACCAAAAAACCCCTCAACGACACCAAAAAAAACCCCCAAACTGAAAAATCTTCACCCAAAAAAACCCAAATCGATCCCCAAAAGTTGAAACTCCCAAGAGGATCCAAAAAAACCAACCCAAGAAACCCCCAAAATTCGTTGATTGACGGAAAAAGCCGAAACGCCGCGAGCGCCGATTGTACCGAT
>NW_009953319.1:11188-12348 GCF_000747805.2 Chaetura pelagica
GGACCCTTGGGTTGGGACCCTTGGGCTGAGACCCTTGGGCTGAGATCCTTGGGTTGGGACCCCTTGGGTTGGGAACCTTGGGCTGAGACCCTTGGGTTGGGACCCCCTGGGCTGTGACCCTTGGGTTGGGACCCCCTGGGCTGGGACCCCTGGGTTGGGAGCCTTTGGATTGGGACCCCTGGGCTGGGACCCTTGGCCTGAGACTCTTGGGTTGGAACCCCCTGGGCTGGGACCCTTGGGTTGGGACCCCATGAGCTGGAACCCCCTGGGCTGGAACCCCTTAGCCTGGGAACCCATGGGTTGGGATCCTTTGGCTGTGACCCTTGGGCTGGGACCCCTTGGGCTGGAACCCCCTGGGTTGAGACCCTTGGGCTGGGACCCTTGAGCTGGGACCATTGGGTTGGGACCCTTGGGCTGGGACCCTTGGGTTGGGACCCCTTGGGCTGGAACCCCCTGGGTTGAGACCCTTGGGCTGGGACCCTTGAGCTGGGACCATTGGGTTGGGACCCTTGGGCTGGGACCCTTGGGTTGGGACCCCTTGGGCTGGAACCCCCTGGGTTGAGACCCTTGGGCTGGGACCCTTGAGCTGGGACCATTGGGTTGGGACCCTTGGGCTGGGACCCTTGGGTTGGGACCCCTTGGGCTGGAACCCCCTGGGTTGAGACCCTTGGGCTGGGACCCTTGAGCTGGGACCATTGGGTTGGGACCCTTGGGCTGGGACCCTTGGGTTGGGACCCCTTGGGCTGGAACCCCCTGGGTTGAGACCCTTGGGCTGGGACCCTTGAGCTGGGACCATTGGGTTGGGACCCTTGGGCTGGGACCCTTGGGTTGGGACCCCTTGGGCTGGAACCCCCTGGGTTGAGACCCTTGGGCTGGGACCCTTGAGCTGGGACCATTGGGTTGGGACCCTTGGGCTGGGACCCTTGGGTTGGGACCCCCTGGGCTGAGACCCTTGGGCTGGGACCCCATGAGCTGGAACCCCCTGGGCTGGAACCCCTTAGCCTGGGAACCCATGGGTTGGGATCCTTTGGCTGTGACCCTTGGGCTGGGACCCCTTGGGCTGGAACCCCCTGGGTTGAGACCCTTGGGCTGGGACCCTTGAGCTGGGACCATTGGGTTGGGACCCTTGGGCTGGGACCCTTGGGGTGGGGACCCCTGGG
>NW_009953319.1:12518-13647 GCF_000747805.2 Chaetura pelagica
GACGCCTTGGGCTGGGACCGTTGGGCTGGGACTCTTTGGGTTGGGACCCTAGGGTTGGGACCCTTTGGGTTGGGACTCTTTGGGTTGGGACCCTTGGGTTGGGCCCCTTTGGGTTGGGACCCTTCGGTTGGGACCCTTGGGTTGGGCCCCTTTGGGTTGGGACCCTTCGGTTGGGACCCTTGGGTTGGGCCCCTTTGGGTTGGGACCCTTCGGTTGGGACCCTTGGGTTGGGCCCCTTTGGGTTGGGACCCTTCGGTTGGGACCCTTGGGTTGGGCCCCTTTGGGTTGGGACCCTTCGGTTGGGACCCTTGGGTTGGGCCCCTTTGGGTTGGGACCCTTCGGTTGGGACCCTTGGGTTGGGCCCCTTTGGGTTGGGACCCTTCGGTTGGGACCCTTGGGTTGGGACCCTTTGGGTTGGGACTCTTTGGGTTGGGACCCTTGGGCTGGGACCCCCTGGGTTGGGACCCCCTGCGTTGGGACCATTTGGGTTGGGACTCTTGGGTTGGGACCCCTGGGCTGGGACCCTTGGGTTCGGATCCTTTGGGTTGGGACCCTTGGACTGAGACCCTCGAGCTGTGACCCTTGGGTTGGGACCCTTGGATTGGGACCCTTGGGTTGGAACCCCCTGGGCTGGAACCCCTGGGTTGGGAGCCTTTGGGTTGGGAACCTTGGCCTGAGACCCTTGGGTTGGGACCCTTAGTTGGGACCCTTGGGCTGGGACCCTTGGGTTGGGACCCTTGGGTTGGGACCCTTAGGCTGAGACCCTTGGGTTGGGACCCTTGGGTTGAGAACTCTTGGGTTGGGACCTTTGGGCTGAGACCCTCGATCTGTGACCCTTGGGTTGGGACCCTTGGGTTGGGACCCTTGGGCTGAGACCTTTGGGTTGGGACCCCTGGGCTGGAACCCTTGGGTTGGGACCCCCTGGGCTGAGACCCTTGGCCTGGGACCCCTTGGGTTGGGACCGTTGGGTTGGGAACCCTTGGGCTGGGACTTCAGGGGCTGGAAGTACCTATGGGGAGGTATCTGAGGGTACTTCAGATGCTGTGGTATCTCCTGGAGGCATCTGAGGGCACTTTAGGTACTGGAGGTTCCTCCTGAAGGCATCTGAGGGCACTTGAGGCACCAGAGG
>NW_009953320.1:0-1510 GCF_000747805.2 Chaetura pelagica
CCTCTCTCCACTTCTACAGTCCTCTCCACCTTCACCAGATCAGAAACTTTCAGCACATCTGCTGAAACCGGCACTGCACTCACCTCCAGCACTCAGACCACATCCATGTCTTCTCTGGAGACTACATCTTCAACCTCTGCCCCTTCAGAAACAAGAGCTGATCTTAGGACCAATTCTGTACTGGTTTCAAACACCGCCACAGCACAAACCTCCAGCCCACCTGCGGAAACCACCACTGCATTCACCTCCAGCACTGAGGCCACATCTACTTCTTCTCCTCGGACTACACCTTCAAACTCTGCTTCGTCAGAAACAATGACTACTCCTCTCACCATCTCCACACTGGTTCTCACCTCAACCAGTGCAGAAACCTCCAGCACAGCAGCTGAAACCACCTCTCCACTCACCAGCACTGAGACCACAACCACCGCTTCTCCTGAGAGCACCTCTTCAGCTGTTGCCTCTGCAGAAACAGTGACTAGTCTTCTTAAGACCTCCACAACGGTTGCAACCTCCATCGCAGGAGGAACCCCCAGGACAGCTGGTGAATCCACCACTGTAGTCATCTCTAGCACAGCACCCACTACCACCGCTTCTCCTGAGAGCACGTCTTCACCTCCTGCCTCTGCCGAAGCAACAACAGGTCTTCTGAGCACTTCCACAGTCCTCACCACCACCAGCAGAGCAGAAACCCTGAGCACAGCTGCTGAAACCAGCACTGCACTAACCTCCAGGACAGCTTCAACATCTACCACTGCTGTTTCTACCCCCACAGGTATTTGTAGAAAACACATGTCACTGATTTTCTGGTTTGATCAGTGAATTTTTTTCGTCAGGATTGGCCACTTATTTAACTAGTCTACAATTACACGGCCACATTACAATAGGAATATATTGTGTTAAAATTTTGTTAAGGAATTCAGTGTATTAACATTTTGTTCACAATTAAATTAGCAGTATAAATTACATCTAACAATATATTGACGTTACTGACTTTTCTTTTTTTCAGTATGAGCCACACAGAATAATTCTTGTTAAATATTTTTGTAAAACTCAGATCTCCCTGAGAAATGTTTTTTTTCCTCATCCTGTACAATAATGTGCAGACCAGGACATTCCTACCCCAACAGTCATACAGTACGTTTTACTGGTGTAATATTTAATTTCAAAATTTCAAGAATGGAAACACCAAGTTCAGAAAGTGCTCTCTTAGTGTATCCCCCAAAAAATACGCAGATTGTAAAACAAGATAAATGCATTGGATATATGAAAACAAACATTTGTACTAAATCTAAAATAAAATCACGGTTCTGCAAAACCAATTTGCACTATCAATACATTTTAAAAACTATTTACATACTGTTTGAAATACACAGAAGACATTGAACACAAAACTATGAAAAGATTAAAAGCAACATTCATGGCCACGACAAACAATGTAACGTGACACAAAAACAAGTAACAAAGTGAAGCTGTGGCCAGGACACCTCTCTGCTTCTCCAGCCCACAC
>NW_009953321.1:0-2628 GCF_000747805.2 Chaetura pelagica
CTGGTTTTTGGACCCCCCCCAGGCAAGGACAGTGACCCTGGTGCCACCAGGGGATGGATGGGCCCCTTTGACACCTCCCCCCCCCTTTGTCACCATTCCCAGGATGGACCAACAGGACAAAAAAACCCTTCATGGAGCAGCTTTTGGGGTGGGGGGAACAGCCAGGAGCCCCTTTTCCTTGGAATTCCAGGTTCCCTGTCCACTGGGAACCCCTTTCCCTTGGAATTCCAGGTTCCCTGTCCACCGGGAACCCCTTTCCCTTGGAATTCCAGGTTCCCTGTCCACTGGGAACCCCTTTCCCTTGGAATTCCAGGTTCCCTGTCCACTGGGAACCCCTTTCCCTTGGAATTCCAGGTTCCCTGTCCACTGGGAACCCCTTTCCCTTGGAATTCCAGGTTCCCTGTCCACTGGGAACCCCTTTCCCTTGGAATTCCAGGTTCCCTGTCCACTGGGAACCCCTTTCCCTTGGAATTCCAGGTTCCCTGTCCACTGGGAACCCCTTTCCCTTGGAATTCCAGGTTCCCTGTCCACTGGGAACCCCTTTCCCTTGGAATTCCAGGTTCCCTGTCCACTGGGAACCCCTTTCCCTTGGAATTCCAGGTTCCCTGTCCACTGGGAACCCCTTTCCCTTGGAATTCCAGGTTCCCTGTCCACTGGGAACCCCTTTCCCTTGGAATTCCAGGTTCCCTGTCCACTGGGAACCCCTTTCCCTTGGAATTCCAGGTTCCCTGTCCACTGGGAACCCCTTTCCCTTGGAATTCCAGGTTCCCTGTCCACTGGGAACCCCTTTCCCTTGGAATTCCAGGTTCCCTGTCCACTGGGAACCCCTTTCCCTTGGAATTCCAGGTTCCCTGTCCACTGGGAACCCCTTTCCCTTGGAATTCCAGGTTCCCTGTCCACTGGGAACCCCTTTCCCTTGGAATTCCAGGTTCCCTGTCCACTGGGAACCCCTTTCCCTTGGAATTCCAGGTTCCCTGTCCACTGGGAACCCCTTTCCCTTGGAATTCCAGGTTCCCTGTCCACTGGGAACCCCTTTCCCTTGGAATTCCAGGTTCCCTGTCCACTGGGAACCCCTTTCCCTTGGAATTCCAGGTTCCCTGTCCACTGGGAACCCCTTTCCCTTGGAATTCCAGGTTCCCTGTCCACTGGGAACCCCTTTCCCTTGGAATTCCAGGTTCCCTGTCCACTGGGAACCCCTCCCCCCCTTGCCCTGGTGTCCCCTCTGCCCCCCCCCCAGGGGACACTTTTCCTTGAGGAATGGTTTGACCTGGAGCTGGCAGGGTGTGGTGGCACCAGCAAGGACTGTCCCCAGTTGTCCCCATTCCTGGAATGTCGTCGTGTGTTTTGGGGTGGGGGATTTGGGGTAGGATGGGGGGGAGGGGACCCCCCCCCTGGGTGGGTCATGGATCCCTAAAGTGCTGCTGGAGCTGGGAAGGATGTTTGGGTGGCACAGGGGGAGGGAATTCCTGGGATGTTCTCCAGGATGTGGCATCTCCTGTGTCCCAGTGCCTGCATCCCATCCCAGCACTGGGAATGATCCTGCATGGTATTCCCAACTCCAGGAATTGGACCTGGAGAGCTGAGCGTGGCATTTGGGATTAGAGGGGGGTGACGTGTCAGCATGGGATAATGGGAATGGGACCTTGGGAATGGGATCCTCGGAATGGGACCCCAGGTGGGATAATGGGAATGGGACCCTGGGAATGGGACCCCAAGTGGGATAATGGGAATGGGATCCTGGGAATGGGATCCTCGGAATGGGACCCCAAGTGGGATAATGGGAATGGGATCCTGAGAATGGGACCCCAAGTGGGATAATGGGAATGGGATCCTGAGAATGGGACCCCAAGTGGGATAATGGGAATGGGACCCCAAATGGGATAATGGGAATGGGACCTTGGGAATGGGATCCTCGGAATGGGACCCCAGGTGGGATAATGGGAATGGGACCCTGGGAATGGGACCCCAAGTGGGATAATGGGAATGGAACCCTGGGAATGGGACCCCAAGTGGGATAATGGCAATGGGATAATGGGAATGGGACCCTGGGAATGGGACCCCAAAGGGGACTCTGGGAACAAGACCCCAGGAATGAGATCCTGGGAGTGGGACCCCAAATGGGATAATGGGAATGGGACCTTGGGAATGAGAACCTGGGAATGGGATAATGGAAATGGGACCCCAAGTGGGATAATGGGATCCTGGGAATGGGACCCCAAAGGGGACCGTGGGAACGAGATCCCAGGAATGAGATCCTGGGAATGAGACCCTGGCACCTCCCTGCCCACCTGGGGACCCCCACCCTCATCCTCCTTCGACTCCTCCCTGGATCCTTCCTCAGGGAATTCCTGGCTCTGCTCCTGCCACGGGTTATTTATAGACTCTATAAAAAGCAGCCGGAGTCGCTTTCGCTCCCTTCCCACTTGGCACCTCAGGAATATTCCCACTGGATCCAGCGGCCCCTGCCCCCCCAGGGTCCTCACTGCTGTCCCCATGGCTGGTGACACCATCTCAGCTTGTTGGGGGGGGGTCCCAGCAGCAGGACAATGTCCCCAGACACCCCAAAACTTCCTTCTTTTCCAACACCCCCCCCCCCCCCCCACACCCCAACCCGGTGGTGTCGTCGTC
>NW_009953321.1:3294-4049 GCF_000747805.2 Chaetura pelagica
ACAAGGGGGGGGGTGGGGGACACAGCAGGGGGATCCACCCCACCCCCCCCACTCCCTTTATTCCCTGCCTCATTCCCTACTCTTGCCCATGGGAAGTGCTGGGAATTCCCAATGGTTTTCCCCCCCTCCCTCCCTGCTCGGTGCGGGTTGGATAAGGTGGGTGGGACACTTGGGTGACATCCTGGTAACAAGGACAAAGTGGGGGGGGGTTGGGGACACAGCAGGGGGGACCCCCCACTCCTTTTATTCCCTGCCTCGTTCCCTACTCCTGCCCATGGGAAGTGCTGGGAATTCCCAATGGTTTTCCCTCCCCCCTTGGTGCGGGTTGGATGAGGTGGGTGGGACACTTGGGTCCCCCCCACTGGGTGACATCCTGGTGTCAAGGAGAAGGGGGTGAGGGGGTGGGGACACAGCAGGGGGGACCCCCCAATCCTTTTATTCCCTACTCCTGCCCATGGGAAGGGAATTGGGAATTCCCAATGGTTTTCCCTCCCTCCTCGCTCGGTGTGGGTTGGATCAGGTGGGTGGGACACTTGGGTGACATCCTGGTGACAAGGACGAAGGGGGGTGAGTTGGGGACACAGCAGGGGGGACCCCCCCGACCCTCCCCCCATTCCTGGTGTATCCCACAGATCGATGAGATGCCGGAAGCTGCTGTTAAATCCTCATCCAACAAATACCAAGTTTTCTTCTTCGGGACCCACGAAACGTGAGTGGGGGAGACAAGAGGGGCTGGGGGGGGGATTTTGGGGAGG
>NW_009953321.1:4130-5395 GCF_000747805.2 Chaetura pelagica
CCTACGAGGAATGCAAGGAGAAGTTTGGGAAACCCAACAAAAGGAAAGGGTTCAGTGAAGGGTTGTGGGAGATCGAGAACAACCCCACGGTCAAAGCCTCTGGATACCAGGTGGGTGGGAAGGGGGGGATCTCAGGAGCTTGGATCCACCTTCTTCCCCCCCTTTGGAGCTCTTCTGGGAATGTCCCCAATGTCTCCCATGTCCCCTTTTCCAGCCCACCCAGAAGAAGAGCTGCCCTGAGGACGCCGAGAGGGAAGTGGAAGGGGATGGGGAGAAGAAGGGGAACGCGGAGGGGAGCAGCGACGAGGAGGGGAAGCTGGTGATTGATGAGCAATCCAAGGAGAAGAACGAGAAGGCTGGGATCAAGAGGAAAGCAGAAGATGCTTTGGAGGTAGGAGGACAGCAGGGATTGGGGGTGTGGAAGCTCCTGGAGATGCCATGAAGATGATCCGAGGGCTGGAGCAGCTCAGCTCTGAGCTGCCATGGAGAGGGTGGGAACTAGATGAGCTTGAAGGTCCCTCCAACCGAAACCATTCCATGATTCCATAAGCCAGGCTGGGAGAGTTGGGGTGTTGAGCCTGGAGAGGAGAAGGCTCCAGGGAGACCTTAGAGCAGCTTCCAGGGCCTGAAGGGGCTCCAGGAAAGCTGGGGAGGGACTTGGGCCAAGGGCAGGGAGGGATGGGATGAGGGGGAGGGATGAAAAGTGGGAGAGGGAGCTGGAGGTTGGAGCTGAGGAGGAAATTGTGGAGTGTGAGGGTGGGGAGAGCCTGGGCCAGGTTGGCCAGGGAAGCTGTGGCTGCCCCATCCCTGGGGGTGTTGAAGGGCAGGTTGGATGGGGCTTGGAGCAGCCTGGGCTGGTGGGAGGTGTCCCTGCCCATGCAGGGGGTGGATCTAGATGATCCTGAAGGTCCCTCCAACCCAAACCCTTCCATGACATGGGGGGGATTTAATGATCCACCCTGATCCCCACTTCTTCTCTCCCTGCCCCCCCAGGACTCCCCCAAACGCCCCAAGGAGGCAGAAGGGCAAGAAGGGGAGAAGAAAATAGACAACGAAGAGCCCCCCAAGGAGGAGCCCAAACCCATCGTGGCCCAAGTGGAGAAGGAGAAGAACAACGACACCAAGGAGGCCAAGCAGGAGGGCAAGGAGAAGGTGGGCACAGAGGAGGTCAGAGACCACCAGGAGAGGTGAGGAGACCCCATCCCCAATTCCTGAGCTCCTCCTGGGGGTGGGGAATGTCCCCAGCCTGCTGGGGGGGGAGGGGG
>NW_009953321.1:6005-7276 GCF_000747805.2 Chaetura pelagica
TGAGGGGATGGAATTGGGGTGGGATGAGGATGGAGCTGGAATGGGGGTAAGGGTGGAATGGTTTGGGAGCTGGAGTGGTGATGGGGTGGAGATGGGGATGGAGCTGGGATGGGGTGGGGATGGAACTGGAATGGTTATGGATGTGAGAGGAGATGGGGATAGAGCTGGGGTGGGGATGGAACTGGGATGGGGATAGAGCTGGGATGGGGATGAAACTGGGATGGGGATGGAGCTGGGCTGGGGATGGAGCTGGGATGGGGATGAAACTGGGATGGGGATGGAGCTGGGCTGGGGATGGAGCTGGGATGGGGATGAAACTGGGATGGGGATGGAGCTGGGCTGGGGATGGAGCTGGGATGGGGATGAAACTGGGATGGGGATGGAGCTGGGATTGGGATAGAGCTGGAATGGTTATGGAGCTGGGGTGGGATGAGGATGGACATGGAATGGGAATGGTGATGGGGATGGAGCTGGGATGGTTATGAAGGTGGGATGGGATGGACATGGAGCTGTGTTGGGGATGGAGCTGGGATTGGGATAGAGCTGGAATGGTTATGGAGGTGGGAGGAGGTGGGGATGGAGATGGGGATAGAGCTGAGGTGGGGATGGAACTGGGGATTGGTTGGGGATGGAGCTGGGATGGGGATGAGGGTGGAGGTGGAATGGGGATAAGGGTGGAATGGTTAGGGAGATGGGATGGGGATGGAGCTGGTATTGGGATAGAGCTGGAATGGTTACAGAGCTGGAATGGGGTTGGGGATGGAGCTGGGATGGGAATGGAGCTGGGGTGGAGATAGAGCTGGAATAGTTATGGAGCTGGGGTGGGATGAGGATGGACATGGGATGGGGATGGAGATGGGATGGTTAGGGAGCTGGGATGGTGATGGGGATGGAACTGGGATGGGGATAGAGCTGGAAGGGTTATGGAGGTGGGATGGGATGGACATGGAGCTGTGTTGGGGATGGAGCTGGGATTGGGATAGAGCTGGAATGGTTATGGAGGTGGGATGGGGATGGAGCTGGAATGGGGATGGGATGGAGATGAGGGTGAAGGTGGAATGGGGATAAGGGTGGAATGGTTAGAGAGCTGGGGGGGGGGATGGGGATGGAGATGGGGATAGAGTTGGGATGGAGATAGAACTGGAATGTTTATGGAGCTGGGATGGGATGGGGATGGAGCTGGGGGGGATGGAGCTGGGATGGGTACGGGAATGGAGGTGGAGCTGGGTTGGGGATGGGATGGGGCTGAGCTGGAGATGTTATCATGGAAT
>NW_009953322.1:0-10251 GCF_000747805.2 Chaetura pelagica
GCGCGTTGCTAGGCAGGTTAGGGAGGGATTCAAGGGGCTGGTTCACACCAACCAATCAGGGCGCGTTGCTAGGCAGATTAGGGGCAGATTCAAGGCGCTGGTTACACGCAGCCAATCAGAGCGCGTTGCTAGGCAGGTTAGGGAGGGATTCAAGGGGCTGGGTCACACCAACCAATCAGGGCGCGTTGCTAGGCAGATTAGGGGCAGATTCAAGGCGCTGGTTACACGCAGCCAATCAGAGCGCGTTGCTAGGCAGGTTAGGGAGGGATTCAAGGGGCTGGGTCACACCAACCAATCAGGGCGCGTTGCTAGGCAGATTAGGGGCAGATTCAAGGCGCTGGTTACACGCAGCCAATCAGAGCGCGTTGCTAGGCAGGTTAGGGAGGGATTCAAGGGGCTGGGTCACACCAACCAATCAGGGCGCGTTGCTAGGCAGATTAGGGGCAGATTCAAGGCGCTGGTTACACGCAGCCAATCAGAGCGCGTTGCTAGGCAGGTTAGGGAGGGATTCAAGGGGCTGGGTCACACCAACCAATCAGGGCGCGTTGCTAGGCAGATTAGGGGCAGATTCAAGGCGCTGGTTACACGCAGCCAATCAGAGCGCGTTGCTAGGCAGGTTAGGGAGGGATTCAAGGGGCTGGGTCACACCAACCAATCAGGGCGCGTTGCTAGGCAGATTAGGGGCAGATTCAAGGCGCTGGTTACACGCAGCCAATCAGAGCGCGTTGCTAGGCAGGTTAGGGAGGGATTCAAGGGGCTGGGTCACACCAACCAATCAGGGCGCGTTGCTAGGCAGATTAGGGGCAGATTCAAGGCGCTGGTTACACGCAGCCAATCAGAGCGCGTTGCTAGGCAGGTTAGGGAGGGATTCAAGGGGCTGGGTCACACCAACCAATCAGGGCGCGTTGCTAGGCAGATTAGGGGCAGATTCAAGGCGCTGGTTACACGCAGCCAATCAGAGCGCGTTGCTAGGCAGGTTAGGGAGGGATTCAAGGGGCTGGGTCACACCAACCAATCAGGGCGCGTTGCTAGGCAGATTAGGGGCAGATTCAAGGCGCTGGTTACACGCAGCCAATCAGAGCGCGTTGCTAGGCAGGTTAGGGAGGGATTCAAGGGGCTGGGTCACACCAACCAATCAGGGCGCGTTGCTAGGCAGATTAGGGGCAGATTCAAGGCGCTGGTTACACGCAGCCAATCAGAGCGCGTTGCTAGGCAGGTTAGGGAGGGATTCAAGGGGCTGGGTCACACCAACCAATCAGGGCGCGTTGCTAGGCAGATTAGGGGCAGATTCAAGGCGCTGGTTACACGCAGCCAATCAGAGCGCGTTGCTAGGCAGGTTAGGGAGGGATTCAAGGGGCTGGGTCACACCAACCAATCAGGGCGCGTTGCTAGGCAGATTAGGGGCAGATTCAAGGCGCTGGTTACACGCAGCCAATCAGAGCGCGTTGCTAGGCAGGTTAGGGAGGGATTCAAGGGGCTGGGTCACACCAACCAATCAGGGCGCGTTGCTAGGCAGATTAGGGGCAGATTCAAGGCGCTGGTTACACGCAGCCAATCAGAGCGCGTTGCTAGGCAGGTTAGGGAGGGATTCAAGGGGCTGGGTCACACCAACCAATCAGGGCGCGTTGCTAGGCAGATTAGGGGCAGATTCAAGGCGCTGGTTACACGCAGCCAATCAGAGCGCGTTGCTAGGCAGGTTAGGGAGGGATTCAAGGGGCTGGGTCACACCAACCAATCAGGGCGCGTTGCTAGGCAGATTAGGGGCAGATTCAAGGCGCTGGTTACACGCAGCCAATCAGAGCGCGTTGCTAGGCAGGTTAGGGAGGGATTCAAGGGGCTGGGTCACACCAACCAATCAGGGCGCGTTGCTAGGCAGATTAGGGGCAGATTCAAGGCGCTGGTTACACGCAGCCAATCAGAGCGCGTTGCTAGGCAGGTTAGGGAGGGATTCAAGGGGCTGGGTCACACCAACCAATCAGGGCGCGTTGCTAGGCAGATTAGGGGCAGATTCAAGGCGCTGGTTACACGCAGCCAATCAGAGCGCGTTGCTAGGCAGGTTAGGGAGGGATTCAAGGGGCTGGGTCACACCAACCAATCAGGGCGCGTTGCTAGGCAGATTAGGGGCAGATTCAAGGCGCTGGTTACACGCAGCCAATCAGAGCGCGTTGCTAGGCAGGTTAGGGAGGGATTCAAGGGGCTGGGTCACACCAACCAATCAGGGCGCGTTGCTAGGCAGATTAGGGGCAGATTCAAGGCGCTGGTTACACGCAGCCAATCAGAGCGCGTTGCTAGGCAGGTTAGGGAGGGATTCAAGGGGCTGGGTCACACCAACCAATCAGGGCGCGTTGCTAGGCAGATTAGGGGCAGATTCAAGGCGCTGGTTACACGCAGCCAATCAGAGCGCGTTGCTAGGCAGGTTAGGGAGGGATTCAAGGGGCTGGGTCACACCAACCAATCAGGGCGCGTTGCTAGGCAGATTAGGGGCAGATTCAAGGCGCTGGTTACACGCAGCCAATCAGAGCGCGTTGCTAGGCAGGTTAGGGAGGGATTCAAGGGGCTGGGTCACACCAACCAATCAGGGCGCGTTGCTAGGCAGATTAGGGGCAGATTCAAGGCGCTGGTTACACGCAGCCAATCAGAGCGCGTTGCTAGGCAGGTTAGGGAGGGATTCAAGGGGCTGGGTCACACCAACCAATCAGGGCGCGTTGCTAGGCAGATTAGGGGCAGATTCAAGGCGCTGGTTACACGCAGCCAATCAGAGCGCGTTGCTAGGCAGGTTAGGGAGGGATTCAAGGGGCTGGGTCACACCAACCAATCAGGGCGCGTTGCTAGGCAGATTAGGGGCAGATTCAAGGCGCTGGTTACACGCAGCCAATCAGAGCGCGTTGCTAGGCAGGTTAGGGAGGGATTCAAGGGGCTGGGTCACACCAACCAATCAGGGCGCGTTGCTAGGCAGATTAGGGGCAGATTCAAGGCGCTGGTTACACGCAGCCAATCAGAGCGCGTTGCTAGGCAGGTTAGGGAGGGATTCAAGGGGCTGGGTCACACCAACCAATCAGGGCGCGTTGCTAGGCAGATTAGGGGCAGATTCAAGGCGCTGGTTACACGCAGCCAATCAGAGCGCGTTGCTAGGCAGGTTAGGGAGGGATTCAAGGGGCTGGGTCACACCAACCAATCAGGGCGCGTTGCTAGGCAGATTAGGGGCAGATTCAAGGCGCTGGTTACACGCAGCCAATCAGAGCGCGTTGCTAGGCAGGTTAGGGAGGGATTCAAGGGGCTGGGTCACACCAACCAATCAGGGCGCGTTGCTAGGCAGATTAAGGGCGGATTTAAAAGGGGTGTTTGGGTTGAAATGGGGCGGTTTCGGTTCAGGGCCCCCCCCCAGGCAAATGAAGGTTATTTTTGGGTTGAAAACAGGCGGTTTCGGTTCCTAAACCGGCGCGCAGGTGCAGGCGGGGATTTCCGAGCCGGTTTTGGGGCTAAAAAAGGCGAATTAGGGGGAAAAACAACCTCAAAATGGGGGGTTTGGCGCCAAAAAAGGGGATTTTGGCGCCAAAAATGGGGGTGATTTGAATTAACGGGGTTAATTCGGATTAAAAAACATCAGGAATCGGTTTTGGGGTCGTTTCTGGCGTCTTTTTGATCCGGTTTTGATTCGGTTTCATTGAGGGTTTTAATTCGGTTTTTCTTGGGGTTAATTCGGTTTCGATTGGGTCTAATTCGGTTTTTGATTCGTTTAATTCGGTTTTAATTCACTTTATTTGGGTTTAATTCCCGTAACTCGGTTTTGTTTTGTTTAATTCGGTTTTGTTTTGTTTAATTCGGTTTTGTTTTGTTTAATTCGGTTTTGTTTTGTTTAATTCGGTTTTGTTTTGTTTAATTCGGTTTTGTTTTGTTTAATTCGGTTTTGTTTTGTTTAATTCGGTTTTGTTTTGTTTAATTCGGTTTTGTTTTGTTTAATTCGGTTTTGTTTTGTTTAATTCGGTTTTGTTTTGTTTAATTCGGTTTTGTTTTGTTTAATTCGGTTTTGTTTTGTTTAATTCGGTTTTGTTTTGTTTAATTCGGTTTTGTTTTGTTTAATTCGGTTTTGTTTTGTTTAATTCGGTTTTGTTTTGTTTAATTCGGTTTTGTTTTGTTTAATTCGGTTTTGTTTTGTTTAATTCGGTTTTGTTTTGTTTAATTCGGTTTTGTTTTGTTTAATTCGGTTTTGTTTTGTTTAATTCGGTTTTGTTTTGTTTAATTCGGTTTTGTTTTGTTTAATTCGGTTTTGTTTTGTTTAATTCGGTTTTGTTTTGTTTAATTCGGTTTTGTTTTGTTTAATTCGGTTTTGTTTTGTTTAATTCGGTTTTGTTTTGTTTAATTCGGTTTTGTTTTGTTTAATTCGGTTTTGTTTTGTTTAATTCGGTTTTGTTTTGTTTAATTCGGTTTTGTTTTGTTTAATTCGGTTTTGTTTTGTTTAATTCGGTTTTGTTTTGTTTAATTCTTCGCTTTGGTTGGTTTTGTTTAATTCGGATTTTAATTTCACTTAATTCGCTTTGGTTTTGTTTAATTCGGATTTTAATTTCACTTAATTCGCTTTGGTTTTGTTTAATTCGGATTTTAATTTCACTTAATCCGCTTTGGTTTTGTTTAATTAGGGCTCAATTTAACTTAAATCCGGTTTTATCTCATTTAATTCGGTTTAATTTGTACTTAATTCAGTTTTTATTTCACTCAATTGGGGTTTATTTTTAACTTAATTCGGTTTTACATGAATTTAATTCGGTTTTATTTCGCTTAATTCGCTTTTATTGCACTTAATTGGGGCTGAATTCGGTTTTGTTTCACTTAATTCGGATTAAAATTAATTGATTGGGATTTTATTTCACTTAATTCGGTTTTTATTTCGCTTAATTGGGGCTTCAAATCAGTTAATTCGGATTTAATAAACCTGAGTCGGTGTTTAATTAATTGGGCTTTAAATTAATTAGGTTTTTTAATTAATTCGGTTTGAAATTAACTTAATTCGGGTTTTATTTCACTTAATTGGGGTTTAATTTCACTTGATTCGGTTTTACATTAATTAATTGGGGTTTATGTCACTTAATTCGGGTTTTATTTCGCTTAATTCGGGGTTTAATTAATTCGGGGTTTAATTAATTCGGGGTTTAATTAATTCGGGGTTTAATTAATTCGGCTTTAATTCGTTTTTTATTCGCGTTTTAATTCGGCTTTAATTCGTTTTTTATTCGCGTTTTAATTCGGCTTTTAATTAGTTTTAAATTCCGTTTTAATTCGGCTTTTAATTAGTTTTAAATTCGGGGTTTAATTAATTCGGGGTTTAATTAATTCGGGGTTTAATTAATTCGGGGTTTAATTAATTCGGGGTTTAATTAATTCGGGGTTTAATTAATTCGGGGTTTAATTAATTCGGGGTTTAATTAATTCGGGGTTTAATTAATTCGGGGTTTAATTAATTCGGGGTTTAATTAATTCGGGGTTTAATTAATTCGGGGTTTAATTAATTCGGGGTTTAATTAATTCGGGGTTTAATTAATTCGGGGTTTAATTAATTCGGGGTTTAATTAATTCGGGGTTTAATATTAATTCGGGTTTTTATTCGGGTTTTTATTAATTCGGGTTTAATTAATGCGCTTTTAATTCGGTTTTTTATTAACTTAATCGGGCTTAATTATGTTTTTTACCTTAATTCGGTTTAAATTACTTCACTTTTAACTTTAATTCGGTTTTCATTTCACTTAATTGGGGCTGAATTTCACCGAATTGTGGCGTTTAATTCGGCTTTAATTCGGCTTTAATTCGGCTTTAATTCGGCTTTAATTCGGCTTTCATTCGGCTTTAATTCGGCTTTAATTCGGCTTTAATTCGGCTTTAATTCGGCTTTAATTCGGCTTTAATGCCCTTAATTCGGTTTTAATTTAAACTAGTTTGGGGTTTATTTCCCTTAATTCCGTTTGACAATTTAATTCGATTGTATTTCATGTAATTCGGTTTTTATTAAACTTAATTCAGTTTAAAATTAATTGGTGTTTATTTCACTTAATTGAGGCTGAATTTCAATTAATTCGGTTTTGATTAAACTTGAGTCGGTTTTAAATTAATTCGGATTAAAATGAATTCAGATTACTGTTTTTTAAAATCCGAATTAATTTATTAAAACCGAATTAATTAGGATTTAAAAAACATTAATTCGGATTAAAATAAAATAGGATTTTAAAAAGACATTAATTCGGATTGAAAAAAGACATTAATTCGGATTGAAAAAAGACATTAATTCGGATTGAAAAAAGACATTAATTCGGATTGAAAAAAGACATTAATTCGGATTGAAAAAAGACATTAATTCGGATTGAAAAAAGACATTAATTCGGATTGAAAAAAGACATTAATTCGGATTGAAAAAAGACATTAATTCGGATTGAAAAAAGACATTAATTCGGATTGAAAAAAGACATTAATTCGGATTGAAAAAAGACATTAATTCGGATTGAAAAACCTTAATTCGGTTTTAAATTAATTTAATTCGGGTTTTATTGAGTTTCATTGGGGCTTAATTTCACTTAATTCGGTTTTAATTCGGTTTTAATTTCGCTTAATTCGGTTTTAATTTAACCATAATTATTTATTTTGCTTAATTCGGTTTAAAGTTAATTCGGTTTAAAGTTAATTCGGTTTAAAGTTAATTCGGTTTAAAGTTAATTCGGTTCCTATTTCATTTAATTCGGATCTAAATTAATTAATTTCACTTAATTTGGCTTTAATTAGTTCTGGTTTGAATGTCACTTAATTCGGTTTCATTTCTATTAATTAGTTCTTTGTTTAATTCGGTTTTAACTTCACTTTCTTGGGGCTTTTGGACGTGATTGAATCCGGTTTTAGGTCTTTTAATTCGGTTTATTAATTAAGTCTGGTTTAAATTAATTGATTCGGGCCTTAATTCGGATTGATATCAATTAATTCGCCTTCTAATTTAATTGATGGCTAATTAATTCGTATTTGAGGTAATTAATTCGGTTTGAAATTAATTAGCAATTAATTCGGCTTCTAATTTAATTGATGGTTAATTAATATTGAGGTAATTAATTCGGTTTGAAATTAATTAATTCGGCTTTGATTTCATTAATTCGGTTTTGATTTACTTAATAGGGGCATTAATTAATGGAAGACTTAATTAATTCGGTTTTGATTTACTTAATAGGGGCATTAATTAATGGAAGACTTAATTAATTCGGTTTTGATTTAATTAATTTGGGTTTACACGATTTAATTCGGGTTGGATTTAATTAATTCGGGTTGGATTTAATTAATGGCGCCTTTAATTAATGGGCGCCTTGATTGGTTTAATTAGGATTTAGATACTTCGCATTCTAATTAATGGGGTCATTAATTAATCGAGGCCTAAATTAATTTGGGCTTGATTTAATTAATTCGCTTTTGATTTAATTCGGATTTGATTTAATTCGGATTTATAGAATTTAATTCGGGTTCCAATTGAATTAATGGGGGGGTTAATTAATGGGGAGGTTAATTAATTGCGGGCTTAATTAATCGGGGCTTTAATTGGGTTTTAATTAATAGCGGCTTCAATTAATGGCGGTTTTAATTAATCCGGATTAATATCGATTCAATTTCTGGTTCGTTTCTCCTTGATTATTAAGTTCCTCTTAATTAATTAATGTCCCATTAATTTCCTTTCCCATTAATTTAATTCCCCTTCTTAATTAAGTCCTTCATTAATTAATCCCCTTTCATTTATTTTAATAATTCCCTTTTATTTTTCATCTTATTAATGCTGCTTTATTAATTATCTATTATCAGTCTAATAATACTAATAATGATAATAAAACAATAAGGAGACTAATAATAATGCTCATACTTTAATAATAATGTTAATAATACTTTAATAATAACACTAATAACAGGATCAGTAATTAAGCAATTAATGAAGAACAAGATTAAGGTCCTTGATCTCTATTAATAAGTAAAATTAGTGCTAATAATGCTAATAACAGCGCAAATAATGTTAATAAATACACTAATGGTGCTAATAAACACACTTAAAACACTAATAGCAGTAATAAATAACGGCGCTAATAAATAACGGCGCTAATAATTGCACTAATAAATAATTGTATTAATAAATAATAGTAGCTATTTCCCTAATAATAATTACACTAATAACGCTGATAAGACTGCTAATAAGACTAATAAAGCCAATAAATAATCAGATCAAGCAATAATTAGTCTAATAAATACTTACACCATTATTAATTCCGCTAATAAATACACTAATAATTAGTCTAATATAATGAATGGCCCAAATAAATACACAAATAATGAAAATAATCACTAATAAATATCGTGCTAATAAATATTGACGTTAATTAACAATTGCACTGATAATGCGAATTATTAATGACGCTTTTAATCCTAATTACACTAATAAATAATCACATTAATAAATAATGACGCGACTTACGATAAATAATGACACTAATAACAACAAATA
Source organism: Chaetura pelagica (assembly GCF_000747805.2). Taxonomy (NCBI): domain Eukaryota; kingdom Metazoa; phylum Chordata; class Aves; order Apodiformes; family Apodidae; genus Chaetura; species Chaetura pelagica. The sequence goes on from NW_009953322.1 coordinate 8,510, forward strand.
ATACTAATAACACTAATAAATCACTCAAATGACACATAGATTATAATAGATAATAAAGCTAATAAAGCTAATAATCGTCCTAATAATTATATAAATAACGCAAATAAACAGTAATAACTCTAATAACATAAATAATAAAGCTAATAATGGCTAATAACGCGAATCACAATAATTAATAGTGAGACTAATAGCTAATAAATATTACATTAATAATTAATAACGATAATTACACCAATAAATAATACGAATAATAACATTAATAACATTAAGTAATAATACTAATAATAACCTTAATAACACAAGGTAAAAAATAACGCAAATAAGACGAATAAATAATACAATTAATAACGCTAATAACAGTAATAAATAACAGTTATGGTACTAATAAGTGCTAATAAAGGCTAATAATAGCCCTAATAACGCTGATGAATAAGTAGCACTACTCGAAGCTGCCGCCCGGGCCCGTCCTTGGTCTCATTAACCCCCGTATTAACTAATAATTAGTTCCTAATAAATGACTGATGACGTTGCTGTGGGGACGAGGGCGGAAACGAGCGGGGGGGGAGGAGGTGGGCAAATAATTAGTGCTAATAATGCGGTTAATAGTGATAATTGTGATCTTAATAATAGGAATAAGAAGAAGGTTATTAATTATCATCTTTAAAATAATAATGAGAGAGAAAATACCAATAATAATGATAATTAAACATTAATAAGAGGAATTAAGTCCTATTAAGTCCTATTAAGTCCTATTGATTTTAATGGATTTCTATGAATAGGAAACAGTTCTTATTAATTGTTATTAATTTCTAATAATTCTAATACATTTCTGTTATTAACAGGCAATAATTCTTATTATTAGCCCCTATTATTAGCCCATATTAGTTTCCAATAATATTAATGGATTTCTCATAATAATCCTTAATAATAATCCTTAATAATAATCCTTAATAATAATCCTTAATAATAATCCTTAATAATAATCCTTAATAATAATCCTTAATAATAATCCTTAATAATAATCCTTAATAATAATCCTTAATAATAATCCTTAATAATAATCCTTAATAATAATCCTTAATAATAATCCTTAATAATAATCCTTAATAATAATCCTTAATAATAATCCTTAATAATAATCCTTAATAATAATCCTTAATAGTTTCTTTCTAAGTCCCAGTAACTTTAATTATTTCTGTTAATAGCAGGCAATAATTGCTAATGATTGTTATTAATTCCTAATAAATCCCTTTCAAGACCAAGTAAATTTAATCATTTCTATGAATAACAGGCAATAATGCTTAATAATGCTTAATAATGCTTAATAATGCTTAATAATGCTTAATAATGCTTAATAATGCTTAATAATGCTTAATAATGCTTAATAATGCTTAATAATGCTTAATAATGCTTAATAATGCTTAATAATGCTTAATAATGCTTAATAATGCTTAATAATTCTGAGTAACTTGAATGGATTCCTATAAATAACAGGCTAAAATCCTTATTAATCCTTATTAATCCTTATTAATCCTTATTAATCCTTATTAATCCTTATTAATCCTTATTAATCCTTATTAATCCTTATTAATCCTTATTAATCCTTATTAATCCTTATTAATCCTTATTAATCCTTATTAATCCTTATTAATCCTTATTAATCCTTATTAATCCTTATTAATCCTTATTAATCCTTATTAATCCTTATTAATCCTTATTAATCCTTATTAATCCTTATTAAT
>NW_009953322.1:10384-11608 GCF_000747805.2 Chaetura pelagica
AATAATGAGCCTATTAGGGCTAATAAATACCTATTAGGGCTAACAACAGAGCTCCTTAGGGCTTCTAATGTAATCGATTCCCCATTAGGGCTAAGAATGAGCCTATTAAGGCAAATAATGAGCCTATTACGGCTAAGAACAAGCCTATTAGGGCTAATAAATGCCTATTAGGGCTAATAACGAATCTCCTTAGGGCTTCTAATGTAATCGGTCCCCCATCAGGGCTAATAATGAGCCTATTGTGACTAATAAGCACCTATTAGAGTTAATAATGAAGCCTATTAGGGCTAATAAATGCATATTAGGCCTAATAACAAAGATCCTTAGGGCTTCTAATGTAATTGATCCTACATTATGGTTCAGAGTGAAGCCTATTAGGGCTAATAATGGGCCTATTAGGGGCAAAAATAGTTGAGAACTGGGGCAGAAGGTCAAGATTTGGGGCAAAAAGTCCAGGCTTGGTGCCAAGAGTTGAGGTTTGGGGCAAAACCAGTTGAGGTTTGGGGCAACTCGGGGAGGTTTGGGTGCCGGAGTTGGTGTCACCACCATCCTTGTTAATCCCTGCCACAGGGATGGACCCAGAGTTGGATGGAGCCAGAGTTGGGTCCAAACAGGCCTGAATAGGCAAAGTAGGCCCAGATTTGGGTCCAAAGAGGCCTAAAAAGGCAAAGAAGGCCCAGGTTCCATCCAAAAAGGCCCAAAGAAGCCACGTAGGCCCAGATTTGGATCCAAACAGGCATAAGGAGGAAAAGTAGGCCCAGATCTATGTCCTAACGGGACCAAACAGGTAAAATAGACTGACCTTTGTGTCCAAACAGGCCTGAATAGGTAAAATAGGCCCAGATTTGGGTCAAAACAGGCCCAATAGGTAAATTAGCCCCAGATTTGGGTCCAAAGAGGCCAGGATATGTCAAGCAGGCCCAGATTTCAGCCCAGACGCTCCCGCCCAAGCGCGGCGCCGAGGGCCCGGAACCACCCGACGTGTCTTCTCCATGGGCCCCAAGCAAGGCCGAGGGTTTTGGGTGGTGGCCCCTTCTGGCTGGTGCCTCCGTGAGCATCAGCACTTTGGGCACAGAAGTAGGTTCCTGTGTCTTGGGCCTTCAGGCGGCTCAGCTGCAGCGTGACCGTGTCTGGGCCTTGTCCCTGGAGATGGTGGCGCGGCCCTTGACCGACGGCGCGTAGTAGGTGCTACCACCACTGCTGTAAATCCCTGCCACGAATTCC
>NW_009953322.1:14873-16024 GCF_000747805.2 Chaetura pelagica
AAGTAGGCCCAGATTTGGGTCCAAATGGGCCTAAAGAGGCAAAGCAGGCCCAGATTTGGGTCCAAACAGGTGCAAAGAGGCAAAATAGACCGAGATTTGGCTCCAAACTGGCCTGAATAGGTAAAGCAGGCCCAGATCTGCATCCAAACAGGCACAAGAAGGGAAAATAGGCCCGGATTTGAGTCCAAACAGGCCCAAGGAGGAAATGTAGGACAAGATTTAAGTCCAAACAGGCCTGAATATGCAAACTAGGTCCAGATTTTAACGAAAAATGGCACGAAGAGGTTAAATAGACTGAGAGATTTGACTGATTTGATTTGAGAATAGACTGAGATTTTGGTCCAAACTGTCCCAAATAGGTAAAGTAGGCCCAGATTCGGGTCTAAACAAGCCTGCATACAATAGTAGGCCTAGATTTGGACCAGAACAGGCCCAAAGAGACAAAATAGGTCCAGATTTGGGTCCAAAGAGGCCTAAAATGGTGAAATACACTGAGATTTGGGTCCGATTAGGACTGTATAGGTAAAGAAGGCAAAGATTTGGATCCAAACACGCCCAAATAGGTAAAGTAGGCTCAGATTTGCATCCAAACAGGCCCAAAGATACAAAGTAGGCCCCGATTTGAGCCCAAACAGGCCCAGAGTGGCAAAGTAGGCCAGATTTGGGTCCAAACTGGCCAAGCAAGGCCGGGGGTATTGGTCATGGTCACCCAGACCACGTTGGAGGTGGAGCCCGAACCCTTGTGGAGCTGCTGGAGATGGTGGAGATGCCTCCAGGCCAGCAGGACTCAACCCTCTCCTTCCTCTTCCCCACAGGGATGATGGCGGCCGTGCAGCTGGTGGAGTCTGGAGGTGCCTCTTCCGCCCCGGGGGGGCCGTGAAGCTCCTCTGCAAGGCCTCAGGCTTCACCTTCAGTGACTACGGGATGGAATGGGTGAGACAGGCCCCTGGGAAGGGCCTGGAATACGTGGCAGGGATTACCAGCACTGGTGATTGGACCGCGTACGCGCCGTCGGTCAAGGGCCGCGCCACCATCTCCAGGGACAAGGCCCAGACACGGTCACGCTCCAGCTGAACGGCCTGAAGACTGAAGACACAGGCTCCTACTTCTGCACCAAAGGTTATGGTGGTGGTTATGGTGCTGCTTATGCT
>NW_009953323.1:0-594 GCF_000747805.2 Chaetura pelagica
TAGCAGCTGCCTAACTAGAATAAACACATCCCGCCAGTAATTTTGCATTCTCAACTTTAAGGCAAGAGAACTATTGCCAAGTGTAGGTCTAACACTTTCCAAACTTAAACCAGTCTCAGCCTACAGTTTCAGCAATGCTGCTTTAAGCTTATTAATTCAGAGAATATGGTGTTTTACAGACTGCATCAATTTGCTAAAATAAAGCTTCTGTTTTCTCTAAGTTTTGATTTAATGTCATGCAGCAGGCACTGAGATTAGCATTAAAGGGTGCATGTGGTTAGAGCACTACACTCCAGTTGCAGTAAGCAAATGCTCATATGAATTATTAGTATTTGTTTGTTGGTATGGAAACACACAACCTGTTCCTGGAGACAGAAGTAAAATGATCAATAAAGGGCAGACCCATCAGTGTCTGCATCTGGGATCTCCACTCACCTTAGACAAGAGTTTGTTTTTTTCCATTATACTATTAATACAGAGCAATGTTCTTAATGCCTTGCCAATTGTCATTGAACAGGACATGGCTGAAAATATCACATTTTTATTTTCATTGCCTTATATTGGAGCAATTCACTTAAGTAACATTTGCATCAA
>NW_009953324.1:0-24418 GCF_000747805.2 Chaetura pelagica
TCCTGTGTGCTGATGGTAACTCCAGGTTTGGACTGTATTTGCGGAAAAGTCGAGTACTTAAATAGGTCTGATCATCTCGCCATAGAAGTGTGTGCAGCAGCTCCGCCCTCTAGTGGTCAGGAAGAGCACTGTTCTCTGAGGCGCTTGTTGCAGGGATTGAGATACTGCTGGAGCATGTCATGGGTGTGAGTGACACTGAAAAGGTGTAAAGAACCGGGTCTGTCTTTATTAACCACACTCACAGAGAAGATTGTTTTCAATGGTGCTTCCATATAACACTGAGAAAAAGAATGTAATTTAACTTAAAAAAATACTTGAAGTCTTTAGATGGTGAAAATCACATTTTAGCTTGTTGAAGGAAGAGTTTGAGAAGGAAGGGGCAGAGAGATTGTAGAAGCTATAGTGAGGTTTATCTACGTTCCGTGCAGGTTCAGGAGCTCCTGTTTTTGCAAGTACTCTGAAATTTGTTTTAAATACACAGAAATGCGAAAGGTTAGGTTTGTTATCTGTAGATGAGGAGAGGAAATAATTTTTGAGGTAATATGTCATCCTTTGGGGTGGGACTGAGGATGCTGTCTTTCTTATTGCAGGCAAAACGAGCAGTACAGCGAGGAGCCACAGCAGTCATCTTTGATGTTTCTGAAAACCCGGATGCCATTGATCAGGTATGAAGAAGGGATTCTAGTTTTATTTTTGCTTCTGTTGGCTTCTTTTAGGGTTGCTGGCACAGGACTTGTGAGAGAAGACTTGAGAGCATATTGAGTTAATCTAAGACAGGCAGCTACTGACCCTGGGTAACATGGTGCTGTGGTTTTTCTGCTCACCTTCTGGCAGGCAAAAGAACCAATGGAGGTGTTGAGAGAGATAAAAGTTTCGGGGAGGCACATTTTTCTGACAGCCTTTGCTCTAGAATCTAGAATCCAGCTCTGGGATTGAGGTTTTGATGAAGGATGGGGGCAGGTTTTTTTTTTTTTTCTGTGGCCTGTTGTCTAGTCAATGAGAATTTCTTTGTCCAGCTCTGTGTAGAAAACAAGAAAGCCCTGCTTGTGATTGATAGTATTGTTGCAATTTTTGAGGTTGCAAAATGACTTTCAAACCTGCTTCTAAATAAGATTCTTACAAAACTTCTTTCTTGTTTGCAGCTGATGATTTCTGGCCTACTTTTTTTTTTTTTTTTTTTGACAGCAGCGTTTTTCTTTTTTCAGGGTCTCAGTACAACTTCTATCTTCTCATTTGAAGTGGGTGAGGTAATAGCGCTGTGAAATGCTTTGATATGATCCTTCCAGCCAATTCTGAGTTACTTAAGTAGAGAGGAGAAACATAACAAGCACAAAATAGTCTGTATTTGATTAAGTTTTGTTTTTGTTTTAAAACAAAACTGCTGTTTCTGCTACAGCAGAAGCAAGTGAAGCTGAATGTTTTTAAGTGGAGCCTGAATTTCTTAGGGGAAAAGAGAGATGTCAATGTTTACATTAAAAAGGAGGCTTTAATTCTGAAGTGAGCATCTGTTTGACAAAGGAATTCAGACCCTGCACAGTGGGTGCTCTGAGAATGGTGTTCTGCATGTGCATCAAGGCTACAGCCTTGATCTTGCAGACATTCTGAGGGATATATTTTCCCATTTTATACACTGAAAAATATTCTGCACAGAGATGTAATCTGTCTTTTTCAAAATTTTTCTCTGTATTACAGCTTCCAGTTACTTTCAGCCACCCTGCTCTGAACTTGACAAGCCGAGTTACTGCCTTTTCCTCTCTTCCCTCTGTCCTTTCTTGATTCTTGATGATAAATTGGGTGCAACTGTCTCCAAAAGCTAGGAAACTAGTCTAGTGAATGATCAGTGGCTTAGTACAGTAGCTGATAAAGTAGGCCGTGTTAGAGGACAGAGCAGCAGCCTATGCAAACACAAGCAGAAGAGGAATAACTAGATTTAGCTTTCATACTTGAGCATAAGGGTGAGTTGATTGGCTCCCTTCCTGTGCTGCTCTGGACACTTGCATTTCATACATTTTGAATCTCAGCCAAAGTCTTCAGAACCCTTGACTTCAAGGGATGCTGATTAATTAGTCTTTAAAATAAATACCATTTTGGCACTTACAATGGAATTGTGAAAAACAGTGACAGATGGCTAACAATGAGTTAATCTGTAGTATCTTTGATTCAAATGGAATTATTCTAAGACACTGAGGGGAGCTGTTTAGGAAGCTCTCTCAGGTGTGCTTGTTACCATGCAATAGAAGGACTAAGCTAAATTAATTTATTATGTTGGTGCCATTTTGCAACAGAACAATTATCTTGTTCTTCCCCTCTTTGGTATAAAGTTTAGCAGACTGTTTTCTGGGTTGGTTGGCAAGAGGAGTTATGAAGTCTCCCCTTGAAGGTTTTCAACATCTGACTGGATAAAGCTATGAGCAGCCTGGTCAACTGTCATAGTTGACCTGGACTTGTGGGGTGCCTTTCCACCCACATTATTTTCTGATTCTCTTATTTGGCCTTCAAAAAAAATTAGCTGAATCTGCAAGGAAGTTTCAGAGTGATTTAAGCTGTCTACTCATATATTTTAGTTTTGGAGGCCCCTATACTGGAATCAATAGCTCTGTTGGTGGCTAGAACCCAAATAACTTTGAATGTGTTTGCTGACTTAAATAGCAGAAATTACGGAGTTTAGTAAATTGGCTACAAACAAAGAGCCTGAAAGACAGGACGCTGAATTGAGATTGTTTTGAAAGCTGAAGATATTTGTACGTGAGAAATAACTGCAAAGTTGAAGTAACAGAAGGCTAAAAAAATCTAGCAAGGCCAATCATTTTTGAATTTACAGATTTTTCTTCTTCTTCATTGTGAGGTTTAACTTATTACAGTATTAATATATGTACTGGCACATAATACAGTTAAGTTAAAGCTGCTCTTCAGTAACAATATTTGCTTATCCGTAGTCTTAGTTTTGGTCAGTAAAAACCAGCTTAAGTAGTAGGTTTAGTTCAGGTTTAACTCTGGAATATTTACATCAAGGTCTATGCCAGAAGAGAACAGCTAGTGCTTGAATCAATTCCACATTCATATTCCTTTACTGTTCTCTCCCTTATCCAAAGGACAGGTAGTTTTCCTGAAGTGTGCTATTTTAGCAAATTATTATTTTTTTGTTCTAGCTGAACCAGGGCTCGGAGGACCCTCTGAAGAGACCAGTGGTGTATGTGAAGGGTGCTGACGCTGTCAAGCTAATGAACATAGTTAACAAGCAGAAAGTGGCTCGAGCAAGGATTCAGCATCGCCCCCCACGGGTGAGACTTTAAGAAACTTTATCTAGGTATTACACTGCTATTACTTCATGCAGTGCTTGCAAACTGCTCGGAGTGTGAAGATGTTTTGATGCTCCCCATGAGCATTAATACATGTGAAATTCTGTTGACCTAAATAAATTGAGCAACTGCACTGTGGACAAGCAGCTACACTTGATGTAAGTATTAGAATCCACAATGTGACATCTGCTGTCTTTCTTAAGTATTCTTTTGAATATATAAATGGCTAAAAATTATATGTCATAAATAAAGTTTTGTTTTTCTTCATTAAGTAACTTAATTATTGCACACTCCTGGTAGTTCAGATTTGAAAGTTGGTCTTCCCTGTGTTAAGTAATAATTCTTTGTGATATTTTGAACAAGGTTTATTTGATACCAGATACCTGTAATTCTAATATTAAATAGTTTTTCTAGAGGGTTTTTTTGACACTTTCTACATGTAGTTTACAGAAGAAGAACAAAGCTAAAGGTTATCCATGTCCCAGTTACCTCTTTGGTTTTGTTGTATTTTTACGGAATTGTTCTGTTAAGAAATGCATTTGAGAAGTGGGCCATTTGCTGGGATTCAAATGTTGATTTTCACTCAAGTATACAAGCAAACCAATAAATCCTGAAAATTTGTTAGTGTGATTCACTCAGTTAAAAGATCTGGGGTTTGTGGGATCGGTTCGGAGACACTGTGTATCTGACATCTCATGCCTGGCATTCTGTGTGTTTCTTTCACTTGCAGTGACATCAGAAACCCAAGTTTTGTCTCATAGAATCCTAGCTAATGAGCAGAACAGTGTGTGCTTTGACTTTTGCCATTGTGACTAGGTACATTTGACAATGACCACTGAAAAATAAAAAGGAGAAAGTAATAATAGATTCAAGTGTGATCTAAAGAAAGGAAAAATAATGGTTTTGTTTTCATTTTTAAGCAACCCACCGAGTACTTTGATATGGGAATTTTCCTGGCCTTCTTTGTGGTTGTGTCTCTTGTTTGCCTCATTCTTCTTGTCAAGATCAAACTGAAACAGCGACGTAGTCAGGTAAGTGCAGTAATGGGGTATTCACTGGAAGCTGGAAGTTAGGTTCTCTTTGCTCACTACTTTTGGAATGGCTGGACACTTAGAATAGCCTTCTTTGTGGGAAGAGTTTTATCCATGCGTGTAGGCCCTTGGAAGAATGTGGAAAGGAAATGTCTTTAAAGGAGATCTACCTTGGCCTGTGATGTTTGTTCAGTTAATCCTGAAATTAAAAGGGTACAGAAGCAGTCCATTCAGCCATCGTGAAGGAAGAACATTTCTGATTTTTCAGAGGTTGATTATCAGTAGCACTGGTGCATTTCTAAAGAAGCCCAAACTCATGTTGCTGTATTGTGGAGAGTATTAGTAGTGATAGTTGCAACTCTTTTTATAGAATCATAGAATGTCTTGGGTTAGAAGGGACCTCTAAAGATCATCTAGTCCAACCCCCCTACAATAAGCAGGGGCATCTCACACTAGAACAGATTGCTCAGAGCCCTATCAAGTCTGACCTTGAATGTCTCCAGGGATGGGACCCCCATCACCTCTCTGGGCAACCTGTTCCAGTGATCCACCACCCTTACATTAAAGAACTTTTTCCTAATGTCCAACCTAAATCTACCGTTCTCTAGCTTGAAACCATCACCCCTTGTCCTATTGTTCCATGCTGTTGTGAACAGCTCTTCCCCAGCCTTCTTACAGGCTCCTTTCAGGTACTGGAAGGTCGCTATAAGGTTCCCCTGGAGTCTTCTCTTTTTCAGGCTGAACAACCCCAACTTCCTCAGCCTGTCTTCATAAGAGAGGTGTTCCAGCCCTCTGACCATTTTCATTGCTCTCCTCTGGACACACTCCAGCAAGTCCACATCCTTCTTGTCTTGTGGGCTCCAGTGCTGGATGCAGTATTCCAGGGGAGGTCTCACCAGGGCTGAGAAGTGGGGCAAAATCACCTCTCTCCACCTGCTGGCCACACTTCTCTTGATGCAGCTCAGCACGTGCTTGGCCTTCTGGGCTGCGATTGCACATTGATGGCTCATGTCCAGCTTTTGATCCACTGGTACCCCCATGTCTTTTCCCACAGGGCCAACAGCAGTGTTAAAAAGTCTATGGTAACATGAAAACAACCCACTGCCTTCCTAAACTCCTACTATCAATTACATTCTAGGGCACGGAGAAACAATACAGCTAATCTAGTAGCATTTTATTTTAATGCCTCTTTCAAGTATTGCTTCTGGTAATACAGTGGTAACAGCATGAGATATTGCAGCTAATATTGACAGTTTTCACAAAAAAAGTTCCTGACCAAGTCTTATATGTTACCTTGAATAGTTTGCTGCCTCTTAATTGAGGGGTTGCAATATATCCCAATTGTCAGCAGCTTCACTCTGTTGAAATTTGAAGTAGCATGTAATTCTCACTGCATGTGACATGTGTTATCTTCATGAGGCTTCTGATTTAAGTTCTAATTAGCCTCCTCTCTGCTTAATTTATGAATTTGTACATTAGTCTGGGCCTGATGTGACTTGGTAACATACATTAATTTGATACGGTGGTATTTCTTTGTTACTACACTACAGTCCCTGATGCAGCAGCATTGTCTCTTTTTTTTTCTTCTTTTTCTTTTTTCCTTTCTTCTGTTGTAGAATTCCATGAACAGGCTTGCAGTGCAAGCACTGGAAAAAATGGAGACCAGAAAATTTAAGTCCAAAAGTAAGGGACATCGGGAAGGTAGCTGTGGAGCACTGGACACGCTCAGTAGCAGCTCCACCTCTGACTGTGCCATCTGCTTGGAGAAGTACATTGATGGGGAGGTAAAGGATAAATGGTTTCTTCAGCAGGGGCTGAGAATGTAGCTGGTTTATTTTAGCACTGTGGTGCACCGCTGGCTGCACAGTATGTTGTGTACTGAGGTTCTGCTGCTTGCCAGACTGATTGCATTGAGTAGCCAACTCAGCCTCAGCTGCTTTCTGCAGCTCCCAAACAAATCTCAAGGTTTTTTCCTTTTATTACAAAGTGAGAGGTGAGGGATCTCTTTCTTCAAGTTGCTGCCTCCATCAAGTTACTTTTCTGAGGAAGAACACACAAAGAAAGCGGGGTTACCTCAGTTCTCTGGGTATTTTTAACAAACTGTGTGCTGTGTTGGGCTTGAGGGATACATTTTATGTTTTGCTTCTCAAGCTTTCATGGCACCTTGTCTTTAAATGTGAGGTACACGGCCTTGCTGGGAAACCAGAGGAAGAAGTCAGGAGGTTCAGGAACCATTTTTTACTCCTCAATTACCATTGCTGCATTGATGACAGCACTTGCCTTCTGTGACACAGTTCTACTGAGAGGAAGCAATGAAAGGATAAAATAGAAAATAGGCTGCTTAGAGTAGAGGCACTCAGTAATCACAGCTTTAAACATCCATATAAAAAATTATTTGAGGAATATTATGTGGAATGATTCATAGAAGAATCATTGTTTTTAAGTGCTACAAGCTGCAAAGTTAATGAAGCTAGTTGATGGGAAATTATTCAGAATAGCGAGTATGAAGGCAGACAAGAACTTCAGAAGGGCTGTACAGAACTGGACAGGAGATTCATGCGTGAACTTAATGAAATTATACACATAGGGAAGAGCTCCATATGTATTAATGATGTGTTTTAGATAGCCGTGTGAAAGCAGGTCAGTGCTTTGTGGCAGTCAAAAGGTAAATCAGGTATTAGAAACGAGAAAGGGAAATCTAGAGAACTGAACATAAAACGTAATTACACCAATGTAGAAGTTCAGTTGTGCTCTCACATGGAATGCTGTGTGTGCTTCTGATCTTGTTTCACAAATGTATGTTGGAAATGAAGGTGCTTTGGAGAAAGGTAGTCACATAGTGATAAAAGCTTTGGAATGGTTTCTGTACAAAAAAAAATTACTTGATGGGCTAGGACTAGATGACTCAGAGGCAGAGGGAGTACAAAATTGTGACTGGAGAGCATGAACAGTAACCGAGAGTTAATATCCTGTAAACAGATAATAACTGAGAGGTAATAGTGCTGGGCAAGGAGAAAAGTGTCATATAGACTGTGTTGGTGTTGTTTTTCTGAGTGTTTTCCATTACCAGTAGTTGTAGGCAAGATGCATCATTAAATGGACTCTTTTTTTTAAAGCTCATTTAATATATTAAGAAAAAGTTTAGTAATGGGCTTCTTCAAGGTGTTAGGTCATAAAGAACACACAGCAAAAAGTATCCTTAAGAAATGTAGCATATCTGCATTGAGTTCTAACACACCTGCAGACTATTCTTTTAGTGACGGTTGATCACTAGCTGTTGTGCTTTTTGGCTGTGTTTGGCTCAGTTTGAGACTGAGAATTGATTTGTTTAGTAGCTAGTTGAAAAAAACAGGAATAAGCTGTGAGAAAGTCACTCATTAGGATAGAGTACTTTTTCATGTTCCTTCATCTGTTCCTGTAGGAATTGCGTGTCATTCCCTGTGCTCATCGATTTCACAAGAAGTGTGTGGATCCTTGGCTGCTGCAGCATCACACTTGCCCCCACTGCCGCCACAACATCATAGGTGAGGGCAGCACTGAGGATGCTCTGTCTCACCATCTGATTTGGACTGAACAGCTTAAAAGATGAAAAAGAAATTGTACCTGTTTGTAAATCTCCATAGAGCTCCTAATTTTTATTGTAACACAGCCCTAGAAATACAGTTAGAACTAAGTTCTTTGAAAATGGCTGCATGCTGTGGAATAACAGGTCACATTGCTGGTTTTCTCTCTTTCTGGGTGCAAGGAGGACAAATGGATACAATGTATGAGTATGTTTTCCTTGGTAATTAAAAAGACAAGACAGTGTGTTTTTTTTTTCTTTGGTGTTGTAACTTGGAATGTGGTTTTCCTTACTTGAGCTCTCCCCATTCCATTTCCTTTGGCTTGAAAATGAAGTTTTCTGTTAATACACATATAAAATAATGTGTAAAGTGAAAACTCAAGCAATGACTGCCAGCGTTGCTCTTACCTGCAAGACCAGGAATGCTGTGTAGGCAGGTGGTTTTACATATATGTCACTTCACTTTCTTATACAGACAGTGAGTGTTTCAGAGGTTTTGCGGCAGATGCTCTTGACTTGTTTGTTTTGCTGATTTTTCTTCTGTGTAACAAGTTGGTGCTTTTTAAAAAAACCTTTATTGTATTTTTAATGTAGCTATATTAATAACAAAATGCCCTTCTTTCTTGCATAAAAGTATATTCCACTTTGTTCCCTCCTACTTCTCCACTCTTACTTCTCTCATTCAGAACAGAAGAAGGGAAATGCAGGTCCAGTCTGTCTGGAATCCATCAACCCAGCGCGCAGCCGGCAGCAGAGGGTGATCCTGCCTGTCCACTACCCAGGCCGAGTGCACAGAGCAAACCAGGTAACGGCATATCCCACTCGGACAAGCATGGATCCTCATGGAAACCCCATCACAGTACTGACAGTGGAGCGACATGGTGAACAGAGCCTTTACCAAGCCCAGTCCCCAGCCTATATCCGAAGTTATCAGCCTGTTCATCTGGACCATGCTTTAAACACACATCACTGCAGCCTGGAACACAGGGCTTACTCTCCAGCTCACAACTTCCGAAGACCCAGGTTTGGTGGACGAAACTTTTCCAAAGCAGCATGCTTTTCCCAATATGAGACCATGTATCAGCACTACTACTTCCAAGGCCTTAGTTACCCTGAACAAGATGGACAGGCTTCTGCTGGCATTTCCTCAAAGGGTCCTTCCTGTGCCTTTCAGCCTGGTGGCAGCATGCTTTTCCCTCCTGTGGTACATGTAGTGCCCTCATCCCGCTTGGAGAGTGGCAGTACCTCCAGCTTCAGCTGCTATCATGGTCATCGTTCAGTGTGCAGTGGATATTTGGCTGACTGCCCTGGGAGTGACAGCAGCAGCAGTAGTTCTGGTCAGTGCCACTGCTCCTCTAGTGATTCCATGGTTGACTGCACTGAGGTCAGCAACCAAGGGGTTTATGGGAGCTGCTCCACCTTTCGCAGCTCTTTGAGCAGTGACTATGACCCGTATGTTTACCGCAGTAAAAGCCCATGCCGAGTGGGTGAGGTTGGTGGTGCAAACAGGGGTGCAATTGTTCTCTTGGAGGGCCCCCACCAGGATGAGCTTCCAGCTCATGGTCACAGTCTGGTGGGTGCTGACTGCCGGCCTCTGCCAGCTTCTTCCTCAGGGGACCAACTCTCTAATTGCAGCATGGATATGAACTATAGCAGTAATTCCTCATTAGAGCACAGGGATCCAAATGGCACTACCTCAGAGGGAGGACACGAGGCCACTCCTGGTGCTGCCTTGGATGTTAAAAGGAACTGGAAGAATCCAGAGATAGCAGGGCCGCTTATGGAGCAAGCATGTGCATGCTGCTTTGAGCTCCAGCGCTCTGCCCTGGAGCCTGGCAGTGGGACAGCTGACCGTAGTGCACTCTTCCTTAGCTCTCCACTGTGGGGAACACGTGGTCCAGGAATAGAACCACAGTCAGGGAACACCCCGGGCTTCTACAGTATTAACTCAGACCACTTGCATAGGACAGATGGGGTAAAATATGAGGGGTTGCCCTGCTGCTTCTATGAAGAGAAGCGGGTAGCCTGTAGTAGCAACAGTGGCAGCGGAGGTGGCGGCTGCTATACAGAAGATTATGCAGTGAATGTGCAGTACACGCTTCCTGATGACGCCTTGCTAAGTTGCTGTAAGGGTGTATGTGATCTGGGTCAACGCATTCCTATAATTCCTGAAGACAGAGACTGTGAGCTGATCCTACCTACAGAGTGCCAAGGGACCCACTCAGGAGGCTGTGGTTCCTGGGATGGAATGCCTGAGCGAGATACTTACCTGCACTGCCAAGGAATAGGAGAGGTACAGGACAGCAGGGAGGTGTGTTATGAGGCAACGTCATTCCTGCGGCAGAACTGCTCTCAGGAGGAAGAAGCCAGAATGTTCTTTCCCAGTCCCACTCTGAACTCCCAGAAGCTGATGGTGACTGCAAAGGCCACAGGTAATACAAGTGCTTTCTTTGATTACTCTCTGCCTTTCTGACCCAGTGTATGAAATGCTGCCAGTTCCCTAAGTGCCTGCAGCCATAAAGGTTACTGCCATCTTTTGCTTAAGAGCCAGGTTATTGACTAATTCTTGGCCTAAAAGTGTTATTTTCTTGTTATCTGTGCTTACTTGGTCATAGGTAGAGAAACAGAAGATGATAGCTTACAAAGAGCTTTCATACTTACCCTTTGTGAGGTGGGAAAATAGTGACTTCTACTACTAGGCCCCCATGAGAGCTCCTGCAGCTGTGCCTAAAAAGGCAAAGCCAGAGTGCTGGGAGGGGACAGAGAGGCTGAAAGATAAAAAAACTTGAGTGAAAAACTTGAAACTGCTGTAGAAGAATATGTGGGAAAGTCTGCTTTGGACATGCACAAGGGGCAAAAAGAACCACTCACAGAATGAAGGGGGTATTGCTTACCTGCCTTGCTGGGGCTATTTTTAAGGGTGTTCATAGAATCATAGGATAACCTCGGTAGAAAGAGACCTTAGGCTGTCATCTAGTCCAACCTCCTTCTCAGAGCAGGGCCAGCTCTGAGATGAGACCGAGTTATTACTCCATGTGTCAGATTAGACCAAGTTCATCCTGTCAGGCCAGCACAACCTCCAGTGACACCACATGCACTCCCTGTCTGGGCCCCTGTTCCTGTGCTTGACTGCCAGCATGGTGAAAAGTTTTCCTTATATCCAGTCTGCACAGCTCATGTTTCAACTTAAGCTCCTTACCTCCAGTCCAGAATGCATCACTGTAAAGACCCTGGCTCCATCTTTGTGACAGCCTCCATGTAGGTACTGCAAAGCAGCCAGGGACTGCCCCCAAAGCCTTCTGTTCTGCAGGCCGAAGAGACTCTGGTCCCTCAGCCTGTTCTGACAGGGTGAGTGCTCCAGCCCCTCAGCATCTTGGCTCTCCACTGAACTCACTTCAGTCAGTCAATGTCTTGTTCTTAGGGCCCCAAAATTGGATGCAAAATTCTAGATGCCATGTTCCTTAGTTTTCTTTATCCTTCAGGTGCTGCATCTCATCCTTTGGAGAGAAGCGAAATCAGTGACTAGACCTGCCCAGATGATCCTGGATGGAGAAGCAGAGCTTATCAGAGACTCCAAATTCTCATGGACTTAATTTTTTTTAAGCTTTGACAAACACACAAAAGTGGTAATGTGGAGAAGTCCTTCCCCTACTTCTTTCTCGGTGTCCACATCAGCTTGATTGTCTCCTTTCTCCTTCTTGCCTGAAGCGTTCAGGCCTCTGTTTGTGTGCAAAGCCCATGTGGGACATGGTGTGGAGCATTTCTGAGCTCTAGTGCCATTTCTATATTATTGACGAAGTGTTATTTATATTTTCTTTTTAGAAGTGACCGTGTCAGCTCTTACTGAGTGGCAGCACGGTGTATTAAATAAGCCAGGCTATGTGTAGATGCTGTTATCTCCTACTTAAAGGAGTCCAGCCTTTGATAAGCTCAGGGCTACACCTGCCTTAGAAACCAGATAGCACCTTGAAATGTAGTAGGCCAGAGGGATACAGCTGCTGAATGGATGCTCAGATACTGACTTATCCTAGTAGCAAATCCTAGTAGCCAGCAAGTTATATGTGTGATTTTGAGGATAGTGAAGCATTGGACCTTCTCCTTTCTCCTCTCCCCACCTTCCCATTTCATGCTGCTCTGATGATTTGGCTAGGAAGGGTCTCCTGCCATTATATTTTAACAGAATGGGGGTAGGGAAACTGGTAGCTCAGAATGTTCTCATCCTCACTTCCTGCTAAACCGTGGACCTCATTGTGTCTTCTGACTGGTGAAGATTGCTGGGGACCCCTCCCTCAAACAGCTGCTAGAATAAAGTGCTTAGAGAGTGTAATACCTTCGTAGGTAATGAATCTTGCCTTCCACAGGAAGTTTTCCAGGCACCTGTAGCCCCTGTTACCACTGTGAGGAATGCTGGTGTATGCAGGAAAATAGAACTTGAAGGGTGCTTGCAGCTTGGCTGGCTCATCTTGGAAACAGGTCAGAAGGTGTATTGTTTCCTTGTGAACTGCAAGCACGCCTAAGGGAAGCAGTGCTTGACACCTTTTGTGCTGTGGAAAGTGAGGCACTTGGTTTAATCATTGTTCCTTCTTTGATGTGGTTGATGTAGCTTCCATAGATTGATCTGTTTTAAAGGTTTCTTGGGCCCAGCCAGTTGCGCTCTCTGTACCACATTAGCCTGGGCACATACTTTTGTTTTTGTTCTTGTACTAGTGGGGATGTTTGTTATCATGAGATAACATATGTCATCACTTCTGATAGCAATTGTTTCCTGTGGAAACAGCGGCTTCTGAGTAAGAGGCTACCATAGCATGGTTTAAATTGCCTGTCATGCTGCATGTGCCTGAGGACACAGTGTCATCCTGTCTTGTAATTACTTAATGCCCACAGTGCCAGTCTTCTGAAAAGATTTGTCTAAAGGTCAGTACACTTGGGAGAGACTTAAAATACAGGAAAAAAAGATACAGATGTACACTTAATGTTATATTTGCTGCCAAAGTAGTGTCCTTGACAGCACTGGGCTAATTGTGAGAACCAGCGAAGTTAACTAGTTTGCTTTATAGTCCCAAATGAAATATTTTTAAAAAGAAAAATAATCTAAGAAGTAACAAATACATTTATCTGTTTACTTTTACTTTCTCTGCTCGGTAAGACCAGAACAAATAATTATCTTTAAAATAATTATTGTTAAATCTTTTTAAATTAACAAACACCAAAATCCTACTCTTCAGAGAATTATCACAAGGCAATATCTGGGTATAAAATTAAAAGAAAAATTCAAATAAACACGTTTTCTGTGTGTAAAGCTTATTGACAACATATTCATTCTCTGAATGACTGAAGTAAATGTTAATGTGTTGAGAGAAAAAACTGTAAAGGTTTGGGAGGTTTTGTTTGTTTTTTTAAGTCTTACCTTTCTCCTTCCTCTACTCAAAAGAAATGCATTGTAGAAGCTATGGTATGGTTATTCTGCTTGGTGTTATGTGAGGCACTGTCTTAGGCCACCAAAGACGTATTGTGCTCTATAATTCCACAGCATGTTGTGGTAAAAAGCGTTTATTAAAAAGAAATGTTAATGTTCTGGCTCGTGGTGTTCCCGGATGTACTGGTCTCACTCATATGCTGTGGAAATATCTACCAGTACAACAATCTCTGTAGGTCATACCACAGAGGTACCCTACTTGTGATTTCTGTGTTGGGTTTTATATTCAACATTTGGTTAATTCCTTTCTACCTGTGTGTCCGCACAGACTTACAGGCTGTCTGGCCATGATAGATGTTTTTTATAACAAAATGCCTTCCTACTGCTTACATGAACAGTTGTCATTGTGTTTGGCTCATGAGGCACTATTTAAAATGTTTTTAATTAAAGTTATAGCACTTAAAATTGTTTTGTATAAAATTTGCTGTAAAGATTTGTAATGTGGTCAAAGGGCTCTTTCTCCTTCATTACCATTTTTTTAATGTTTTAAAAGCTAGAAAACATCCTGTATATATTCTGTATATGTATAGCAGCACATTTCATTTATGGAAATATGTTCTCAGAATATTTATTTACTAATATATTTATCTTAAGCCATGTCTTATGTTGAGAGTGTGTGACATTATTGTAATAATCATTGAAAAATCACTAACATGAGGCCCTGTAAATACATGATAATTGCACACAAAGATTTTACAGTACTTGCCGACCAAAAATTATTTTAGTTGTAGTTACCTGCAGTTTTGTAAGAAAGTGTACAAATGTCTGTATTAAAAAAAGGCAAAACCACACAAAAATACAGTTTTATTGCATATACTCGTGGAAATTGTCCTTCTTGTTTTGGGGAAATGGACTGCATCTCTGTGATCCTCAAAGTACAGCCCTAGATATAACTGTAATAAATAACAGCATTTGTTCTTTTTTTAGATGAGGTAGGTGAATGTGTATACACATAGACACGCATACAGATCCTAGCAGAAGTGATCATGATAAAAAGTTAGGAAGTGTTTTTTCTGCAGACAACCCATAAGTTTGGGTCTCAGGAAACCTAACCCCCCCCCCAGCTGGGGTGTGACAGTGTCTGTGCAGCTCTGGCGCTGGCAGGAGCACCCACACATGCAGCCCGATGGGCCAGGGACCGGGTCCCGCCGCGGGGCAGACGCGGTGGCGGCACCGACCCGTTCCTGGCTGTGCCCGGCGGGGCTGGGGCTGCTGGGCCGGCGGGCAGGGGGTGGGCGGGTGTGTGAGGAAACCTGCCCCTCAGGTCGGGGCGGCAGCTGAGGAGACTTCTCGAGATGGAGTGACCTCCTGTTGGGTGAGTAATGATTCTCCTAGGTACATCTTTGAGTGAGCCTCGCCCCTGCTGGGCAAGTGATCGGGGTTGTCTTGAGGGGGAGGCTTTCCCTTTGAGTGAATGTGCACAGGTGGGGAATTGGGGTTGTTTCTTCTGGAGAAAAAGAGGCTAAGGGGGGAGACCTGATAGCTTTCTACAGCTAGGTGGGTGTTGGTCTCTTCTCCTTGATAGGAAACAAGTCAGGAGGAAACGGACTCAAGTTGCGCTTGGGGAGGTTTAGATAAGAGGAAAACTTCTTCACTGAAAGAGTAATTAAACCTTGGAGCAGGCTTCTCGGGGAGGTGGTGGGATCACTGTCCCTGGTGGT
The DNA here is from genome assembly GCF_000747805.2 of Chaetura pelagica. Taxonomy (NCBI): domain Eukaryota; kingdom Metazoa; phylum Chordata; class Aves; order Apodiformes; family Apodidae; genus Chaetura; species Chaetura pelagica. The sequence goes on from NW_009953324.1 coordinate 15,030, forward strand.
GTTTTTGGAAGTCGTGCAGATGCTTAGGAACATGGTTTAAGCACTGGACTCGGTAGAGTTAATGGTTGGTAGTTTGGTTGTGGTTGGACTTGATCTTTAAAGGCCTGTGATTCTGTGATAATTATACCTGTTGAGATTGGGGTGGAGGGGAAAGCAGGTTAGGAATTTTTAAGTAGTTGCGCTGTAATGTATTAATCCTGAAGTAGTTCTGCCCAAGTGTATTCCCGACTGACATCCGAATCTGTGATATTATTTTTTAATAATACTGAATAGAATAAATACTCGTTTCTAGTAAGCTCCTGCGTGATGGTGTGTGCCTCTTGCAGATGGGGTGAAGAGCTCTGGCAGGGGAGCCAGTGAAGGAGCTGCGGTGGAGCAGGGCCTGTGGCATCGCCGTTCTTAAGTAACAGGACAGAACTGGGGCCTTTGTGCAGGTTGTTTGGAGGGGGCTGTCTTAGAAACCCTTAAAGTCTCCAAGTATAGGAGGGGTGACACATCTGCTGCAAGGCATCCTCATTTATGTTTGGGAGTTCCCTCAACCTTGTAGCAGGGGAACTTCACTCTGGTTTAATTTCAATAAAAACAATTTATTGTCTTGAATTAAAACTTTCAAGACCTGAGCCAGCAACTGGAGAAATCATAGCTTGAATAGGCAGGCTCTAGATACAGGTCCTTACCCTCGTTCCTGAAAACATTTTAAGTGGAAATCCGTGCTGTACTAGTCGGTTTTGTCAGCAGAGGGCACAGTTTGACCAAACATGTTGCGCAGACAGCAAGACGGGCTCGGAGATCTGTGGGTAGCGACTGGTGTGTGTGTACACGCGTGTATTTATGTAATATATGTTTCTGTGTTTGTGTATCCAGTTTGCCTCCACACATTATTTCCCATTCCGTGATATACACAAACACACACAAAGTCCTTCTCAGTTTCCTTCCAAAGATTTTCACCCGGTAATCCCCTGGACTTTTCCCCTCCTCTCATCCATGTTTAAGTGTGCTAGTTCAGTTACCTCAGAATGAGCCTTACTTATTGCCAACAGTTCTGTATGTGAAAACTCCATGTTTGGGATGACAGACTGTTGAACTGAAGAGCAGCATGTGGTATGGTACTTGTTCCAGTGGACAGGCTCAGTTATCCTCATCTCAGGTGCTTTTGCCAAGCCTGCTCTATATGAGCAGGCAGGCACAATAATGGAAGAGCAACAGGCAGGCAGAAGTTAAGCGGTGCCCACAAGTGCTTCCCAATCAAAATATGTGCCCTTCTATTTTCTTGGTGAACACAATCTTGGCAATTGCCAATGCTTATAAATAGGCATTTAATTTGCAAATTAGTTCATTAAACAATTGTTCTTAAAAATAGCATAGACCTTGCCATATGTGTTTGGTTGTGTTGACAGGTCACATCTGAGTCTCCATCCTCTTCCCTCTACCCCCTCGTTTGCTATTGCTGACTGATGTTTAGTTTTCTCATTTCTTCTGACAAAAACAGTGAGGTAATTGTGCTTCTAAGATGAGGACCTTTACCCTTGCTGTCCCACCAAATAATCATACTGGGTCTTTGAGAAAGACAGTTGTTGCTGTTGACTGAACTCAAATGTGGTGCTTCGTTTTGTGTCTGTGTTGGGGGGGCTATTCTTTCTCTTCTTTGTTTTGTACCTTTAATGACTAAATGTAAACATTTTCTATCAGAAATTAATACTGATATTTGGCAGGGTTCTTTTCACTGTTGAGGTCCAATACTTAAGGAACAAATCTGTGGCAAAATGAGAGTCCTGTGGACACCTCAAACCTGCATGGAACCTCTATATAGTAAAATAAGAAAAGCAGAGGCAGACTGTTCTTAATGAGATTGTACATCATGGTAACACTTGGTGTTTCTGTAACACTGTCTCGTTTTTCTATAGCAATATTGTGTGCGTCTGTCAAATCCTATGACAGCTGCTAGGCAACATTGGTTGTTACTTACGCAGTGTGAAGAGAAAAGTGTCCTTAAAAGGATGGCCAAGTTCACACTGTGTGGAGCCAGCCTAAAAGTCTTTGGCCAGGGAGAGAATAGCATACCTGAAATCAGATACTTTATCTTTCAGTGGAAGTGTCGTGCTTCTGGGACTTAAAAGTTTTATAGAAAAGTGTCTTTCAGAATAGAGAATACATTTCCCTCCTGAGGAATGAAACTTGCATAGGAAACAACAAAAAAAAGGCAACCGTTCCCAGAATAAACAGAAGTGTAAGAGAAGTCTCATAGCCTGAATGGTAAGAAAGGAGAGCAGAGTAACTTCCCTTGTGTAAGGGAAAGCCAATCCTCCTGTAACAGTACTGTTTCTAAAAGAAAATGAGAGCCTGACTTCTGACATGAAAAACTGAAGACAGTTTTGGTATCTGACACTGGTATTCAGATGTTCACATAAATGTAGGCGAAAATTTCTTCAAGAGAGTGTGGCATTATTTTGGTCAGAAGGAGGAATTAATGAAAGAAAAGATGAATCTCGCAAGAAAGTGGAAACAGCATTACATGTTGCTGCAATTTGTAGAGAAAACAATGAAAGAATTGTTATAGTTACTTCTAACAGTTTGAAAACGTGTGAACTAAAAAGTTCAGTATGCTCTTACTTCAGGAATCGCTTCTCGGAGTGGTAATGTATTTTCCATAGTTAATAATTCTCATCATTTTCAGCTCAAATATTTTCTTCTAACCTCCACAGCAGACAATTCTGCTGTAATTGTCTGGTGAATTGCATCAGTTTATTGAAGAAACTTACTGCCTCATTTATTCAATATTTGTCTACACTTCAGCAATACTAACTGAAGTGCTCCTGCAGAAATTAATTGCATTAATTTTTTAATAATTATTACTTACAGCCATTTGCTGAATGCAGGAGGACCACATATAAACACAGCATGTATTTCAGTGGTGAGTCATTTCAGATTTGATTTATTCTTTTTCCTTGTCAGTCTTTTTTGGTTCACATGATAGCCTTTGGATTTACAGTAAGTTTTCTTGAGACTGCAATTCAAAGTGCCAAATTTAATCCCAAAGCACAGGTGCTCAATAAAATTGAGACGGTATGAGTTGCATGAAATGTGTGTGTGCTGGGGGGATGTGTTGTTATAGAATAAACTATATGGTCTAAAATTGTATTTTTCACTCTAGATCTCAAGGTAGCAGAATGATAACGTTGTTTGCAAATGTCTAGATTAATATTCAAGTGAAACTGTCACTGGACTATATTTCATTGGAAGATTGTGAAATATCATTGCTGTAAGGTAGTAAGAACTAGTTGGACAGGTATTTGTCAGGAGTTGTTTTCATAGTTCACCATTCCTTTAGGCAAAGTTCTGCACTAGAAAAATCTGTTGGCAATCCTTCCCAGTGCCTGAGATGGCTTATTAAGCAGAAGATTAAATTGGAATAGTTAGTCATGCTCATTCAGTGGCAGCCAAAGTGTCTGCTGATGTGTTTGGCCTGTAGTTGTTCAGGCTGCAGATTCAGTACAGTTTCCAGGGCTATGAGTAAAAATCTCCCATTTATACTATTGCCAGGGGAGCCTGGAATATAGACTATAATTCTGCAGTACCACTGAGTTGTCTGTGTGAGCAATGTGATAAACCTCAACATTGTACCGGCTGTAGAAAATCTGGCAGAAACAAGCCCTAAGAAAGGAGATTCTAACACTTGATTGAAAAAGCAGCTGACATGGTAGATGTTAAAATAGTCCCGAGAGTACAGGCACATGAATTTGCAGGACCTGATGAACTGCCTAATACAATTACAAGCTAGAAATGAGACTCAAACGAGGAAAGTGCATCTTAAAGCAGTTGTTTCATCAGTATCCATTCTGCCACAAAACTGAGTCCAAGTTACCCTCTCAGTGTTCTTCTATCATGTATACCAATGAATTATCTTGGGTTTTTTTTTCTACGGTCACAGTGTATGAAAAATTTATTTTTCCCAGAGTTTAAACTAACATTTTCTTCCTATAAAAGGTTAGCAGGATACAAGCATAATATGCTGTATTAAATAATGCATTTCCTATACATATATAAATATATATTACTATGATAATATATCACATTTTTAAATATCACAGTTTCTATTTCCCCCAAACAAAATAATATTAAGACAAAAGTACATATAAGATCATGTAGTCAACAAACTAAACTAGTTTTAAATGTAGATTTTGAATTAGGGAGGCCACTTGTTCAGCATGCCCTCTTCCACCTGAGGTCTGCACACAGTGTAGGCTGCTGTACCTGACTGCTGCACCGAGGCAGTCTCACAAATTGCTCTGGTGGCAGTATCAGCAGAAGTACTTACTGCCCCTGCTTCTGGGAGACAACTGTCTTTTTTCTGTGGCTTATTGTCCACTCAGCTGTGTTAGCTCACCATTCTCTGCAGCTACCCAATAAACAAGATCAGAGCACTCATCTGTTAGAAGTAACTCAGGGAAGAAAAAGCAATGGTAATTTTTAACCTGATCAGTTTATTGCACCACCACACAGCCGGTCATACCAACATAACAGAGCGAGGAGGGGCCCAGATCAGGGGCTGGAATGCAAGTCTGTGAGGAGGCAGCTCCTCATGATGTTTTGTTGTCAAAGCAGTTGCTTTTGAAATTGTGGCCAGTGTCACATTTGCAGCCTGTCCAGCATGTTGAGCAAACTGCTAGGTAGGAGATCAAGAAGGCTCTTCAGATACAATTCAGAACAAATTCTCCTGCAGTTATTTTCAATTTGTTGAAGAAAATGCTGTAAACACTAACATCCTGAGCTTTTGTGCCCTCCAGCTGTCAGCACTCAGCTGCTAGTGTCCTAGGGGGGTTTCTATGTGCCGATTCATGTAGGATTACAACAGTTGTGCACGTCAGACCATTCTATCTCCCAAAACCCTTACAGCAAAGATCATTAAGTGCTATATTAATGGATACCATATATGCTGACCATATGCCACCATACCACTGAAGTGTTTGTGCTAGCAGTACGAGTGACCATACCACATTTTGAAAAATTCCACAGCAGAGATCTACCTGCTCTTTATGGTCTCAGGCCTGTAGAGTAAGAAGTGCTATTTAAGGGACCTTGCTCATGCATTTCTATCAATTGCTCTGTTTCTTAGTATTAGAGATACCTAGAATCAGACAGTCTGAAACATTTTGGGGGGGGAACAGAACAATTTTCTGTACACTTTTAATACTGTCCAATACCTTATATTAGTTGTTTATTGTTGCCATGGCCAGTTAATGTGCTATAACTGCTGTTTTTATTTGTGTTTTGCACAGAAGTGTTTGGATAAACATACCCTAAGCAACCCTAATGAAATAAAATTTTATTTAAAAAATAGTTGAGGCACCAAGGGACTGATACAAAATCTTTGTTTCTAAATTGTCTAGATTTTGCATTAGTAGCATCAATCTTTTTTTGTTGTTGTCATGGGCTTTCTCTAATTTTATAGTGAAATTAAATAATTTACTGAAGAAGAGAAGCTTAACAGTTTTGTAAATTTTTTCCTTCAGAAGTAGGTAGAAATCAGTCATGGGATGCTCATGATGTTTTTTCAGCTTGTCAGCATTAACAAATTGCTTTATGAATATCCCTTTGACTGTATAGTTTAACTGCTCAAGATCATTTGATAGAGCAAGCAAGCCGAGCTTCACAATGTGCTCATAACTTAAGGATCTAGCTTTACACTTTGACTCTCTCCTCCTGATTTACATTAGTGAATCATATTAAGCAGGCTTAAGAAGCAAACTAATTTGTTTTGCTACAAAACTGTGAGATAAATCCCTACACAGCAGCATGCAAAACTTAAAAAGGCAATTTAAAATTTTTTGTTGATTTGAAGCAGATAATGTATTTTGGTCCAACCTGATGATACGTAAGAGATAATCAGCATATTTTGCAGCGTGTCCTGTCTTGATTTTAGGCAATATTGTAATTATCCTTTCCTGTATTCTTTCCAGCAGATCATGCAAGGAAGTACTAGATGTTCCCATGATATTCAATTTTTTATATAAACAATTCCATAATTGCTGGCTAAGTAAAGTCTTGTTTCTCTAAATCATTTGTTGTGGTGGTGTTCAGCTGTCTCTGGCACTCATCTGTGGTACATAAATGGAGCTGGAATTAATTAAATTCAGGTAAAAATCTAGATCTACAATGGCAAGTAAGACACAGTATTTCATTGTTCAATTCTTAAATGCCCTACTTTTTCAAGGAAATCTATAGACATCAAGGGGAGGTAGTTGTCTGCTAAAAGAGAAGGGCAGATGCTTACAATGAGTTTAAACTCAGTGACAATTTTATTAATCTTCTTAGTTGTCTTTTGCAGATGCATTTAATAGTTGTTCTCTGCGAGTCTGGTATACACAGACCATTGGTATATGTTTAATATTTATTTCTTTTCTCTTAAGCAGAATTACTGTAATTTAATTACTCTCACTGTTTTCCTCTTAACTTAGTTTGAGGACTTTCTTACTCAGTAAACTTTTCCAGTTCATTTTTCTGACTTCTGTATTGTCTGTTTTCCCTAAATTGCTTGCTGGTGTCAACTTAACGAGCCTGAAAGACTTACTGTTGATCCCCAGTGGTGGGATGAAAACTCAGGGCATTGTGGGTGGACAGATACTCTACCAAAGAGAAAAAATAGTTAATGCTGTCTGTTGCAATCAAATAAAAAATATTTCAGAATCAAGAACCCCACTGATGTTTTAGTTTTTTGGCAATTAAGGGTATTTATCTTAGAAATGCAGTTCAGTTTTAATTTTGCAGGCAAGGAGACACTTCTTATCGCAGCTAAGTATTAAGGCAACTGTTACGCTGTGTGTTCAGATGCACAGCCTGGCATAGGTGAGTTGTTGACAGCAGGCTATAGCTTTGTAAATAGTTTAGGCTGCTGAGATCAAATCTTTAACTCCAGAGTAAGATTCTGTGTTAGTTAGCCTCACTGTGTAAAAGTTCAGTGTCTTTGGACAATCCTTTAGGAAGCCCTAAGCTTACATCCAGAATGAATCAGACTGCAATGCAATAGTTTTATAAAGAATCATTGTGAATATGAACAAAATTCTAATGATCATCGGTGAATGAGTCAGACATAGTAATTTAAAAGTCTTCATTCCTCTTCATTAAGTGCAGATCTTGACCTGGTGAGCATTACTCCATCAAAACTCATATTTGCAGCTGAAATTCCATGGAGTGTTTGCCTCCTGAATTTGATTTATTTTATTTTATTTGTACACCTCTGCTTCTAGAAACAGAAAATGTAAAAGCAGCAGAGCACTGGGCAGCCAGGCTGATAGTTTCTCAATGTCTTTGACTCCTGTTTTACTGTATAGTACCGTTTAGAAATGGTTACAATAAGCTCGGGTTGCTGTGGCAGCTGAACAGGGTATCAGTATCCACCTCCATCTTCAGCCTTGAGAATAAAGTAGCCTGATATAATACTGTGGTAGAGGAAAGTAGGACACAAGAAGGCCTCAACCTGCAGAAATTAATTCAACTATGTCTGGCAGGGCATTTTGAATTTTATAGGTTTTTACATGTCTTTTAAGTGCATTGATTTAAGGGCAGTAATTAGCGGCCCTGCAAATTTGATGAGCACCAGACATTTCAAAACTATTGCTGCAGTTAAATCTGTTGTCATTAGAGTACCCAAGAAAACAGCAGATAGGCAAAGTCACTCAAAGGTCTTTGGAAATAATTGCCTTTTTGGAAAACAAGTACGAGATTGGGAGGGGGGGAAAAAAAGGATTATTCCCAAGTCACCTGGATTTTAAGAAGATTGATTCTTGTAAAATAGAAGACACTTCAGTTTCCCACTAGTGGGTTGCAATCATCTTGTTGACTTCGAAGCTTTTTCTTGAAGATGGAGATTGATGTGGATGGCTGGTAAAATATACTCCAGATCTCACCAGCAGTAGTAGCCTCACTGGAATCTTCTGTTTCAGTTGTAGGTGGCATCTGATGTGATCTAGGAAACAAGTGTTAATTCACTGCAAGTACTAAGGTGTTTAGGAAGCTGCTATTACTAGTATGTCTGCATTACTGCTACACTGGTAATGGTAGGAGCTTCCACTACATCTGTGACACCCTTTCTTTCTGCCTGCTGCACAATTGTATAGGTTTTTGGAGTGTTTGTGGGTTGTTTCCTGACCAAATAAAAAGTTAGCAACTATTCTAGCAATAGAATGCCTACCCTAATTTCTATTAAATGTAATTAATTTCCTTGTCTATGTAAGCCTGTCTGTGTTATGTAAATACAATATTCAACATTTATGTTTTGTTGATAACTCACCCATCATTTCATTCAATTAGTGTTCATCTAGCAGGCACAAAATGTACTTGGTGTCATTGTAGACAAATATAGTAATAAAATCATGTTGGTTTTAATAGGCAACCCCCCTCCCCCAATTATACTGGTTAAATGTCACACCACAACACAGATTTTAATTTTTTGTGATTATTTTTTTGAACAGTTTTCAATATTTCAGTAAAAGAAAGTAAATATTAACTAGCCTATATCTAACTTTTTTCCCAGTTCTGTGATTTGGGATGAGGTTGTAATTTTTTTCTGTAAAGTATTATCATAATTAGACCTCTTCCTGCCAATGTCAGTTGTCTGATTATATTTTCCTCTTTGCTATATAACATCACTAAGTATGAGAAACCTTTTTATTCCTTAAAATCCAAACCTTGTCAAAATAAGACCAAAACAGATATTCTAGCAGCATATGCTATAGTTGCAGACTGGAAAGTTTAAAAATGTGCTTATTTAGTATCTTTTACAAACGTATAAATATATAATATATGACTTGGTTTTGAATATGACTAATCTCAGTATCAGAAGGCAGAGAAATGAAGTGTACTAGGTTTGGTACAGAGCTGAGATGTCAGTAGTCCAGGGACAGTTTTGCTGCATACTCACCTCATGGTTACGTGGAGAAATATCTTTGCTATGATGGCTGTTACACTTAGGATGAGCAGTGCTGTCAGACTGTATATTGTCCATTCTGTAAAGCAGAAGAGGAGAGAGGAGCTCTCAGTACATTAATTTACTTACAATTTTAAATGAAAGAATATTGCACAGGAGAAACACATCACCTTTTGTTGCTTTTTTCAAAACTGTACTTTGAAGATGTTTTAAATCTGTAAGCATTTTCTGCAAAGACTGGCAGAAAATACTGTGTAACCCTCAGTCAGAACTGCTTTTTCCTATGCAGGACTGCTCCCTATAAAATTGAAAGTTGGGAAAATCTAAAGCATACGTAAGATCATCGCACTAGTATCTAGGTAAGGAATCTAAACTCACTCAAGAGGAAAATTTAAAAGCAGACTAAGCAACATACTAGAATATGTACTACCAGTAGTATCTGTTTGCAAGGGGGCTAGTTTTCTTT